>NC_065507.1:19769420-19843862 GCF_006386435.1 Epinephelus moara | reverse complement strand
GATATATCCTTCAAACACAGACTGTAGACCCCTCTGTCTGCTTCTCTCTGGAGTCACTGTTTCATTTCTCCAAAAATATGATAATATTTCTTCAGGGAGTGCAGTTAGTTACAGTGTGGGTTCCATGCTTACTCTGACAGCTTGTCGGACCATCACAAAGGGGCGGGGCTTAGCAAAAGGTCAATTACTTAAGCGTAGAACTACCAGGCCAGAAAAACATTATAGATATTTTTGGATGCATTTGCTCAGCCCCCTCTCAAATTGCCTCCTAATCAGATGCATTCATTAATCAGAGCACTCACATGAAAATGTATCACTTGCAGAGTACTTTCTGAACTTCAGCTGAACTAACAATTCTCAGTTAAAGCTGTTTCTATGTGTGCCTCTCCCTGCTCCCCGCTGATTTTGACAGAAAATCTTTAAAATCCTTCTTAGTGTAGGCATACAGTGCGCATACATATTACAATATCATCCACTGTGCTCCATAACAGCAAAATCTCTTCATTTCTCAAACCAAGCATGAAGCAGAGCTTTATCAAGTCCTGTAGATGAGACATACTCCTCAGTGTAGCCATTCTCCAACAACATTTCCTCATTTAAACATGAGTGCCACATTATAACAATATGATAAATTATCATAGTGAAATGTTTAAATAAATAAGTTATAAATGACAAATAATATCATTATAACAAGAAAAGTTTCTTTTCTATGAGATTTTTTTGTTATAAAATGAAAATATCTTGTAAAAACATGAAAAATATTTTGTTATAACAAGAAACTGTTAATAATATTATTTTTATTTCCTGGACTGTCAGTTCTATGCTTCTCTAAGTAATAATATAAGTTTCTGTTTTCTTCGTTTTCAGTGTAGCCTGAGGAAAATTCATCCCAAAGCTGACAGGCTCATATTATATGAGGTTCAAAGGGCTGAAATGTAGTGGGACCAGATAAAGCCATACATTAGAGGTAATCAATAAAATCATAAAACCAGTTCTGACAGCATGGAAATGATCTGAGTGGAGTTTTTCTCAGGAGGGGTGGATTTATGGTCAGTGATGCATTAACGACAGACGCCATATAAAATCCAACAATGTCAGTTTAAGAGTTATTTTGATCAGTTTGATAATTTGATCTCAATATCATTATGTTTCTATAATGCACAAAAATCATTATATTGATTCATGCTTTGTGTTTTTATGCACATTTTTGTTGTCAGTTAAATGTATTACTCCTTGTCATTTTATCATGGGAGACATCATGTAGCCATTTGTTCTGTCAAACATAGTATAACAATCCCCAACACAGTCATTTTCACACATTACACAACGTTTTCAAGTGGTATTATTGCTGAACAACCGGCTTGCTCTCAAAGCCCAGCTACCAGCAACACAGGACACTTTGCATCTCGTTTTCCACAGTTACTTTATTTTTCCATTTCAGCTACTGGGTATGGTAACTGCAAAGCACTAACATTGATACTCTTTGGTAAGTGTGGATAGCTACTGGGGAGAACAAAAGCACTAACCCCTTGCTGTTTTGGTTGTGCAACACATTACCAAGCAGCAACTTCCAAGGCTGAAAAATGAAGCTGAAACACAAGTGCCAAAAACTGCAGTTCTTTGAGCGGCCACTTGAGGCTGGCTCCAGAAGCAAGTCAATCCCCATAGACCCCATGTTAACATGCCTGACTTAAAAGCAAACAAACAGGAAAACGATTTTTTTTTCATCTATAGCTAATTTCTATGTTCGTGACAACGTTAAGTTGGGTGAAATTTTTATTTAACTCACCGACTTACATCTTATTTAAGCTTACAGTTATGCATATTTAAGGACAGGGCCACGACAGTGACAGTGACAGTCACCTCAGTCTATAGCCCTTTTTAGATAGGAATTGTGCAAATTTGCAGGAAAGCCCAATCAGTCTTCTTTCAGCATTGGCAGTATAAAAACAAAATCGGGGAGGGCGGAAAATTGCCGCCTACCTACTTTTATACAGAATGCGCCTTTTTCGGGGCAATGGGGGGCGTGAGCAAGTAACAAAACGTGTAGCTCAGCGTGTGACGTAAACAGTGATGTGGAGGGAAGCCGCGGCTAGTCAGGCGGCGGTAGTCAGGCGGCGATTCTCTCGTAAATTGGCTCGTCCTTCACCGTCCCCGTCATCTGACGGTTAATGGCCTCTGCGTTTGCGAGGACAAGGAGGGCGCGCAATTCCTTGTCTCCCCAGTTGCTCATCTTTACAGTGTCTGTCAGGTTTGCGTTTCCCTCTTGCTACTAGCTTCTCGCTAATTCCTACTATCAGCTGTTTCCTGTTTATCCACCGCCAGTGGGTCGCACATGCGGCGTCATCAACAGCTCCTCCCACAAGTCTCCAACAGCCCCTCCCATGGCGGAAGGGTGCCTCGGTCTGTTTAAACTTAAAGGGCTCCGCCAATATGTCTACCCTACGAGGCGGAAAATTGGGCACCTCGGATCAACTCGCCAATCCGGCTCTGTGTGTCTAAACAGCTGGCCGACAAATCGGCCCAACATTCATGGAAAATCTGGCAGTGTAAAAGGGGCTAATAAGTCATATTCTTCTTTCGCTCCTCCACAGTTTCACCCTCTAGTCTCAAAATGCCGAACTTGAGACTCCAAAACAAGAGTCCACAAACCAATGGGTGGTCACAGTAGCTACATCCATTATTTTACACAATTTATGTTGATTACTCACTTCCTTTGTGCCAGAAATTGAGCCTTCGTTTTCCCAGGAGATCACACCTGGTGGCAGAGAAGAATTTATAGTGAATGCTGGGCTATTGGAAATCAATTTAAACATCAGTGGTGTCATTATTTTACAGTTGTACAGCCATAACATCGTGCAACCAACTTTTACCTCATAATGATGAGCTGAAGCAAAAAGTGTCTATTATTATCTTTATTATCATTAGTCTATTTTCACTTTAAACGATATTTGTTAGAAACTTAAAGGGAAACAACTATTTACATCACCTTCTATTTTACAGGTCCCAAGAGTAGCCTTTAGGTGAAGAAGTTGTATGGCGCCTCCAGTGGATCCAAAAGGAACTATACATAAAGTCTCAAGGGAGGTAATGAAGCAGTATCCGGGTAGGCACATCCTGATTGGTCGGCTACAGTGACGCTTTCCTCGGTGTGCAAATGCGTGCTCCTGATGAGAGGAGTCTTACCCAAAGAGTCCAGTAGAGGGCGGAGCTTGTGTGAGATAGAACATGAGTCAGCATCCATTAGGGATGGACTACAAGTCTGAAAAAATATTCTGGGGGTGTATGGTTAGAAAGAAATGATCTTACCAGACCTCTGTAGGTTGCTTCTCATCTCTGCCTGTGGCTCAAGGGTCAAGGCTACATTCGTCACAACCAGCATAACACACCCAAATCTCTGACCAAACTTGAGTTGCATTGTGGGTAATTAAGGTGCCAGTTTTTGACAGGGAAGAAAATAAAGAAGTTAAAGGTTTCTGCTGCATCTTGACATCTCTTGAGGCATTTAAAGTGACTCTTCCTCCTTGTTATTGACTGACACGGTGTTTTTGTCAGGTCACCCTGTTTTGTTTGTGTTTTGTGTCAGCAGGGACAAACTCCTGATCTGCAAGATAATAACAGTGATTTAGCCAATAAGTCTGGAGAACAGCAAATAGCCAAACACATATTCGGCATAGCTTTGTGCTTGTCCCAGGGGGCTTATGAAAAATTAATAACCCTCTCGGCCTGCATTACTAGACGCAAATATCCCAATACGTTTCCGTTCTGGCCACATATAATGGAATGTTGATTATGGGTACCACTTCATTGAGTCCCACTTGAAGCATGCTGATTTCATTTTTATCAATAATAGGTAATAAATTACTCAACACATAGCTGACTGTATGGTATGCAAATTGCATTAATGATAATGCACCACAGGATATGGAAAAGCTGCTGCCGTGTTTGTGCATATTAGAGTGTTATTCGTTTATTCGCTGTTATTCCTGAGGCTTTATCTAAATACGCCTGTGGATATATGCTGCTGCAGGTGATTTCTAAGGAATAAAGCCCTTGTGTAGTTGTGATCCAAGAGCGATGCAACAAGAAAACATCCCCAGTCTGCTATCAAGGGAAAAACATCCCTCAACTTATTTTCCTCCCATCCTGCTTGTGCGTGACACTATTCTTCGATTCTCAGAGCACTTGTCTTTTGAGGAGCATGGTTGCGTGTGGATGGGCTGCTCTTCAGTATCTCTCTGGAGCCTCTCCACTCCAAAGACATGTATGATATGATTCGTGGGTGCACTGAAAGTAGCATGGTGGGCTGGGGTGAAAAAGTCAAGACATAATGTTCATGTCTAGTTACATCAACCTCCACCTTTTAGACAACATATGGTGTTTAATCAGAGATTTGAGTCCAGATGTGAACCATCTGTGTGTTACAGAATGGACATCTTTCTCTATTGTAGCTGCAGCTCACCTTTTCTCCCACTGCACAATGAAATAGTGGCTACTCCAGAGTCTTGATAAATGCACTGGCACCCCTACCAATTTTTCACAGGAGTGGCCAGATGGGGCTGCTCAGAATCTTGGGTTGTCTCACCAAAACCAAAAACCAAACCTGAATATCAGGAATTTGCTTGCGCTGGTGTAGTATAGGCTAGTTGAAATCTATTTCACTATGGAGAGTTAATATTATTAATTATCCATTGTGTATAGACTAAAACGAGTACAGTTAACACTTTGAGTTCCACAACAATCCTGTTTTAACGTGTAATGTATCTGTGCCAAGTGATTTACTGTTCTCCAAATAGGCTGGTTGTCCTTTTCTGTAAATAGACAAATAGCTTTAATTTGAAGTACATGTATTGTAAGGAACAAAACATTAACTTGGATGAAGCCTTCACAAGTTTAGGGGAGAGTCGTGGGTATTAAACCAGGGGTGTCAAACATATGGCCCGTGGGCCAGAGACGGCCCACCAAAGGGTCCAATGACTAGATGACTAGACTAAGAGGTGCCAGGTTTCAGGAGCAAGTTAAACAATGGGTTGCCTACTTCATGTAAAATTCTGCGTCAGAGGCTTTTCCACCCTGACCAGAACACAGCTCTCTGACATAACGAAGAATACTTACTGTGACCATGTTTAAAGATATTGAACATTGTGCAACATATTGTGAATCAGTAGCTTCAGTTCAAAACAATTTGTATGTACAGTGAGAATAAGACTGACTGAATGAGAAAAAAACATTGAGACATACTGTTGAAATTGCACTTATTTTTCTTTAGACATCTCAGGCTGTTCATCTGTTTTTTAAAAGGATGAACGTATACAGAATGTACTTGTAATTCTTTACACACAAAAAGGGAATAAAGTGGAGCTGATGATACTCATAGGTTATTGCGCAATGGTTTTATTGGTCCGGCCCATCTAGGATCAAACTTGGCTGTATGTGGCCCACAAACTAAAATGAGTTTGACACCCCTGCATTAATACCATTTTCATTCAAATAGCTTGAAGTGAAAGTTCAAGGAACCCCTTAGAAAATGGCCATGTCAGTTGTTTCCTGATAAAATTTTGCCTAATTTTGGAGTGTTATTGGTGGTTGGTACCAATGGATGCCTGAGTTTATCCAGTTTCACAAAATACCACTGACTTTGCACAGTGTTGAGGGTAACGTATTACACATTACAGTAATATATTGCCTTTTTGCAGTAACATTTCATTCAAATAAACACAAGAAGTTTGTGCTCTAGAGAAAGGATCAGCACTCAGTGAATAACCTATGCCCTATGATAAGCTATTATGGCAAAGCTTAACTATACAGACCAGTGAGCAGTGATAACTAACTCAGCCCAAACAGCACTGCCACCTTCAACCAAACCCAGGCTCCGTACACGCAAGCTCCAGGTAGAGACAGTGCTGATACTACCTTTCCTAGCACATTCGCCATACTCTATTTCACACGCTACATAGCATAACTCCAATTTAAGCTAAGTTAAAGGAGATAAATAAACTTACAGGATCAGCAAACACACTCACCTTGCAGCATGGTCTCAAACAAAAGGGATTCAAATAGGCCACTCCCACACTTAAATAACCTTCCTCTTCCTGGAGAGGAAGTGGATCTCTCCACCTGATGTCAAGAAGTTATGTACTCTGCTTAGTAGTTCTGCTACTAAGTGCTAAGTGCTAAGTACTAAGTGCTCCCCGCTCCAACCCAATAACCTCCTTTACCTTACTTACACATGGCTTTCTTAGCCCAAACAGCACTGCCACCTTCATCCAAACCCAGGCTCTGTACATGCAAGCTCCAGGTAGAAGCAGTGCTGATACTACCTTTCCTAACACCTTCACCATACTCTATTTCACACGCTACATAGCATAACTCCAATATAAACTAAAGTTAAAGGAGATAGATAAACAACAAACTAATATAACATGTTACCAACAGGATTTCAGTTAATCTTGTTACATTTACAATATCACGTAACCCGTTACCACACAAATTGTTTTCATGTTTCATTCATCCACACCATTTCACTTCAGCCAGTGCGCCACCAGAAAAAACATCCCCCAAAGGTGCTTCATGTCATGTATTATACGCTACCTCATAGAAGTGTGCCAGTGATAGTATGCATTATCATGTCCAGTGTTCCTCCAGTTTGTTTTTTCCTCGTCCTGGTGATCAACATATATGGATGATGTTAGAATATGTTGACTTCGTCTCCATTCACATCTGCTACAACTGCAGAGCACCGTTGGCATACAGTCCCGTTCTTATACACAACTCTCTCTCTGGTGCTGCCGTAGCTGCAGGTGGGTCCTCCAGCTCCGGTGTATTAATTCGTGCTCGGTATAGTGATGTACTCACACACCATTCCATTTGATGTTATAGGCCCACATATATTTATCCATATCTCATAATTATCTGACTTTTATCCTCCGACTGACCCTCCCTGTGCACAAGGATATTCATTTAGTCCAAACGGTCTAGGCTATTTAATGGATCTATATCATCACGCTATTATTAATATACGAAAAGGATTTTGATACAAAGTTGTGACCACTGTAGTGAATGCATGAATGGGTCAGACCTCTGCAGCACTGGATTTGTAATGAACTGTAATAACTGGAGCCTCTGTGCTTTGATTAATTGCTGTGATATAACATGACCCTCATTCATTTATAATGCCTATTTTTTCGTCTGAGGTCACTTTGGTGAAAGTAACGCAAAAGAAATGCATTATGTAACTCACTGCTCTACACAGAGAGTAATATTGTAATGTAACTAATTACTTTTAAATGAAGGTAACAAGTAATATGTAATGCATTACATTTTGAGAGTAACTTGTCCAACACTGCTTTGCGATAGCTTAAAAAATGAGCATGCCACAGCCTCTCAAAGACAGTAATATCATCCTCCAATTATTTTCACCTTGGGTGGTAGGGGGCAGCCATGGCCCCCCCTGGCACCTCCTTGGCGCCGCCCCTGGTTGAGTGTAGGAATCGCTTGGGAAAAACAGGCTTAACTAACAACCAGTCAAAGGGCAAGAGGCAGCATCAGTATGACCTTCTTGTTGACCCACTGAATCCCCACAGATCTTGACAGATGTAAAAGTGCAAGCCAAGGCTGTAGGCTGTTTGTTGATTGGCGATAAGGTCAGTAGGAGCTGCTCGATAGAGGGTTGTATTGTACTTCTCACCTGCTCAGGAGGGAGAACACCTTGTTGCTGCTCGGTGTGTGCCCTCTAAATGTTGCTGCTGCATTCCCAGTAGGGGAAAACAGATACTTAAAAAATGTGTTTACATTTCCAACTGCCCTGAGGCGCAGTAAGCAGGTAGGGAATATATTTATTTATAGCAAGTTGCATCAAAGTGATGTGTGCAAAGACATAACTCCTCTGTGCACATTTATTTTCAGTGAAAGTCATGATTTATTTTTATTTTTATTAGTAGTATACAGCCATGTTTAAGAAGATGTAAATGTTAATGTGTCCTTTTTCTTTAATGTCAGAGGAGCTTTATCGTCGCTGGCTGCTTCCAAATGTTGAAGAAACGCAGCTCTGACAAGCTCCGGAGTTTTCGACGCTCCTATAAATGCATCAAGAGTCCGGAGCGTCTTCCTTTTCACGTCTGGTCAGCCTCGGTGTGAGAGGAAGGCACCAAAAAAAAAAAATCCCCTCTGACTGTGAGTGTGTGTACGCAAGAAAAAGGGAGCGAGACTTCGCCTGCACCTCAATCTGCTCCGCATCTTTCCACCGGACCGCAGTGGATACAGCCGGCTGGAGGGGACTAACACATCTACAGCACAAGATGTAAAGGAGGTGTTTGTTTTTTTTGTGTGGTACAGAGCGTGTTTCACAGGTCCGTTTGTTTGAAGGAGCACAGCACAAAAAGCGAAAACACTGCCAGGCTTTTTCTTTGCGCTCTTCCCTCACTGCTAAGTGGGGATGCAGGATACGCAGCATCACCGGCATCGTTAGAATAAAACACCTTCCAGTTCAGCAGGCCGATCAGATTTCAAGGCAAGTGAGGGATTAAGGAGGAAAAATAAAAGTCTCCACCGGTGTGAAAAGGACTGCCTGTCTTCGGAGGATAAAGTGAGCAGGGGGTGGCTATTTTTCCAACTATTTGGGGATGTGGATGTTTTTCTATTCTCCGGGCGCGCTAATGCCCCATATAACAGGAAATGATTTGGTCATCTAAAGATCAAATATAACTGGACTGCTGTTGGTGTTATCGTTTTATCTGCCCAGCGAGTCTCGGTGTGTGGAGGGAGGAGCGGAGCAACATCCAGAGAACTACACAGAGGGGGGAATTGAGTTACATCGCAATTACGCTTTTCTTGCAAAACGACGTATTTCTGCGGGCAGCGGACACACACACACACACACACATACACACACACATACACACACACTAAAACCTGAGCCAAACTAACTGAGAATTTATTTCAGAGCTGGACAACAGGGAGCACACAGATAACCAGGTAAGCCAAGTTTGTAAAGTCAAAAAACGCATTAAAAAGCATCATGTGGGAAATGTACTGAATGCGTAAAAATGTGATGAAGGTAATACACTGCGTCAGTGAAAGCTCATTTGTAGTATTAGGCTTCATTGTACAGCAGAAGTTGAGACATTGATTATCCATCATGTGCTGGCTGTGATTTGGTGTCTTTACCTGTCTGATTGTGACTCCACACACTCGCTCTGCCGGATTTCTCCCTGCACATTTTCTTAATTCTATATGTTGCGTTGGTGAACTCCTGCTGTAGCCTAATTGTTGCATGTTGGGGCTGAATGGGAGAAAGGGGTCCTCGTGCAGCAGAGATTGGCGACAGGGAGTGAAATCATTAATTGGTGGGAGGCAGAGGCCGAGGACGTTTCAGTCGTGACGGATGATAGGACGACTTACAGTGATAAAGTGTTCAATTTAAGTGGAGTGATACAGATCAAGCGTAAATTCATAAGGGGATGATCGATCGCTGGTGTGGTTAAGTGTTGATTTAACACTCCGTCCAGACTTGGATGTGGACAGTTTAGACTTTTACTCATTTTTTTTTAAATTTATTTTTACTAAAAGGAAACAAATAACCTGAACGTGATGTTGTAATGAGATTTAGTGAGAGGGGATGGTTGGGGAAACGCATGAGCTAATTGTTGGCACCACCTTGTGGTTCATTTTAGTGTCTGTTTTTGGCTCCACTTGTGGCATCCACAGGTTTTTGCTTTGCCAAATCAAACAAACCCCCTTTTTGTTTATCCTCTCAAAGAATTAATGTGCTGTGAAGTGATGCAGCGGTAAATTAAAATGTGGGAAGCATTTGACCCGCAGGCAGTAAATGGTCATAACCACAAATAAAAACAGCAGATGTGTTTTCAACAAATGCATCTGCATATGACTGAATGGGTTGATTATCCATGTTAATATCTACTAATGCATATTATTTTGTCGTCCAAATGTAAATGTGTGATGTCTCTATGTGGGTTTGGCTCATCTGCACCCCTGGTTAAAGGTTGCTCCTACTATTTGATTATATTTTCTGTCATGTGTAAGAAAAGAAAGTTATCTGCACTTTGCTTAGTCTCCATTTTTTCACTAAAACAGTTGCTGAAGACTTTATTGGCAACTGCATGGTACCCACCTGTTAGTGCAACACTGGTGCCAGCTGCTGCTAGCGTTTCTGCAAGCTCAAGTACTTTGTGTTGATCCCAAAATGAATAAATGCTGCATCCATAAACACAAACTGCTTTGCTTGCTGTCTTGTTATAAGTCAGATATTTGCGCCACTGTATCAATTTCATGTTCATAAGTTTAGCTGCAGCCCGGCAATTCAGGTGCACACTGTATTTGATGCCAAACTTTACAGCTGACGCCCCAAAGGAACACTTAAAGTCTCGACAGCTCATTAATTGGGAATGGTGATCATGTTGGATTGGCGTTAATGTGCAATTATGGATTGGGCGCATGTCAACAATTTATTGTCTGGCAATCCCAGTTCTAGCTGTTCTGAAATAGAGTGTAGGGTTTGAAAGCCAGCAGCACCAGCATGTGGGGATTAGTCTTTAGGGGTGGCCAAATTAAGACTAATTTGGTGTTACTGGACAGCCATTTACACAGGTTTGTACAGCCAGATGGTTAGAATAAAAAAGTTATTAAAGCTACTTTTATGAGATGGAGACTGAAATTGCAGTTCCATCACAATGGACCAAACTCAATCCACAGAAAAAGACAGGTCCAGATAATACATTGACCTTGAGTTAAGATCATTTTACAAGCTACTGTTTCCTGTATTTTGCCTTTTAGCCTACAGGAGAGAGTCCATTTTGTCTATTTGTGTGTTCACTTCACTTAGGACATCAGGTTATTGCATTACTGAGGCTGGAAATAATAGAAAATGTACAATCACTAAAGATCTAAGTGAACCGATGCAGGTCAGGTGATCAACAATGAGGTCATGCTCTGGATTTAAGAGGTAGGCTACTGTTTTATTAATGGTCCACTTCCACATTTCCGTTTTTTTCCAAGGCTCATTGAACACACCATGTCAGTGTGTACCGGGTGTGCACGCGCAGTGATGCAAGTTTAGGAAATAAACAACTAACGTCACTGAAACAAGTCAAAGGTGGTCAGAGGTCGAGGTATGTTATCTTTAATTTAGTTCCCGTCTTGTGTTGAAGAATATTTAAGCCAGTAGCAAAGTTCCGCTCTGCTTTAGGAGACATTTTGTGTCTCATGTACCTGCTGTATGTTACGTCGTCACCTGCAGGCTGAAGGTTCTGCTGGTTCCCAACAGTTTATTTAGGTAACAAATGTGATAGAGACAAGACGTTTCTATAGTACAGCTGCAACACGAAATATAGCTTGAGCTAAATTTAAAAGCCACTGTCTTAATTACCAGCAAGTGTTGACATGAGCCACTAACTTTACCTAGCACATTGCGACTCAATTAATGTAGAGGTTAGAATAACTAGAGCGAATACTTTTAATTACGTATAATGGATGTTATTATCATTATTATTAGTGGTAGTAGTGTTGATGAAAGTCACCTGGCTGCCTTTGCTGAAGTCAAGTCAACGTTAATAATTATATTCTTGATTAAATTGATGTTTAAAGGAGCAGTGTGTAGCGTTTAGTGGCATCCAGCAGTGAGGATTGTGAGATTGCAACCAGCTAAACTTCTCTCCTGTGCCAAGCGTAACTGTTTGGAGGTTTTTAGCGGGAGCTGAATTATCCGCAGAGGTCTCGTCCTCTCCAAAATAAACACAGCAGGTGATTTACGCTGGTAAAAACACTGAATAAAGCAGTTTCACATTACAAATCGGTGTTTCTTTGATGCTGTTTGGCTCATCGCAGACAGACGCTAGCCCAGCACCTTGTAAATGTGTGCTCACCTTTTCTTTAATAACTTGACATCCAGATGTTCAGGACATTTTTAGCAGGAGCCGAATTAACCACAGAGGTCTCTTCCTTTCCAAAATAAACAGAGTAGGTGATTAACACAGGTAAAGACACTTAATAAAGCAGTTTCACCTTTAAATCAGTGTTTTTCCAGTGCTGTTTGTTTTGTCACGGAGGGGCTGCTAACTATGTTGGCTGATGCAAACATGCGAATGGCCTTATCTAGAGATGGTTTGTCTATTCTGGGCTTCGGTAGCAAGAAACATGGCAGTGCAATATGGTGGTGTCCGTGGACAAGGACCTGCTCCCTATGTAGATATGAACAGCTCATTCTAATTCAGATTCAGATTCAGACTCGGACAACTTTATTAATCCGACCAGGGACAATTTATTTGAACAGCTTGCCTTACACACATACTATAACATAACATACAGTAACATGTAGACACATAAATAAATGAGTAATAAAATAAAAAGCCGAAATAATAATATGTCAAGGAGTTGGAATAAAGGAATCTATAAATAGCCTAATAAAAGTCAGTAGACAGATGATCTTACAACAGATAAAAAAAAAAAACAGTAAAAACTACAAAAACAAAAATTTACAGGGAATTTAAAAGACGGATAGCTGAGGGAATAAAAGATTTTGAATGCCAGATAGTTTTACAAGCAGGTAAAGCGTTACGATGCCCTGATGGTAGCAGAGAAAATTTGCCTGAAAGAACATGTCAAGAAGAAGCTAAAATAGTTGTGGCTTTCTAGAGGATTTGTTGACTGCAAAAACCCGTCAACTTCTTATTTTCATGTGATTAAACACTAAAGAAAACATTATATAATGTTCTATTGATGCCAATATATCCCCCTAAATCCTACACACTGAACCTTTAAAGTATTAAACTATGTTTAACTATTATGCATTATATTAAAAGATAAATTAAACTAAAATCTTCAATAAGAAATGTTATTGACAATTTGTTTGGGATCATTAATTTCACCAAGACATTTGTAAAATGATCACATTATGTGATTGCACTGTTGTGATATCATTCAGCTAAAAAGCAGTAAATATAACATTAAGTTATTGCTCAGACGGAAACCAATAACACTATATTGCTTTGTAATGAAAGCCCTTTGAGGCAAATTTAGGATTTGAGTTGTATACATTTATTGACTCGACTTGCTCCAGACCAAGTCCCTTCAATTATGTTGAAATGCAGTCTGATGATATTACTTTTAACAAATCACCCACCCAAAAGAGACGCTGGAAAATGTTTAGTTTGCTTTTGATAGAGTGCTGTGGAGGGAGCAGCAGATCAGAGCAGCTTGACGCAGACCACTTAGCATCAGGACAGCACAGAAAGGGCTCGACCAAGTCCCAGACCAGCAGCAGATCTGTTCTGAAGCAAGGAGGGGGCTCAGATAACAGCAGAGTGGCCTAAAGGTAAAATCTCTGTCACAGATGTTCAGTCTATTCCTCTTCTGGATTTCCACACAAAACACCACATTTCTATTTTTAGTGGCACTAGCAAGGCTTTATGGCTGTGTTTTCGTGCTGCACTCGGCGGAGGTGCAAACTCTGGTAGATTTCCAAATGCCATTTGGTGCAAATTTAATTTTTGTGTCCTCCTGTGTCTGTTTGTGGATTTGATGGCTCCGTTTCATAGCTCTGTTTCGGAGATGGGTGGAATGGCGCTGCTCACTTCACTCACAGGCTGCTGTTTATTTGTTTGCGCGCTCCAGAGTTCACTTGTTTGCAGTGCTGCGCCTAACGAAACAGTTCCACTGTTAACAGAGCACAGTGGGGCGTTGTTGACAGCTGGCGTACCTGGAGCAGTGGTTGGCAATTAGGTTCAACCAAGGGCCAGTTTTTCAGCACACTGGGGGCCAATACTGGTTTATTGTTTGCAGCAGAGACACAAATCTTTGTGTTTTCAGTCCCTTTGTTTGAGCATTAATATTTTTAATCTTCTTTGAATTAGCCCACACATGATCTCACTCAGATTTATAGTATGCGTAGTATGCATAAATTTACAGCTTGGTCAGGGGGCCAGATTTGGCCCACAGGTTGCTATTTGCTGACATCGAGGCTACAATAAACAAATGGCTGGAGGTGCATCAGGCTTTTTATGCTCTATACTTAATTATACATATTGCACTAAATATATATAGCAATCATTCAAATATTGCCTTGATTAGCCCCGCTACTGAAACTGCAGATTGGCTCTGAAAATCCCTAATTTAAGATGGTACACGGAATTGTATAGTCATAAATATTTATGATTATGGTAATTCGCTTGCCTTCTACCACTACTATTTGTTAAATACTACATGATTACTAACAAAACAAATAATGATAATTAAGCTACTAGTGGCACTTAAAAAGTAAGGGTGAATACCTCATTTGCAGAAATGGGAGCTGGCTATTAATCATCATACACACACCAGAACCGCAGCTCTGTGAGAAATTACTGTGATTGGATAGATGAAAGTTCAGAAAGATGACTTGCATGTGACGTGATGAGAGATTTGTAACTAGCAATTTAATTTGCGATATACGTCGTTTGATGGGATCTTCCAGCTTCACATTCTGGTCAGTCAGAGTCAATATGTAGGTGTTTAGCTGGCACCTTAAAATGTCTGCTCTGGTTAAAAATGCAGCCTGTGTGTTTCCTTCTTTTCGATTAACTCCCATTAAATGTGTCTCATTTGTACAAAATAATTAAGTTATTGCAGTCAGGTGCACTGAACTAATTATGGCGGTTTGGCAAAGTCACTTGGACACTTTACGAGTAGAAGCTTTATTAAGCATAAGCACATTCATTCAGTCATTATCCATAGCTGCTTATTCTGGTACATTGTTAGTGGTGGTCGGGGTGGTGGTGGTGGTGGTGGGGGGGGGGTGCTATCCTAGCTGACATTGGGCGAGAGGCAGGGTACACCCTGGACAGGTTGCCAGACAATTACAGGGCTGACGCATAGAGACAGACAACCATTCATGCTCACATTCACACCATTTGGTNGGGGGGGGTGCTATCCTAGCTGACATTGGGCGAGAGGCAGGGTACACCCTGGACAGGTTGCCAGACAATTACAGGGCTGACGCATAGAGACAGACAACCATTCATGCTCACATTCACACCATTTGGTAATTTAAAGTCACCAATTAACCTGCATGTCTTTGGACTGTGGGAGGAACCTGGAGAATACATGCAACCTCCACGTTGTTAACCACTCCGCCACTGTGCCACTCTGCATAAGCACTTATTAAACAAGATTAGGCAACTACCTTGTGCACTATAGATTGAATCACCATGATGTCGGGCTCATAACAACTGCTTCTGGGTAGAAAACTGGAAATTGATTTCACTTGTGGAGATATGTGAAATGGGCAGACTTGTTTCTTCTGTTTCTTTCTGGTGTCATTTTCAGCTGTAACTTCAACGTTTAAAGATACATAGTTTAACACGGTGGTCCGACCCATCTGACATTTCTGCTGTGCTCATTTCATTGCGTACTGTGCTGCTTTGCTTATTGTCCTTCAAATCTACTGGCATTGAAGTAAAGCAATGTTCTGCTGTGGATGGGACCGCAGCAAAAAATATTTCATCCTCCTGAAAAGACTTAAGTGTACGCTATATTTGGAATGTTTTTACCACTTTACCTTACACACTAATTGATCGAGGCAGCCGTGGACCAGCAACTCCCAAATTTTTGCAAAGTAGAATTACTGTGTTTGTCAAAGGAGTCTGCTGGGTTTTAGATAATGGCCTCAGTTAGAAGACATAGTACCATCTTGTGCTTTTTATGTAGTAAGAATACAGTACTGAGTTTCCTTTAATTTACCTGTGTGTTGCATGAGTGAATACACGGCCCGGCTCTCGGGGTCTGTGTGACATTGCCTTTCCGAGGTCTTGGCTGATGGTGCTGAAGGTTAATTATCATCAGCTGCTCTCTGTCTCACAGTGAGGGACAGAGTGACAATCACTAGTCCTTAACGAAGTCTCTTCTCCTGTGAGTGGGAAGGAACAGCGCTGTCGTGCTCTGCATCTGTCCTACTTCATTTAGCCAGCCGTCACTGCAGCATGGCCACACTCATGACTGAATGCTCAAACATAGTGTACATTAAATACGGCTTCTTTTTTTTTTTAAAGTTAGGCTGTTTTGTCTTTGCGCTGAGCAGGCTTTTTGTTTTCTTCCTTGCCTTCATAGGTCATGTTTAACATATTCATTGTGCTAATATAGCCGGTAGAGTCGTTTGCTCAAGGTTACACTAACAATGTCCTTCACACGATAAACACGGCATGCTAATGGCACTCAGGTGTACCTCTTCACCTTCCTGATTTCCACTCTCACTATACATTACCTGACAATCTTCAAGGTTGAGTGTTTAGGGCATATCTGTGGAGGGCTGCAGTGGAGTGTTGGCTGGCGTAGATCCACAGATGCTTACTGAAGTGGGAAAAAAATCACTTGTACTTTTAGCTACAGGTACTTCTTGCCAGAGAGGATGCCATTGATAACGCCACCTACAAAGTTCTGATTGGCTTTGTAGGGAAGCTAGGGAAACAAGACATCAATAAGAACACCAGAACTGCTTGAACCCCTGAAAAATCTGAAATGTGGGCAGCGAATCAGAGGTCTGGAATGTTAGATGCGGCTAATTGATGATGTCATTGATCTATGTCAGTTAAAAGACTGATCGCATCTAAAGTTGACCTGAATGTACAATTACGCAGTTGAGCAAGATGTCTAGTTATTTCTAAATCTACCTAGCTGCGGCCAAACTTTAACTGTCAAGGCTACATTACTCTATAATCATTATGCATAGTTTGCCCACGTATGGAACAAGATCATTGCCGCAAGCAGTGTCATTGACATTGTGTCTGCACAGCAACCTTTCCAACTATGTTACTTTTTAAAAACTAGGCTCCAGACCTTCAGATTCACATTCTGCTGCGGAGCGCGTTGTTGGAGACGTTATTTCTCACTGCCCCAGGCTTTTTGTGCACACAACACTTTGACTGAGATGAAGGAGAGGGTTTTACTTTGTCATCCAAGCTCCCATAGGTCAGCATTAATTTAGCTACAGTCAAACAAATTCCAGAAAGTCTGGTTCACATTTAGTTAAACAGATTCATGTTCAGGCAAAACTGAAACGAGCGTTGCAATAAAACTCATATCTGTGTTTTGCAAAAATAAAACAGAGAAATATCTTGCTGCTACAACACCGCAGGAAAGCCCCAATTTGTAGGTACCTTTGCAGGGATCAAAGCCAGTTCATACAGGGTTACATTCGGTAACCATGTACTGCAGTGTTCCTCTGTTTTCGATGGTCTTAAAAACTGAAGAAGCAGGAAAGAGCTATGAAACTTTTAATTACGTGTCTCACAACATGTGGTGAACTGCTGTGTTGAGAGATTTTGTAACAAAACAGGAAGGACCATGATAGATAACACTGAAAAAATAGCAGAAACAGTTCGTGAGTGAAAGTAAGCCGAGCTCCAATATCCTAGAATTTGAGATTTCTTATTCCTCATTCCTTGTGAGTCCATACAATTATTTGGTCTTTTCACAGAGTGACAAGTATACTGCATTTTCTGAACTAACATTTTTGCAAAGTGAATAGTCATCATGATGGAGCCAGTCTGTCTACTGGTCTGTTTGTCTGCGTCCATCCGATGGAAATACTCAAACACACTCAAAGAGAAATAAAGTTATAGAGGTGGAAAGGCAAGTAGAGTTTTCTGCCTCTGTTTTGAATAAGTGCCAGGCTGAGCAAACATGATATTACGTCTGCAAGGGCCATTTGCAATGTGCTGACAAGAAAAGTGAAGTAAGATTCATGGTCTCATTGCGTTCTTGATCAATTGATGGATTGGACATGGGAGCCCAACTCCCCAAAGTTGTGAAGGTTAACCAGCTACCGCACATCCATCCTTTAGCCTCTGAAGCATGCACGCAGAAACCAGCGACGATGCAAGGCAAAGACGTGTCATTTACCTGGAAGCTGGTGTACTTCAGGGTACATTTGACAACCTAACAGTACACACAAGACAAATCCTCTTTCAGACACACTTTAGCAGTTTTCAAAATGTAACAGAAGAGAAGAGAGTTACTTGCGGGGCCCCCATTGTAAAAACATAGATCCTTGGAGATAAGAGCTTCAGAGCCTGCACAGGGTTGTCGTTTTTGCGCAAGTCATCTGCTGTTGTCATGTTACATCTTTGTGGCCCAGTTGCAAGCACAGCACGGGCCAGTGTCAGGTCACGGCCTGGTCGTGGAGAATCACTGACTTACAATATGTATGCGATTCCTCTGGGGCTCATTTCTTTTCTCATTTTTCTTATGACAGTATGCCTGGCTATGTGTGCACAGTGAGCCTTTGGGAGTGGTTTATCTGACTGTCTAAGATGATCCATATCCACTGCACTACTTGTCAACTGTTTAGACAGTGATAAACGAGAGGTAGAATATGTGCAAGGCAGGCTGCCATAGATAAAGCACCTGCTGGGATTCTGACCTACCTGCGGTCAAGAGAAAAGAGAAAACCTAGATGGACACACCAGAGATAGATGCGCTCTTTTCTACATGCCCAGCAAAGAAGTGCCACAGACTTTCAGTCAGTGTTGATGTAACGATACTTATAGGCACACAGCAAGCTAGGGTTGTCACAAAAACCCATGCTTCTGTACCACGTCAATGACAAAATTCTGAAAACGTGATGGTACTCTTTAGTCTCCAGTGCTGTTGGTGCTTTAGGCACAGGGGATGCAGTTCTCCTGTACCTAAAGTGGCACCATGCACGCCTTCAAGTGCTCTAATCTGTCCTTAAATACCAAAAAACAGAACTCCTACCAGCACGGAAGAACAACAGCAACACGTACTGTAGAAGATAGCAACAAGTGAAGCTGCAGTGACAGCACCACCTTGACCTGTCAAAAGAAAAGCGTTTTTTCATGAGGCCAGCGTATATTTTTAAATTCCTTGCAAGGTGAACAACATGAATTTACACACTACCTCAAATGCCAGCAGAGTGATGAGGTGCGAAGCAAGTATTCTGCTTTTAGCGCTGCATGTTTGGCTTTTATTTATTTATTTATTTTAGATAGATATACCGTCTAGTTGATTGTCTTATTGTGTTAGTTTATGATGGGTAGTTAACAACTAGTTTGGTAGGCCTAGTTGTTGGGTATGAATAACAGACTGCCTCGTAGATACTGAACTACGGTGGCCATGAGGGTCAAAAAACAACAACATTTCCCAAAACACTACAATATTTCAGAAAACAAAACAACATTTGGGGAGACTCAAACCAGAAAAGTTAGGTACTATTCGACAACGAGACCTTGTTGCCGATTGGATACACATCTGTCTGTCTGCAACAACTGTAAGTACTTCTTCTTCTGTTTGATTTCCAGTGGACTGGATACCTCGCAGCATATTGCTGCCCCTTACAGGTCAGGAGGTTAAGATTAAATCAAACTTTATTTACTCCTAAACAGGGTTGCCAACTTGGCAACTTTCTCGCTAGATTTAACAACTTTATTTATAAAAAGCGACTAGTGACAAATTTAGCGATGTATTCTCACCATCAGGATAAAAACAAGAAATGTATTTAATTATTAAATATATTATATTTCATTCCCATACATGCTATGCAGGATTATCCATGACTCCTCTGCTGAATCTTTCCTTCTGTCTCCTTTTGTGCTGTAGCACTGTGAAGGCACCGGCTGGGCCTGGGGCAGGTGCAGGGCAAGCAGAGGGGATGCTGCTGAGCGTCCTTCGTTACTGAGCCTTCATTGAGAATCGAGTGCTATTGATCTTACGCTCCCAGTTTAGACAGGCAGACAAGAGAACCGGCACAGTTAGGTCGGTTCTCAAAATCAAACAATACCACAAACTAACTGCCTGATGGTTGGGCAGCGAAGGACCAGAGACTTATTATGTTCGTTGGAGTAAAACTATTGTTTCTGCCAATGGAGTCTGGTGGCTTTGAGGAGAGCAAAACATAACTGCATCAGTTTCCCATTGTAAAGTCTGTCTGAAAGCACAGTGACGCAGTTTAGCTGCTGACCCCGTCAACTGTTGCCAGACTCCTTGACACTAAATTTTACTCCACAGCTGTCATGCCATTGAAACGCTTTGTTTAGGATTTTTCTGTCGAATTTAATTCACCAAATTTGTAAAATGCTTCCACTTCTGTCAGAGTATGACTGATTAAATTTTTCCCCACCACCATGTAGCCACACCCCTGGATGTGGAGCTGTGGACTTGTGTCTGTGTTTTTGGGGGTATCGTAGGGCGAGATTGGGCAATAAAAGTAACAAGATCCATGATAATACGTAAATTCATCAAATTCAGTGTTCCATATTGCTATTTTCCAAGCTTCTGTAACGTTAGTCCACCTCACTAACACCTATGAGACTACTTACCTGGGAGTAGAGCAGACAGCAGCTTCGGAGACGGACCTTCAGGTGCTAGCCGTTCCTTTCACTGCAAAAGTAGTCTCATAAGTTGGGAGTTTGGCAGAAAGGACCGCGGGGTAGCAGCTATGCACAGTGTAGACTGCTGCACAGCAATTTCCCTTTAGGAATAAATAAAGTTTTATTTGATCTTATACTCCACACCTGGGACAGGCGGCAACATGCTGCAAGGCATTCAGTCCACCAGAAATCAAACAGAAGAAGTATTTACATTTGTCACAGACTGACAAACACATAAAATTGCCCAATAGTACCTGCATTTTCTGGTTTGAGTCTCACCAAATGTTTTGTTTTCTGAAATGTGTTTTGGGAAATGTTCTTTTTTTTTTTTTTTTTTTTGGAAATATTGATATATATATATATATTTTTTTTACATGTTGTCGTGTTTTTGGAAATGTTACTTAGACCTTACTAACCACTATTTTAAATCTTCCATTTTTAAGCAAATTGTTTTAAATTAATTGTTTGAAGTTTGTCACTTCATAAGCTCTTCATCGGCGTTGTGACACAGATTGTCCTGTCAGTTTGTAGAACAAAAACATTTACGTAGAGTAATAAATGACTGACCCAGAGATTTTCATGATTATCATTCATGGACAGCTATGCTATTATCAATAAATATAACCCTACCTTTGGATTCCGTTATTGAAAATTAGATAAGTGTACAGTTAATGGAATATCTCACTAAATGCAAATTGCTAAACTGATCAATTCTTCTATAAATTGTTTTAGCAACTTTACTAGAATATTGACCACCAATACAGGCCTGGAGTCAATATATAAAAAAAATATTATTAGAAGTTGAATTGCATTACAAATCAGAAAAATCATAATTAGAAATTTTCCCCAAGTCATTCAGCCCCACTACATTGTCACTTTTGTACACAATATTTTAAATTGATTTAAATTTGATTTCAAATTATATTGTTTTTTATATCTTAAAACAGTCTTTGTAAAATTTTCTATATACTTAACATATATATTTAAATCTAACACTATAAAAGGTGCAGTCAGTGATTCTAATCCAATACGCTTTTCGTCAAATTCAGCTAATATCTCCTCAAGGTCTGCCAACTATCTATTCGGTGTGTCCACTGAAACAAAAATCTGGTGTGGCTCGGACCAAGTCACACAACACTCTTCTAGCCTGGCACCAACAGAGGGCATTGTGCTTGTGCACAGGACAGGGGAAAGTTCCATGGATGTAAAAAGAGAAGGACAGTAAGGGCAAGAGGGATGATAAATCTGGCACATGCTAACATGCTGAACTTCACAGCACATTGTCAAGAATCTTTCTCCAGAATCGCTGACTCCACCTTTAAGTAGCGATATACAGTGCAGTATATGGCATGTTATTGATGTGCATAAAATATATATAGTAAATACGTAAAATTTTAATGAAGGACATGAACTTCAGTTTGGGTTAAAAGAAAAGTTTGTTTTTATGCACTCTCTCCTCAGTCTCCTCCTCATGTACCACTTAGTGGCATGCAATGTAAAAATGAGAGGGCATATTGATTGTTTTCTTAGAAGGTAAACTAAAGCTGGTGCCTTGAGTCAGGCAGTTGGCAGCCATTCATTCACGCAATTTCACAAAGCCCTTTAGGTCACTGTACATCAGGGTGGATTTCAAAGACGGCCTGTGTAATGGACTCTGAAATGGCCCCAGTCTCAGACTCAAACATAAGGAAGGGAGAGATGTGTAATTTCCCTTTGCACTATGTTGACACAGATAAATGGTCTCCTTGCCGTCGCCTCGCCCTCATTATTATGCTACAGGGGAGGTGAGATTTTCACCACTGCAAATCAATAACACATTAAAGTTGTAAACTAATAAAAGATATGCAAGTGAGCTGGACAAATCTTGCTCACTTTTTGCTGAGGTAATCATCCGTGATTAACCTCTAATTTTACAGATGGCTTGAACTGCGAAGGATTTGTTTTGGAGATGAATACAATGCAGTATCATTTGCACGATGGAGCTCTGTATCACTCTGTCTCCCAAGAATTTACACGTTGACCACACTGTTGTGTCTAAAGAAAGTGTAATTTTGTGTGCATAGGGGGGGGGGGGAACTTTTCAAAGCTTTTATCCAGCACTATCCTGGCTGTATGATACTTGTTGCCATAGCAGCCGGTCCTTACCTACCACTTTGTGTCATTCTGGTGATGATCCATAAAATGTAAGTTAATGTACGAGTCCATCAACACAGGAACACAGTGCAATTAGGCCATGTCATGTTGTCAGACTGTGGCTATTTTTGAGTTACAGTGTCTCTCACCATTGCCTTTCAGACCTAACTGCACCGCCTGACCAATGCAGAATTACTCATTTCATTCATTTTTTCAAATGAATAAATAGTAAATAAACTTAGCATTTAAGGTGGAAATAGTGTCTTTCAACCATGTATAGTTCAGGTGTTACGTTTCTGAATGTTGTGGTTTCACTTCTGCATAAAATGTTTGTTTATCTTTTCATAGTTGTTTGTCTTACAAAGGCCATGCATTATTCGCTTCAGTTGTAGCATGTAAAGTTGTGGCAAGACACACTTTTTAAAAGGTCTTTGGTAGAGACAAACATCATAAACCTGATAGCCGAGGTGATGCAGAGGCATTCGATGCTTCTTCCACATTTTTTACTGTGTCATAGAAATATACTGACATGATATCCCAAAAACAAATAACAACTTTTACTACATGATTCTTTTTTCTCTGCAGGAAAGTCTTATTTATTTAAATGAGTTTATAGTTTTTTAAACCATTATCTTCCTCCCAGCAGCATTATGGCAGGGTAGGATTTTCTTTAACATGTAGAGCCATGAATTTATTCAGTGGGAGATAGACAGCAGAACTTTTTTTATTATGAGACTCCAATGGCTTCAAGATAAAAATAAACCAACTCAGGAGCAGCAGCAGCAGTATGGGCTGTGTATGGTCAGCCACTGTGAAATCAGACAATTTTTAAAAAACCTGCAGCAAGTCACAGCACACAGATATTTTCATTCCTGATTTAAAAGCCACAAACAACAAGTCGTGCAAAAGCCCTGGATAAACAGACTCAAAACAAACTGACAACACGGCAGAGGTGTGGAACAATCTTGGAGCTGCACTGGATTGTTGTGCGAAACTTCAAGATTTGTTTTCATGGAAAGGCAGTTTAAAAAGTGATTTTGGGAATGAGTAAGTAATTAGAGTAAACGTGTTTTCAGTTTTACCAATCTTTCAGCCTTCATTTCACAGAGAAGTATTAAAAACCACATGCTGTGCCTCTTACAGTTACTGGATCTCAACCCAGTGGATCATCTGTGGAAGATTTTGGACCAGTATGTAAGACAGCACTCTCCACTAACATCTTAAAAACATAAAATGAGGGCATATCTTTTTGAAAAATGATGTAAATCCCTTCAGTAGAGTCCCAGAATCTATGCCAAGGTGCAGTGAAGCTGTTCTAGGACACTTTATTTTGGTTTTCCCTTTAATTGGTCACCAATCTGTAGCCCCCTTTTACACTGCCTCTTCAAGGCAGGGATGTTGTGCCGTTATTCCACCACATGGGTCTGTGTAAAAGATATGAACATCAAATTCTGTGTGCAACCCACCACCAGGAGATGTAAAAAGCTGTTAGCAGCAGTTAGCAGCAAATTCGAAGAAGAACTGCAACCAAACACATTTTTGGGGTATGTCCAGAATGCATGTACAGGTGTACCTTCAGCACCTTCATTTCCAGCAGGCTGTAGAATCTTTTAAACCGGGTCTATATAATCTAATCTGAGTAGTAACTGTAAAATTTTGATTTATATAACCCTTAGCCTTAAGTCTCAGTAAATCTGACATTATCCTGGAGTTGCTGCAGATTTCATCCCATTCCTGTTAATAAAATGACACACCAAAATCTCTTTCTAAAACACATTTAAGAACTGCAGGCCCTTTTTTATTGACCCCAGTGTTGCTATTATAATTTAGATGTTTAATGTCTTTCACCAAGGAGCTCAAGATAAAATTCTTGAGGTTCTTAGTGAAGGACATTAAACTCCTCAGAAATTAACAGAACACAGTCTTAATGTTAACATCTCCCACAGAAATAGATAAAGTGAAGGTTTACATCAATATCAATTTTCTTAATTTACAGGTCAAATTGCCAGTTTTGAGGGAAAAGGACACCACAATATTGTAATCACTGCCAAGTCCACTGAAACCTTAGACTGGGAACCAGAGAGGCAAATGCCTCTGGTTCCCCTTGTATTCAAGCAGATTTTCTGCCCAAGGGCCCCTGGTTTGGGCAATCAGAACCATTTATTTAATGTGTGGCGGTTGATACAGTGACTGACAACTTGCAGAGCCTTTGTACTCAACGCAAAATATGTGATGTTGTCATTTTTGGCTTGCACAACCTCACATCTGGGACACAACAGGTAGCATAAACCTAGCTTAGTAAAGAGGAGTACTACTGAGACATTTTTAGGACAACCAAGATGGCTGCACTTGATGTGGAAGTTTCTGTTGAAGAACTATTTTCAAATGCAGATGGCAAAACACCAGACACCATCACAACTCCTCTCTATACACTGTAGTATGTTCATACATGTCCGTTGCATAGTGTCACGTTTCATTGCTCTACTTGGCTGTGGGTCTACCCAAAAGTGTCCAAAGGCATTTTGGTTTATGACTGTTCACAACAACCTCGGAAACTGAAAACGAACTGAGAGGTCCCAAACTAATTTGCCATTTTAAATGGTTTAGTGATGTCGGGCTACCGAAACTTGCCAGCTTGAATGAATGTGATTGGACGGGATTTTGTCAAGGGCAAAGGCTGAGATTTAGCCCAGTTAATCTTTTTCCCAGAAAAACATCTAAGTGTGTTTAGAACTGAGGACAGTATTGTTACATGGTCCAAAACAAACAGAAGAATGTCGTCTGCATAAAACATAAGTTAATGGACAGAACCATTATATGACACCAAACAGAACAGCTAAGAACTAAATGGCAATCCATGGTGTGCCCCCTCCCCAGTTTATCATAAGAGGATATATAACCATTAGGCGGGTTATGCAGTAGACATACCCATTTAGTAGATGCCTCCCCAAATCCAAAGAACTCTATGGTCCTTCACTCTACCCTGTCAAATGCTTTTTCAGTTTCCAGCAGTTAATGAACTGGAATTTAAAACTGCCCACACTATATCAATAAAGCATCTAATGTTATCTGTAGAGCTACTGTTACGAATAAAACCCACTCGATCTTCATCCACCAGAGAAGTAATTGCTTTTTCTAACCTATTGTAGACAAAATCTCGGCATCTAATGGGATAAGGGAAATTGGGCAATACCTATTATAGTCATAAGGATCCTATTTAAGCCTAAGTGTAATAAAGTAGCTTCCATGAACCGATAACAAAGTCACTATACAGATATGATGTGAGATGCATATGGCCAGTAAATGTTGAAATTCTGAATATTTATTCAGCAAAATCTCAGGCATCCCACTCTGGGTCTCAGTCCTGGAGACTATCATATTAATCTATCTCTTACTGAATACTTCTCCCATTGGTGTCTGCGGAAAATGAACATTGTTAGAATTGATCCTGGTACATCACTCCTAAAGCTCCCCATCTTGTGAACCAGCTCTCCGTGCCTTCCCAAGTCCCCCTCGCCAGCTCGGCAGGCAGCCTTGCACTTCACTTTGATTTGTGAATGTGAATTTTATCAAACATCAATATTCTCTTTTGAATCATATCCAAATGGGCATTTTATAGTTCTGCAGGCAAGACACGAGCTCTCTGCTCAATAATGTGCCTTTCCTAGCATTGCCAGACCACTTGTTATTCCCTCTCCAGTTCTTGAAGATGAAAATTAGAACTCTGCCCGTCTTCACTTGGCCACAACAAGACCATCTCTGAATAGAAGAGTTTATATTTCTATGGATTGTGGTTGTTTAGTGTGACCTTGATGCCTAAGACAAGAACCTTCTCCTATTCTTGGAAGTAGTTTACAATAGAGTATGATGCTTCGTGCTGACTGAGGGAGACTTGTGTTGCACAATAAATTCTTCAGCCCCCAGAGTGTAATCCAAAGAAGAAAAATTGTACTCATTCTTCATGTAGGTTTTAACAACTGCTGTGATTTGTCTTGCGGTGACAAAAGACACCATTTGGTCAGGTCCCATGGCGCTGGAGCTAAACATGGTGGTCTTTGGTCATTAACTGCTTCCTTTTCTTTTACCCCCTCTTTTTTTGCAGTACCCTTTTCTCCAGCCATTCTTGCCCTTTCCATTTTAGTCATTTTCTTAAAGATCATATTTTACTTTTTCCATTTTCTATTTGCTCCTCTGTATGCTCATTCCTTGCCATGCTCCCCTCTGTCTATTTTTGCTTCTTCATTATGATTAGGCATTGGAACCAAATAGTATCCATCCATTTTCACTCTGAGACTTTTTCGGTGTCTGTAGTCTGACTTGTCTCTCAGGAGAAACACTCAGTGACTATGCTTCCCAGGCCCGATTGATCTGCTAGTCCTCTGCACCTAGCCTTTTTTGTCTGTAGTCTGCTTCCATTTCCTTTGAGCTTGCTTCCTCCACTTATTGTCGTCTTCCAGTTATCTCCTTTCCTCTCCTCTCCGCCTAATCTTACTCTCTTTATGGGAGATTTCAGTTTCATTGGTTTGCACCAGACTCTGGAGATCAGGTGCCACTGACTCCTCCTTTCTCCCTGTCATCAGTCAGTCTTGTAGAGCTGCAGAGCTATCTCTCTCCGCTTACTCCTCATCAACACTTGTAGCTCTATGAGACCCCACTTTTTCTGCTGAGACCCGTTAATGTACGGCATATGCTATGTGGCTTACCAGTCAAACTAATTGGCTAGTGGGGGTTGCGAGTCAGTGCACATCTGCACCTTTCAGATTGATTGACATGCGACAGCAGGGACTAGTCATATCCCAGGGGCAGAGGCAGTATGTCCTGGCCACTTTTTAATCATGTTCTCCAGGCCGGGGCTGATAAGAGATGTAAGGGTGATTATGGTTCAAGGAGGACGTCCTTGTGCAGGGGCCTTGGGATTATGGCTCTTCACTGTGTTCTGACTGGGAGAATGACTACATCAGTATTCAGATGGTAGCCTCCTCAGGGGTTACTGAGTTACTGGAGAGATTTGGAACGGAGAAGAGAGGCTCACTCTGTCAGAGAACTCGAATCGAACGCCCTAGGATTGTGTGTAATCTGTGAACTCATTCCATTCTGATGAGCACAGCAGATGACAAAATGTGTGTTAATAGCATTTTAGATATGATGAGCTTGGTTGACCTCAAAACTCTGTTCTCACTTCATTCTCAATATATGAATAGCACAGATATGAACAGGGGCAATGCTCCTGTGTAAAAGGTGTGAGGAGAAGTCACTGTATGCCCCTCTCTGATGGGTTCTAGGCTATCGGATCTCCAGAAAAATAGTATTAAATGGAGTGAGATCAGACAGGGCCCAAAATAGCATAGCCATTTTTGCATGTCAAGCCATGCAAGAATTTATTGGCTGGAAAGGCAGAACCAGGGGTCTGTTGTCTTAAAGTAAAATGATGAATAAATTCAAGAAGATTTGCACTCTTACATAATTCCACAAACGTATTTGAATGCATACATTTTGCTCTTGTCATGCCAGAAACAAATGATAATGTTGCAGTTGTATTACTTAGCAGCAAAGTGTTTATTTTCTTAGAGCTCTGAGTTGGACTGATCCATCGGCTCAGGTCACCTCATGTCTTCTGTTAACAGTTGCGCATGAACAGACTGCAGGCACTGCAAACAGTTGTCAGCCAGCTAACCACAGACTTTCACAAATGTTCTGTGCCGCTTGTGACAGCAAATAAAAAGATAGTAGTCTCTGACTTTGTACTCAGTGTGAGGAGAAGAGAACAAACTAGTCAACCATTCTCATGCAACTGTGAATCTGATTAAACAGTTTTGGTCATATTTGTAAGGAAAAACTCTCTCTTGTGCTGCAAAGTCTGTGTGTATTTGTGTGTTTTGCTTGTGCAAGACAAATGTAAGGGTTGGGGGGATTAAAGGGATACTTTGCCGATTTCCAACCAGCTTTGTAGCATAACAATGCGGGTAGTATGTGTAAATGAACTGTGGTAAACTTCCCTCCATCTTACCAGCTCCCAGATCTCCCTGCCCATCTCCCAACTCATTCGGTGGATTTTTGCTGGCTCGAGGACTGTTGCTGTCATGGCATTTTTGTATGCCCGCAACTTTGGACAAACTCTCAAACTCAGATGGAACTGTAAAACTAGGTAGTGCTGATCAAATTTAAACCAACATTCTGCCACTGTATTACCAATTTCTAGCCTAAAATGTTTTCAGAAACGTATTTTAGTACACTGTTTGGCTTTCTTAGGAGAATTTGTGAACAGGAAGTGGAGCCATTCTGTTTTCTTCTATTGTTAAAACAGAGGCTAAAAATACTGAGATCAAATGGTAAAACTAGGCAGTGCTAATCAAATATGACACAAGATTCTGTAGCTGCCTTTCCTATTTCTTGCCTAAAATGTTTTCAGAAACATATTTAACTCACTGTTTAACTGTAATTGGAGACCATTTGCTACCAGCTGGCTTCCATATTGTGTCATGTGTCCATTGTGTGGCGCAGTGCATTCTGGTAGTTGTAGGGTTTTTACCTCTTGAGCAAATGCCACAGCCCTTTTCTCTGCTTTCTATGGTCACGAAGCACCAATTTTAAAATAATTCTCGTCTTTCTACTGCACAGACAGCCCAGTTTTATGAAAGAACAATCTTCCTAGCAGTGAAATACTTCTTTAAGGAGAAAGAGTACTATATGGTTGATATCACTGCGTCACTAGGCTGAAGAACCAGAAAATCAAACAATGGTCAGTCGCATTTGGTGTAATGGTGCCCAATGGCAGACTGACAATTATTTATGAATTTAAGCTTCTTTGCATCTATAATTCCATAAATATTCCAGAGGGAAGGTTATATTGCTACTTAAGATTGCACTAGATTTAATTAATTTGCATACATTTCCTAGTTGATGCATAGTTTGTATAGCATATAGTGACATAAAACTATGCATAAATTGTAAACGTATTTATGTTTAATGTAGTAGCAGCTAGGTCTGTCGTTGTATATCTGACTGATGTATGTACTCCACAACTGGACGTTGCATGCTCCTGAGATTGCTTGTGATTTATAAACACAAAGACGAGGCAGTTCCTCCGGCTGCTGCGAGCATCATCTATGCTCTGTGGTCTGTGAGTTCATAACCTGAGGAAACAAAGGGAGTGGAGGTGGGTAAAAGGTCCACATATTAATCCCCGTTAACCCCACATTTCCGCTTGACAGTTGACCCTGTCTTACTGCACAAGGACAAGAGGGAAGGTATGTTATACATACATATCTACTGTATGTCTTAGTGAGTCAACACATTCAGAGAGACACTTGCAAATTCTGCATAGTTGTATGACTGAAAGGACTCACACCTACGTACATCTATGAATGCACATCCATTGAAAATATTTTTTTGTATTGCCCTTTCTGTGCTACCTGTCTGGATTGGTACAGCTCTATTTCATGCATGTCTTTCATAAGCAGAGATGAGGGGAGAGATGAAAAGGTGCAGAACTGATTGCTTATAATTACCTGTATGCTCATGCTGATCACAGTATGTGACCTGCAAAAGGAGGAGACTGGAAAATTGGAGTCTTGTTGCCTGAAGCTTCTCATTTAGCCCACACTATGCGTGCCCAGTCCACACCCCCAACCCACACCCACATGCACATTCACTTTCCTCTGCTGCGAGAGATCTTTCATCATTACAGAGCCATCTTTTCTGACCTTTTCAAGCATGATATTCATGAATGCATGGATCATTTTTCTCTATAGTCTACATTAAGTCCAAGTTGTCGCTGTAACATTAAGAATAGCGTAGTGTTGGAAGAAAGGGTTTCTGCACTGTGTACTTCCAGCTCATTAGCTAATTTGGCTCTTATTCATTTCAAGTCATTTTCAAAATTAGATGAAGACAACATAACTGTAAAATATGACTAACATCGTTATGTTATGTGATCTACACAGTTGATGACTCCATTATTATGGTGAATTAAACTTTGATTTAGACATAACCTACATGTAAGCACTGCTAGAGAGCGTAATATATACTGATGTCATGTGGAGCTATAGGCTGTTTGATCTCTGGTAATGACTGTGTGTGTTGGAGCTTTAAGATTTGAATAAACCGTAGACTCCATTAAAGGACTAACTATGTAAAGCTGAAACTACAGTGAAAAGAAAGAATGCAGTGAACAGGTGGAGGTGATTGCCCACATAAAAGAAGCAGCTACAGATATCCAAAGCTGCCAGCTCGCCCTGCCATGTACACGATTTGTTTTGTGTTTTCTGCTCACCTTCTACAACTCTATGATTAATTGGAATACGATCGCAATCTCAATTTTGGCTTCTATACGACCCAGTTTTTATGTGACAGTGATGCTGAGCTTGTATTTGTGGGGTGATTTGTTGCGTTAAAAGAAGTGCACCTAATTTCTGCAGTGAAAGAAAAAGCTTTTATGAAACAACAAAAATGTATCAAAGTCACAGAGACTAAGCAATGGTGAAGGACAGATGACTTTATCCACCCCCCCCCAAAATCGTGCTTACACTGTTAAAAAAGTTGTGCAGTCTGCTGTGTGACACCAGATTCAAAGATGATGATGATGACAGTTTAAAGCACCTACATTACTTTGCAGGCAAAAGTTGTACCGACAAATAGTACCACCTCCTGAAATGTCACAAAAAGACCAGAAAAACAATGAAAAATGTTGACATTATAAAAAGACTAGGGTATGACTTAATCTACATAAGCCAAAAATATGACTCTGGTCACCACTGCAAAACAAATGATTTATTCTTTGCCAAATAAATGCTGCTCAATGCCTTCTGGCCACTTTTCTTTTTCTTATGCTACCTGCCTCATTGTCATGCACTGCCATTAAGTGTCAAGCAGCAGTTGAAGCACAAATGAAGAAAACATCATTTTGAAGATGAACTACTGAACCATACATGAGCCTTACAGTTTGTTTTCATCAGTGATGACTTCATCATGCACAGTCTGAGTTTACTGTCTTAAAGGGTCGTTGAGGATCACACAGGATTGAATGAGACTTTAATAACTACTGGAGTTTGGGGGTGGAAAAAAATGTTTTGCTAACAATGGATCAAACACATGAAAGCAGTCTCTCTTTATAACTGGGCTTAGCCTCAGTGTCTCGGGGCACAAGCTACATCAGGCTATTGGTGAGCTGTGTATGAGGTACTGTTTTTTAAAATCATTTTTTAAAACAGAGACAGAAAAACTATTCTGTTAACTTTTCGATAATGTTCTAGAGATTAGACGACAGGCTTTTTCCCATTTCATGCAGTTGCATACATGCTGTCTGTTTAAAAGAACAAAAAACAGCTTGTTCTTTTGCAGTAGCTAATGATCATACTGCTTGTACGATCTACATGTCTGCAATAAACATTTTTTTCTTAAAAAAAAAATGTGTCTCTAAGAATCACAGGTGGGACAGTGGGATCTAGCAGTGAGGTTGCAGAACTGAAACTTCTCCCATGTGCCAAGCATGTAGGAGAACTACAGTGGCCAATGTGCAGATGCTTATGGCCATGTCTGGAGCCAGTGTTTGGTTTGTCCATTCTGGGCTACTGTAGAACAACATAGAGGACTCTGTTGAAGAGGACCAACTCCAAATGTGGGTACAAACCGCTCATTCTAAAATAACAAAAACACTGTACGTTTTTCAGGGGATTATAAACTGATAAAAACATTGGAACAGTGCTGCAGTGGTTAGCATTGTTCCCTCACAGCACGAGGGTTCCTGGGGTTGGGGGTTCAAACCCTGAGGCAGTAGAGCCCCCCTGTGTAGAGTTTGCATGTTCTCCCCATGTTGGTTTTCTCTGGGCACTCCGGCTTCCTCCTACAATCCAAAGACATGCAGGTTAACTGGTGACTCTAAATTGTCCGTAGGTGTGAATGTGAGTGTGAATGGTTGTCTGTCTCTATGTGTCAGCCCTGTGATAGTCTGGCGACCTGTCCAGGGTGTACCCTGCCTCTCACCCAATGTCAGCTGGAATAGGCTCCTAACATATGACCCCTAACAGGTTAAGAGGCTACAGAAAATGAATGCATTAATGAATATACCATTTCTGCCAATAGATGCCCCTAACTTCTGGAAACTGGACCTTAAAAATCATGATCTCTACTTTGATCAGATTTGTGCAGCTCTAGTGTGACTAGTGTCTTTTATTAGTAAAAGCAAACGGCTGACAAAGGATGACTTGTCTTGGCCAGCATGAAATGCCAGGCTTGGCCAGCAGTCAGGCCAGTTGAGAGCCACAAAGAGAGACATGTTCATGGCACATTGCACTCTCAGTGCTGGTTCCCTTTACAACAGACAATGCCAATAGCTTATGTTCATGCATTGATGTGTAGTTATGGCAGTTTGAACCAAAGTCCAAGTCAGCGTTAATGACAGTAACGTCATGCTTCCTGCTTCACAGTGAAAGGTGTCTTGTCTGATATTATCAGGTGATTCCTCCCGACTCTTGTCCACTCCAGTGGTTTGGTTCTCTGGTATTGTACATATCCTGATGACACAACATAGTAGTGCTCTTATCTCATTGGAAACCCAGAGGACCCATCCCCTTTTCTAGGTAGACATAATAACTTGTAAGTGGGGCAGTGTGCATTGATAGTAGGCTTGCACTCGTGGACAGAGCCAAATTACCGAAGTCAATAGTAATTTGGCAAAGAAAAAAAAAGTCTCATTATGATGTCCTTCACATCATTGATGCCTGCCTCACACTGCTGATTAGCCTTTTAATGAAAGCATCACTCAACACTAAATTAGGCAGCACATTTCAGGTGTGTGTAATATTTTAAAGCAGTTTAATCTCACATGTAGGGGCCCAGATGGCCCTTAAAATCAGGTCACAGCTCCCAAAGACAATATTTAAACTGAGGTCATTAATATTAACAGTTCACTTTGTAATATGTAAGTTGCAAATTGCTTTCTTAGTGTCACCTCATCATGTTTCCCTTTTAGGATGCACACTGTGATTAATTAGTGAAAAACAACAGTTTGACAAAGGCTTCCCATATTTTTCTGTGCCAAATGCCTGTTGAAATTTCAAAGCCACTGACTGATGACTGATTTTTTTTTTTTAGGTTAGTCTAAGCCATGTACGGGAAGTCTAGAGAAAGAGAATCTTATAAAAATTTAAGGCAAATTATCATACCAAGACACAACATCTTTATCTGAGTACACAGTTGGCAGGAGTTGTAGGAGCAGTGACTGAGTAAAAGGTGTTTTTTTTTTTTTTTTTTAATTCCTAAATTGAACAAAATGGAATGAAAACAGTTGACAGATACAGTGCCAGGCCTAATCTCTTCCCAAAGCACTAATTTCACCGAAGAACTTTCACAACTCTACTTACTGCTCACTGGGCTTCACACCTTGTTGACCTCCTTATACCCCCATTTCTATTATGAGTCAAGTGTTCGTAGTTGACCCAGTGACAGGGCTACCAGCCCTAGGTAAGGATGACTGTATAATGAGCATGACACACAAAGATACAGTATTTTATACCTTTTTTATGTTCATTTGTTTGAGTCCATGCCTGAGTTTGCATGTCTTACCACTGTTGCCAGGAAAGGAGATCAGTGCCCATTTTTGACGTATGCAGGAAAAATGGAAAGGAATATACAGCTTGGCGGAGCCAAATGAAAATGACTCAAGGGAGTTCAACAACTCACAAAGGTCATCTAGTTAAATTATGCTTTGCTTATACATCAGTGGAGCATTTTATCTCTTCAGTTTGCCTTGCCAACAATGCAGAGGTGCCAGTAATGTTATCACACCAAGAGGCTGGTCAGGAAATTTGCATACCTGTGTTGGAGGGATGTCCCAGTCAGTTTTTCATGGTCAGATCCTGGACCGAGTTGTTTATCTGCTGATGCCGATACTTATATTTACAATACAATACAATACAATACAAATCCATTTTGTGTCTTCAGATAGCTCCACTCAAGAAGTTCACACACAAATTAAGGATACAATTACACAAACAACACATACCCATAAAAAGCACACCAAACAGTCATGACTATTGAACACATCACATAATATCCTCAGATTCAGATCTTAATTAGCAGCACACTGATTTTGGTTCCACATCAGGATAGACTGAAGTATAATAGAGATAAAGAATATAATTTTTCACCCTGTTGTGTTTTAATGGAGGGACTCTGAATTGCCTGTTGGAGAGCAGAAGTTGATATTCTACATTTAGAACATGCAAGGGTTTGGCAGAAATGCTATTAGCGTACAGCCATTGTGGAGGCGTAAACCATTAGCGCCTTCATGCCTTCGCTGTCAAAAAGTAATAATAGATATGTCTAAGGGCATTATAGCGCTGATACCATGGTCACTTAAAAAAGAAATCAAAAGTAAGAATATTCATATAATTGTATGCTTTTTGCTATCAAAATCTAAAGCTTTTAACAAACAATAACTTCCATGGTAGCACCTAAGGCAGGGCTGAACAATAACGATTGCCAGATTGCCCAATTGCCCGATTGCCCGGGGCAAGTAAAACTCAAGGTCGGGCATGTAAACTAACAACTCACTTGCCCAATCGGGCAAGTTGCTAAAAATAGTAAAAGTTAATAACTAATTGATAAAATAAATATATTTTAAAACGTGCTCCTTCTGCTCTGATGCAGCGGTCTCTCTGCTTGAAGTCACAGGCACAGCTGTGTAACAATGTCCTGCCCACAGCCCCCATTGATATTATTTTGCGCGATGGACGCTTCATACAATAACATAACAATATACTATTTATGGTGTTATGTCATTGTGTCATTTCTGTCTCTACATGGTCACGCGTTAACAATTCTGCTCTGTTCTCTGTATCGCGCACAGCGGAGTTCCGCCACACACACAGGTGATCACGCTAGAGAGGCTCGGGCCGCATTTTCCTGACCAAACCTGACCCCGAGCCTGGTGCAGTTTGTCAGCTGACAAAGTTATTGTTATGGACACTGTATAAATAACCATCAACAGACTGCTGTTATGCACAGACAAACACGCTGCTCGCACAGCAGCGCAGCACAGCACTCGTGCTGAGCTTGTGTAGCGTTCAAGCGTTGTCACGTAAATAACAACTTCCAGCACTTAAATAGGTCATAGCACAAAACAGCAGCATGTCATGTGACTTTTTACTTTTATTATATTCAATAAAATTGTATGTTCCTAAATCTTGAGACCGGGCAAGTGAAAAAAAACCTTAGCGTTGAACCCTGTAAGGGTTTACCTAATACATGGAACAATCATTACCACCCCCTAAGGTTAAGATACAGCTTAGCAGCGGGAGATATTTCTAGTCCGCTCAGCTCATAGAACCCTTTTGCCCAGCTGTTAGCCAGAAAGCTAACATAATGCTAGTGAGATTCAAAGTTAATACCATTGCATACAGTTGACAAACAGACTAGCTAATTGACTTCAAATCAATCTCAAGATTTTGACAAACAAATGATACACCATGTGTAATGTTACTGTCGGCCACAGCCTGAGGTAGTGAGTTGAACAGCGAGTGGGATGTGATATGATTGCCTAAGTTTAGAGGGGCAGTGAAGTACCTGCAGCATGTGAGGGACTTCTCTCAGTGTTGTGAATGAATTGTCAACAGATGCTTCGACTGTGTCCCTTACTCGTATTAGATACAGACCAATACTATTTTGTAGCCAGCACATTCCTTTAAAACGTGAACAGTCAGTTTCACCAGAACTACTTAGTGGGTGTCCATTATCAGCACCCCTCAGCCAAGCAGAATAGAGTATTCACTCAGATCATGGTAAAATGTTAGATGTTGTCCAGGCTAATGGAGTGGTGTGAGTATCTACAGACAGTTGAAAGATAGGTTGCCAGACAGGGGCCAATTTCCAGGTCAAAGTATGGTCAAAATCCAGAGCACTGCTTAAGTCAGGGCCAAGGGCTTTCCTTGAGGTGGTACATTGAAAACACATGACTTAATCAACAGTGATGACAGTCCTGTCTACGTTAGTGGGTGTAATGTTCTTAAGTAGGTCTACACTTTTCTCAGGGTTGAAGGCAGCGTCAAAATGAGAGGGTAAGTGATTTGAATCATTTGCAATCCGAAGATTGTTAGCAGTCACAATAGGTTTGTTGGAAGATGAAGATGAGATTCGAGACTGTCAACAACCCCATAGATTTTTTGCATAAGCAGCATATTGTGACCCATATTTACGTTGATCGTTAGTTGATGACTTCTAGTGGCAACTCCCTAAAAACTTGGTATTTCCCTGAGGGGGCACGGGGTAGTGCTTTACATCCTGCGTCATACAGAGTGTTGTGTGTCTGATGCATGGCCTTGTCGGCTCACATTTTTTGGAAAATCTCACAAAACTGAAACCTAAAAAGTTGTTTATTAACCTAATCTTTGCTTTAATTCCAATATCAAACCTGAAGACATTACAGCTAAGTGTACTTTCAGACAAAGATGGTTGTTTATCCTTTTGTGACAACTGATTTACAGAGATACACTTAGACTTTTGGACCTTGTACAGCTGGCACAGCTGCAACCGCGACGAGACTCCCCTGCATATTTTCAAATTACTTTTACCGGACTGTTGATAACTTTTCAAACTGACATCATGACATTGTACTGAAGAATATGTACAACTAAATAGTGCTGACTAAATTATGTCTAACAACAGAAAACAAACACTTGACTTTCATCCAGGAGACCGCTGTTTGTGTCTTGTGTCAAACCAAGAGTCAACGTTGGGTTATTTTAACCATGTGACATAGTATGGCATGTGATGGCTAAACTACAACCTTTTTTTCTAAACCTAACAAAGTAGTTTTGGTGCAATTGTGACTGTTATACAGCGTCAATCGTTTTAAACTGTGACTGTCAACAATCATGTACAACCTATTCTGTTGTTCAGGTTTGAGGATGTGTTGATCTCCTGCCAACAGTAAGGTGGTAATTTAGGCAGCGCTCCTGTGGATTACAAACTACCTATGTGGTCGTATTGTTGCAGGACTTGTTATATTTACGTAGGTAACACAACTGACCATCGTATGCTATTTTTAGGCACATCCCTTGTTCTAAACTGCCAGTCTGAAAGCACTCTCAGTCTCAGTTACTCTGGAAATAAAATTAGATCTAAAATTAGATTGACCATTTCATTATCCCACCCCCTCCCCTCTCACTACCTCCCCCCTCTCTCTCAGTTTTCCCTCCTCAGTGAGTCATTTGAAAACAAAAACCATGTGTGGGTTACATTGTGTTTTAGCTTGATAATAGAGATTCGACTCTGCTCTTTCCGATGGACAAGTTATTCTTCTTCCACCGATCACAGCTTGGTCCTGCTTCATTCACATTTGCTTTTAGTAATACCCAGGTCTGACACCTGCCTTGTGTATAAGTTACAAGGCTGCATCTGTTACAGTGCTATCTTTGTAGCCCACAGAAAACACCTGCTTCTTATCCTCCAGTGATTCAAGTTGCTGCTACAGTTTATATTTTCATCCTTTCATGAGAGAAAGCCTTGCTCCTCCACTGAGCACTGGCATTAGGTTTTCCATCTGAAACACCTGTGGTGATTCACCAGGGCCTGGAAGAGGCTGAGTAACAGAGGAGAGGCCTGCGTAGCTAAGAGAAAAAGGCAGATGCAGGAGAGAGTGGCAGATTGCAGGCTGAAGGCTGTCTGTGGGACAGAGATACACGTAAACAAATGGTGGCCAGTGGAATTCTAACTGGTCTTTTGTGGGCTCAGAGTAGCTGATAGGTCTAGTTTCAGTAGACTTAGCAGGCTTCCTCAGATCTTCTCTTCTCCCTTTTACCATCTTAATTAGCCTAATGAGTTGGGCTGGGAGAAAAAAGCGTTGAAAGCTGACGAGTTTGTTGCAGGCAATTATTGTACTGTCCTTCCTGTACCGGCCTTATCTGCTGAAGGGCGGAGATTGGGATCAGTGGACTAGCAGCCTCTTCGAACCTGGTGTGTGCTGTGGAGTCTGGTATTGATCAGAGGAGCAGAGGAAGAAGAGGACGAGGAGGGGGCTGCAGACAGAGATTAGTGAACCCTGATGTGCTTTGCTTGTGGGGATGCTTGCAGCCACTGCTGTTGTGGTTGCTATACCAGGTGATTGCCTCTATAAAGGCAGTGGACTGGATATATTAAAGGCCACATCAGTGTTAGTCTGCCTGACGGTGTAACAGTCGATTCATTTTCCTTTTCTATCACCTGTTGTGGCTCTGCTGTCTTTTCTTTGTGCATCATGTGGCCTTACTCTGGTTGCACTCCTGCTGTTTTATTGTTGCAAATTGTTACAACAAAGGCAAAAGCTGTACCACTTTAATGTCAATGCATGTAAATCACCAAAGCTTCAGCTTGTTGTTCTGGCATTTTTGTATCCTAATTTATGTGTGCCAGTTGATTTAATGCCAGTCCTTGGCACATGCATTGCACTTACAGTTACTCTGTTTCTTTCTCACATCCATCACCTACCCCCAGGCTGTAACCCAACCCCACACCCACAACATGTTGGCAATTTTTCTAATAGAAAAATTATTTATAGATAGACAAGCCCATTCACAGAGACAGCTCTGCTTCAATGTCAGAGATGAAAGATAAAGTAAACAAACAATGATGTGATGATGATTTGTCAAGCTGCACCTCATAATGCCCACTGAATGTACACAAAATAGATGTGTAGATACTGGCAAATCGAAGCTAACGTTACCTACACAAATGTAAATCCACTGCAGTTGTCACAGTATAGCTAATGAGACGGACGCCAAGTGCTAACACTTTAACACTCATCAGTAACAAGTGGATCTTGCTGCTGAAAAAGTTTTTGCATTTTCTTTTTTACTGATAAAATAAGATTGCACTAAGTGCTTTTCCCCAATTAACCTTACTTGCAAGAAACATGGACTTGGTCAATGGTAGACATGACCCAAGCTACTGAGAGTTTGTGTGTGGAGTACTTGTGTGCAGATGTGAAGTTCCTATATCTGAGGCTTGGCAATTAAATGCTAACAGGCATTGAATTCAAGAGTTAAAGTATGCTGTGAGAACATTTAACATAGACATCAAACTAATATGGATGTTATGAAAAGGAAAATATGAATTAAGTCGTCTCTCGCTATTGTTGCATTTTATACTTTATTGATTTGGTGGGAACAATAGACTGCACGTAATTTACTGATATGATACATTGGATCAATATTGGTGCCCATACTAATTATATTAAGTTGAGTTGTTATCAGCCATTATGTTACCTACTACAATGTCAGTGATGTCAATTGTCAGTGCCATTATAAAATGTTTTTCTGTTATCAGTCACATTCATTCACTCATTATGGACCAATGACTCATATTTAGTGCTACAGCAACCCCAGCCCTCATGTTACATTTAATGAAAAAAGATTCCAAGTTATATGCAGTGAGGTATGATTTTCAATTTGGGAAAAAGAGACCACTGATACCAGATTGGTACTTGGTATCAGCCAGTTGGGCCATTGGAATTGTTATCAGGTATCACTAGAAGTAAAGGTTGGATAAGTACATTTCTTGGACCTTTTTCATGGCAGACATTTTGACTTGTCATAGCAGGAAAAGGCCATGCAATGAGCCAGTATTCACATTACCAGGACCCTGAAGCCAGCTCCCCTAAATTGAATGCAGTTGTTTTTTAAAAAAATTCTCTTTATGTGCATGCTGTGCATAATTCATTCATACTCCGACTAATTTATTTTTCAGTCAATGTTGACTGTGCTACTAATATTGAAGTGTTTTTCATCACTATTGACCGATGTGTTTATCAAGCAGCGGTGAATGTGCTTTATTAGACGATGCTTGTGTAATTATTGACAAGTCAATAAACTTATCAGCCACGCAGACAGCCAGGAGAGGAAGGAGGAAGACAGTGAAGCACTTGGTCAGACACAGTGATGTTTTATGAGACTACATCAAATAATCCAAGACCATATGGCATGTTGAAACATCTAAACACAAGACTTGGCAAAAGAAACAAGCGGCCAGATTAAAGGTCCAGTGTGTAGGATTTAGGAGCATCTATTGGCAGAAGTGGTATGTGATATTCATAAACGTTTGGCCATCACATAATTATGTAAACAAGCTCACTGCACTATCAATGGATCGGAAATGTGAGTCACCTTTTTTTTCCAACACTAGACAGCCTATCAAACAGAAGCCAGAGGCTGCATTGTATTTAGTTGCTGTAAGCTGTAAATTCACCACTTCTAAGTAAGAGGCAGAAGATAACGTGTTTTCAGAGCCTTATGGGGCAAGGTTAGCTTCTTCTCCTCTGGGCAGCTGCCGCTGTCTCACTTAGACTCACCCTGGGTCTGGGTCTGCAGCTTTCTGTACCGGAGAGCACCGTGAAAATGAGGAGCATTTACTCTGCAGCAAAATCTGGGGATCAAAACATACCCAAAAGTTCATTGCACACTGACTGGCAAAAAAACAAACAAAAGAAAAGGCTGCTTGACTTGAGGGAATCTCAGTCTGAGGACTGACTGAGGGATCTCTGACTGAGGATTCGAATCTCCGACTTTTAGAGGGCAGCCCTAGTTTTCATTAGTTTTTAATCACCTGAAAGAAGAGAAGACTTGTTGTGTTTCTGTTTATACCTACATACCAAGTGGATCCTCTTCCACCGTGTCCACCATGTTGTTCTACAGTAGCCCAGAATGGACAAACTAAACACTGGCTCTAGACAGGGCCATTTGCATTTTTACGTTTCTACATTTTTACGTTTTTGCGTTTTCACCATTGGCCACCTCAGTTCTCCTATATGCTTAACACGCGGGGGAAATTTAATTTCTACAACCTCACCACTAGATGCCACTAAATCCCTCACACTGGACCTTTAATTTTCTGGTTTAATAGATTTAAAGCAACGCAATCAAAATAGCATTAGACTAATGTAAAGCAATCAATACACACCAGCATAGGAAAGTCAAAACAGGTCATATTATCAAGTCAGAATTACAGATCACATTTTAAGGTCGGAAAAAATGGCTACTTATAATGTGGCCATAAGTAAATTTAACCAAGAGCATGTCAGACATGAATGTTTTATTATAGTCTTAAGTCAAAATAAGTTGCATAAACTGTTTATTGTTTTAATAATACAATAAAAACACACAATAATGTTGTGTTATGTCAGAACGCTGCTCTTAAAGCTCCAACACTTGGCAGCATTCAGTGTTTCGACTTGCATAAAACATAACAAAAATACTTGTCTTAGCTATCTAGCTAACTAACAAAAATATCAAGGTCCTTTTTGTTTTTTTATCAGTGCACTTTGAGCGTATGCTTTGTTGCCACTTTAGTCAACAGTTGATGTAATATGTCCCGAGGTTTTCATGTCTCCTTGAAACATGTTCCAACCTGTTTTAAGTGTTGACTGTTATGTATAGTAACAAGTGTCATTTCTTTCCTTAGCAAAATTAACTGATGTGAATTGATCTACGGGGAGATTATCACTTTCCTGATTTTACCAATGACTGTATCAAATTTTATCTGACTCTCCCAGTGTCATATGTGGATGATCCGCTTTTACATTTAAAACATGTGTTCTTTTAGATCTGAGATTAAAGTTAAGATCCAATTAAATTAGCTTTTGAGTATAATCTATCAAAGGTTTTTTGCAGCGCTAGACATCAGATATATAGTAATCTGTTGCTTGAAGACTGTGAACACTTCGCTGCTAATGCCTCTAAAGGGGTGAAGCCTCTATTTTTCAGCCCTGGCTTTTCATCACAGTACAGAGGTTTATTAGTGATGCCATAATGAATCACTTTTGAGTGTGATTGCCTGTGGGCCTTCTGGGAAAGGTACTGTGTTGTTAAGAGGGCGTCTGGCCAAGTTGTGCTAAAATAGAAAGCACACTTAATGAAGCCAGAGTGCATTATGGGTCAAGTGCATTGGACAATTGCCCTCCAGAGACACAGACCCTTCACCCATAGACATTTAGGACTGCCCTCACATATGCACGCACAAACCTATAAATTCACACAAACATGTACGTGGTCACACACTTACATAAACACACAGACGTTTAACCTTTTCTGCCCACCTTTACAGCATAAACGTTCAGCACTAGGGCTATAGTAATACATTAAAAGCACAGTTCAGACCCCTGTTTGGTGCGCGTTAGGTACAGTGGGAAAAACAACTTGATAAGGATAGGTTTCTTTGAACGTACTTTGAACACAAAGCAGCGCAAGTGTCAAAGGTAGACAGACAAAACCCTCCTGCTGGAGACTGAGGTAACATTTTACCCACTGGCAACTTTGGTAAACAATTTTCTTTATAAAAATAAGAATCATTTCAAACACTTGTGCATTACACCGTGTGAACACTGAACAAACACTTTCCCAAAAGGCAACAGGTCACAACAGGCTATAAAACTGAAAAGCATTTCTTGTGCTATGAAACTGAAAATACAACATAAAAAGCATAATAGAAAATAAAACTAGGAGTATTAAAATTTGTTCCACCTTGGCTATATTCAAATATTGAAAGCAGTTGAACATTTATCATCCTGATGGTGGGCACATCTTGGTGATGCCATCCAATGTGCATTAGCATGTTGGATGCAATTTTGCTTACAGACCCTACAACGGTGGAGCAACACCAACACTCTGTCCTCATCTTATACACAACTCTCTCTCTGTTGCTGTTGTAGTTCACTGGGAACCTGATACAGGTCTTCAGCTCTGGTGTTTCATTTACACATGCCATAGTGTGACTCACACGCCAGTCAGCTTGTTGGGCTAACTTCTGCATGTTAATAACTGCATATAGCTAAAAGTTTCTGTGTAGAACTTGTGCTTGTTGGCTTGGGTTTCACATTACATGCATCAGTCTACATAACACGTATCCTGCGTGCAGCTGCGTGAACCGGATTGACCCAGTACAGTGACACTTCAGTACAAATACATGAACCGTTACGGCTCTATTTAGTGCATATAATAAATATGTTGAACATCTTGACAAAATAATTAAAAAGGATGATGATAGGGTTGTCTGTATGAAGTATTGCCTTTTATTAGAGTAGCACTTCATCTGGTACAGGTATTGAGCCAAAAGTACACTCAGCATCTTTCTCTGCCTTCTTATGCTGGCATCTCATTAGAGGCATGTCAAGTCCCTATGCACAATGTTGCGGTGATTATACTGCAGAGATGGTGCAGTTTACTGTGATTGAAGGAAAAGCAAGAGAAGCTCCTGGCTGCCGTCTGCTCTCATCATGAGCAGTGATATGACCATGGGGTTAATTGTGGTGCCAGTGCAAGACGGATCAAAGGATTTATAAAAATAGCAGTTGTCATACGTAGTTCTTTATCAGTAAAACCTTTTCAGCTCTAACAAAGGGCCCAATTTTGGTCCAGAGAAAGATGAATACATGTGCAAAGAGAGGACACATTAATACATTTTTGAAAATAAAGTTCTACTTCACATTTAAAATATGTGATAGGACCTTTACAATCATGTGCTGTGTGTTTCCTCGTCTAACAGATGCTTCTTGTAGGAGTGTGCCCCCCTCATGTTATGATAGCTGAATGTTGACACACCTCCATGGGATCGGTGCTACTTTCAAAGACCCCCAGTGGTTCTGCTCAATAACATAGCGTTGAAAACAGCACCCCTCTCACAGTCAGATTTCTATTCCAGATATCCTGGTAATACCCAGCAGCAAGATAAAAATTCCTTAGCATCTCCTGGCCAGTGGACGACTCTGAGCAGTGGAGAGCCAGCTTTGATCTACCAACCCCCTGTGATGAACTGCCAGCACCTAAAACAATTCAATCCATCCTTTTTATTGTGAGCTTTTCAGCCAAACGTTGCCTGATAAACATAAGTTTACCATTTGGTGCCACTACCCCTCTTGTGGTAAGCCAAGTGCCCTGGTCTGTTGGCACCAGTGTTCCAGGATGTGATCCCTCACCAGCCTCCCACACATCGACATGACCAATTGTATTTGTTTGAATTTATAACTGAGGTTGTACTTTATGCCAGTCGGCTCAAAAATGGTCAAACTCCAGACTGTCAAAGGGTTGGTTTGAATTCTTGGGAGCAGGATTGGTTTACACGTACAAACAACCTCTAAGAAATTATAATCGTGATTCAAGCCTAATCCTTCAGATATCTCTAATGATGTCTGGGTGAAATAATACATCCTAACCAAGCATAACATTATCTGCTTGGAATTTTGAACTACAGTGGTTAATCCTCTTGCTCTCTCTTACTCTTTCATTTAAAGTGATGTTAGAGGAGTGTTGAGGTTATATATGCTAATCTATTCATGACAATAAAGTGGTTTTATAGCCATGCTGTCGTTGACTAACAAAATGTTTTTAAAACTAAAACATGTTTGCATGTATTTTAGATTTACCTTCTTTTTACAGTATATTATGACTCAACAAACACCAACATAGATATACTTGGCAATATATTGATCAGTATCGTGATCTGAAACTAGACATCGTCTTAGATTCTAGATGTTGTAATATTGTAAGTATTGTCTTGTCCTGTTTTAAAGGCTGCAGTAGAGTAAAGACGTAATTTTCGGAACTTAACAGACTGTTCGAACTGTTATGTTATTTGCCTTTCTTTTTGTTTGATATCTAGTGTTGGCAAAAAACTGTTGTTGCACATTTCTGATCCTTGATTAAAGTAGTTAGCATGCATTAGCTTGTTGGGCTAACTGAACGTTGCTATCACCCTGAATGTCTCGCTGAGCCCTGTTCAAAAATCTTGCAGTTCAGTAAAGTGTTGCTTAATAATCTTTATGGAAAAAAAGGAACAAATAGTTTAATATTTGTATTAAACAGACAAATCCAATTTGACCGACAAAATTCTGACTTAGGTATAGCCCTAATATTATGTTCTGTAGCCCAGCTGATACTGGATTTTTGAGGCCTATGTTAAAATACTGATGTTTGAGAATTGGAAACTTAAAGGAGCTATATGTAAGAAATCTAAAGCAAATAGTCATAAAATCCTCCTAATATGTCACAGAGACTAAAGGCCCGAACATACTTGGGCGGAACGTCCGCAGTCATTCGGGCTTCCATAGTCGAGCGCACTTCCGCGTTGAAGTTTCCTGTAAAAATGTCCGTGAAAAATCCCCGCGATGTGAAAAATACATGCCGAGCAGTCACTGGTGCGCGGAGCGGAGTCCGCGCGGTCGTTAAAACTGAGTTTTGCGTGTACAGGGCTTGCGGACATCCGCTTTGAGTCCGTGCGGACCTCCGCGGAGTCCGTTCCGCGTACGTTCCGCTCGAGTATGTTCGGGCCTTAAGGAATAATGTTCATATAACCTACTGATCTCACAGACAACAAAAGTACAGCCAGAATATTCGCATTTAAAACATTTTTACAGTCTGCAAATCATGNCTGTAGGGGAGGGGGGGCGGAGACGACTCGCGGCAGTATTTTGAATTTGAGTGCAGTAACCGTTTTGGCCACATTCTTACATACAGCGCCTTTAAGATACTGACATATCTGTTGGTAGTAAAGTTTTTGCATGTATTCATTTTACAGTTAAAAAAACAAACTTGCCAGTGCTCTCTCAAAGGTGCAGTGAGTCATTCTAATCCAATACAATTTTTGTCACTTTTTGTCACGGCCCGCCAGCTGTGCAATCTAGTGTTCATCAGCCCTGGCTTTCAAAATGGAGAACAAAGTGGCTTGGTCCCATGGATGTATGAAGAGACCAGGATACTGCATTGGCAGTGGGCCCCTGTTCATTGCTATTTAATCTTGCGGCTCTTTTAGACTTTCCAGATGTTATCGCACACAATGAATTAAATCTTGATAGTGGAGTGAGTCATTTTACCAGGGTTGTGACGTTCAAGAGAATGTATCTCCTGACTGATAGACATCTCTATCCCAGTATACGTCGATGGGAAAAAGTCTTTTTGGGCCCAGTATCATCAAGTGACAAACACCAGAGATTGCAGTACCACTGTTTGGCCACTACAAAAATTGTCTTCAAACCCTGGCAGGCTTCCTGGGGCCTTGCTTGGACCGGGCTACACAGCACTATGAAGGCTACACTCTCTCTTCCACGTCCCTGCCTATGAGAAATAGAGCAACACCATGATAGTCATGAAACATTCATAACATTGGAGATATTACCTTGCTTTTGAATGAGCGCTGAATGGCAGGGGTAATATCAAAAATCAAAAATCTTGCTCCAGAATCGCTGACTACACATACATGCCAATGCAGTGCATCTGCAATGAGATAATACTGACCAACATCTGAGCCAGGCTGATTTATCAGTCCGTCATATACAGTATATGGTTAAGTTTTGACAAGGATGTTGTGATGCAACCTCTTTCATGCTACTGTACTGTAATACCCCAAACAGCCCTTGAGATGCAGCTTGCTTAGCTACATTTATCTGCTGATGAATGTGCTGGTTCCAGAAGCTCAGGCTTTAAGTCTTAGTGTTTATGTTTCATAGCTTTCTTCCCAATGGTGTTTCTTAAAGCTGCTCTTTACTCTTTTACACTTCTGGAGGCTCCCAGCCAAACACAACGGAATGCCTTTAATTAGCTAGAGTCTCTGCATACAAAGATAATTGTGAATAATGCAGTTGCAGTACCCATGGGTGAATGAACACAGCATTTGGCTCATGCCTCGGTCTCTCCATAGGGCATTTCAGACCATTTTTTTCTCGATCGAAGGTTAAGTGTTGTAAGGACACTGCACAGAGGTGAGAGAAGGCCGCCCGATCATATTGACCCAATGATTAATCTTCCCTTCCCCTGATGTTTTGTGAATTGGGTTTGGATGTGCAGTAGCTTTGTTGTAAGTGGGTGGACAAGGTGACCCGTGCTGTAGATCAAACTGCTGAACAACTGCTTGGGGACAGGGTCCTGCCCGCCTGACTGGACATCATTTTTCTCCATTTAGCCCCATCTCACACCTGTTATAGGGTGGTGGTCCACATGAATGCTCACGGCTCCGCTGGGATAGAGCCATGTTTTCACTCGCATCGCTCTGTCATTAACAACAGGAGTCAACAGATGTACACCACCTCTCTGCTGGCTTGAAAGGACATAAACTCTCCGTTCCATGTTTAGTTTTGTACGAGAGATTTGTGTTTAGGTGGGATCTTTGGAGCAGAAAATTTTGCTTTATGTTTAAAGCTGCAGATTCAAGTCAACAGTTGGAGACCCCTCAGTCGATTGCTTCAAGTTGAGCAGATGTTTTTTTTTGGTCAGTCAGTGTGCGGTGTTCTTCTGGGGACATTTAAGTCCTCAGATTTAGCCATAGAGTAGGCACTCCTCATGCTGCCTTTTGGTACAGACAGCCTTGGACCCGGAGGAGGAGAGGCTTTGCCCAATCTGGGTCCGAATAACATCATCTTCTGCCTTTTGCTTAGAAGTTGTGTATGAACAGCTCACAACAACTTGGTATGATACAGTTTCCAGCTTTTGTTTGATCTAATGTCAGCAAGAAATGTTGCACATTTCCGATCTGTCATCAGTGCAGTTAGCTTGTTAACCATATTATGTTGGCTAAATGTCACTGTGATGCAGAATGTCATGCTAATCACCATTCAAACTCTCAAATTCTATCTGGGAAAAAAAGGAACGAATGCTCGAAAATCTGATTTGACTGACATTTTCCTGAGTCGGGTACAGCCTTATTTATGTCTAAACACTTCCAGCTAAAGGAGTGCAGTGCGTCGGCTGTGAGAAGCTTAATGTAGAAAAATCACAATAGCCTGCACATGGTGTAGGCTATTGTGATTGCCATTTCAGAGATGCAGTCCCTTGGTATTTCTGTCTCTCAGACACATTGACATTTCCTTTGTTGTATTGATGCCTGACACACTTCCTGTGAAGACCAATGTAGACACAAACACACAGACAAGATAATGGACGCACCTGTGTTTGCTGCAGCGTCAGTGTCTGTTGGTGATGTGTGTGTTCTTAATAGTAACTTGAAACATTCATGAGTCTTTTTTTAATTTGTAGTGTAAAAACTAAGAAAGCAAAGTGAGTCATAATTAATAGATTGTTGATACTTGACAGTTGCTAAGTCCTGCCCCTCAAATGCAGACTTGTCAGTCATAGCGTAGCATCATTCACCTCTGACAAGGGTGTGACTACTGCATGGCTGTGCTCCGAAGACTCTCATGCAATTATTTCAGATTTCCTTTATTTTCAGGCTGGTTTTGTGGATTTCGAGCTGAACGTTGTGCCTGGGCCACATGTAATAATGACACTTGTTACCTGGAGAGGTTGGAAGGACATATATGTTTCTTCCTGTTCAAGAACCAAATTTAAACCCTGAAAAGTGTAGGGTTAAGGTAAAGCCTACCGAATGTACACACATGCTACCCTTTTTAATGACTGTAACACATAGTAAAGACCTACCCTGCTTTACAGTAACCAGTAAAGGGAAGCAGGGAAACTGCCAATATTCAACCAGCTGTGTGTCCTCGTAGTGTGGGCAGATGAACGGCGTATGTCTTCCACCATTCTGCCGACAGTTCAGAGTTTGACATCCTGGATATATCCTTCAAACGCATATTGTAGATCAGGGGTGTCCAACTTTTTTGAATGGGCTCCAGATTAGATAATGTGAAGCCATCTGTATATATTTGTCAGCCCAATCTGCAGTTCCTGCATAGGCAGCCTGCCTTGACGATTGAGCGCAACAGGAATCACTGCATGGTTCAAAGGTCAGCTTATGCAAGCACCACCAAAATACTTTTTTCTCAAAAAAGTACTTGCTGCTCCATCTGTTTTACTGAAAAATAACACTGTGTGTCCTTGGAAAGGTTAGGTTAGAAATGTAAGTTTTGCTTTATATACAGTTTTTCACAGAAGTATTGATAGATTTGATATTTTACCAGTTTTTGGCTTACACTAAAAATAAATTCAGTTCCCACACATTATCCTGATTGGTACTGACTGGTTTCAGTTTTAGTGAATTAGCTGAGCATGACAGGATCTCTTTTGCACCAGCCCACAATAACGTGTCCAGCGAGCCAGAAATACACACACACACACACACACACACACACACACACACACACACACACAGAGTTAATGACTACTATGAGGAGTGAATCATACCAGCTAATGTGTGGGTATGCAACGTTAGGTTGTCCAAGTTCAAGAGCTACAGGGTAGACATGCCAGTGAAGAGCATTTTCCCAATTGTCAAAGGAATCACTAATTAAAAAGGTAAAAGTGAGGTCCTGACAGTGAATGCCTTAATGACATGTCGCTATGGGGCGTGTTTACCGTGTTGACTGACTTCCAGCTCGTACTGTGTTTATTTACTTTTCTCCCTTTTTTTGTCCTGTTGTTTTTCTGATTTTTTTCTTTTTTGCTAATTGTTAGTGTGATTTGCACCATTAAATATTGAAAGCACGTTTGATCTAATCTACTGTATTCTGATGACGAACACTACAGCTGGCAAGCTAATGTGATTTTTAAAAAGATTTTCCTACTCTAGGGGGGGATTTATACTTAAAGGAGCTTAAAGAACAACAGCCCAATTGCATTTTCTCCAGTAGCTTCTTTGATTGTCTTTCTAGTGTCTTCTATGACCTATGACGCTAGAATAGCATATGCCACAAGCGTCTTTGCTCTGAAACGTGCTCCATTTTAAAGTTCCCAAAGAGGAAAATGTAGCATAAACAAAGTGATGACAGAAGTTTGGATGTTTTGAGCTTGAACCCATATCACTACAGCCTACAGCCTGGGTAGCCAGCAAATAGCATTGTCACTAGCCATTTAATTACCTGATAAAACTGAAGGGGAACTATGCCCATTTTCCAAAATTCAATCATGTCATTCCCGTTGTGTAAGACAGCTCATAAATATTAGTAGCCATAAACAACTTCTGCCCGAATCCAAGAGTGCTAAAACTGGAGCTGCTCAATGAACAATGAATTGGGAAAGTTGGATGGATGATACTGAGAGCATCCAGGGGAATGTTCTGAGTATACGTGACCATTTTCTGTTTCAGACCTGAGAACACTACAAAAGATTAAAGCTCATTTGAGTATAAAAAAAGGTAAGCATTCGGTGAGTCCACAAAATCAACCTCCCATTCACTGTCTGTGGAGCAGCTCTAGACTTTTCCTCTATGACATCTCAAGTTTGAGACTTCCCTCTCTGGTTTTTGGCTTTGAGTGAGAGTCACTCATGATTACAAATATTGATTGAACTTTCCTAGGCCATGGAAAAGAAAACATACTGGAATTCTTAATGTAGGTGGTAGGGCTGCCCCCGACTAAGAATTTTCCTAGTCGACCAATAGTCGTCATTTAGGGCCATTTGTCAAGTAGTCGCCCGCATGTTTACGACAATTATATATTTTGGGCGGGGCACCACAATGCTTTGAGTTGAAGGTGTGAGAAAGAATAGTATCAGTAACATTGTTAACACTGTGCTACATTACAGAGAAATACAAAACCGTACTAATGAACCTTCATTAATATAGGCCTATATTTTATCTACAAGTGCACGTCACACACTGAGCGAGCCGCCTGTTAATGACGCTATCGGAAAAGCAGTAATGAATGTGCTAAGTGGCTAATGGGCATGTAGCTACTTCCATGTTTCAGATGATACATCATGTTTGTAGTCGACCAATGAAGATGAGTTTACATATCACCTTGGGTTCGTCCTTAACCTTCTCAAAGTGATCCCACACTCTGGATTTCCTGCCCGACATGTTATTAACTAGCCTGTGGAATAACTGCAGGTACCAGCCCTGGAAATTAACGTGACTCCTGTCTGAATGCTGAGCGTGGGCACTTCCTGTGTCTGTCCTTTCAAATTAAATTCCCACACTGTCCAGTCATATAGGTTTTGATTTATTTATTTTGCGACTTAGCGACCAATGAAATTTTGCCAACTAATGACCTTTCTGGTCGACTAACATTTGGTCGACTGTTAGGAGGCAGCCCTACTAGGTGGTGCACCCCTTTTAATTGTTGTTGTTCCAGAGTAGGCCTGGGCAGTATACCTGTATTTTATCAATATCATGACATTAGACTAGATTTCGTCTTGGATTTTGGATATACTTGCGTAATATCGTGAGTGTTGTCTTTTCCTGGTTTTAAACACTGCATTATAGTAAAATGATGTAATTTTCTAAACTTACCAGACTGTTCTAGGTGTTCTGTTATTTGCCTTTGCCTTAGTCATTATGTGCACAGGTCTCATTGTGTAAATATTTTGTGAGCCCACCAATTTTGAACCTGACAGTATCGTTGCTATTCTGTCCTCACAATTGCGTTCTGAGCAAGGCTAGACAGATAGCGACCAAAAACTCCAATAAGCCGTGTTCTTGAGAAAGATTTGGCTTTACTGGTGGTCATTTTTGTAAAACTGAAAAATACAATACAAAGCATGTATCAATGTACAGTACACAAAATACATATATGCAGACATGAAATAATAACGATAATGTAAATAGTTCCATGTATGAAATGCTCATCAACTGAATGTAATGAAATGAAATAAACTACTTCTTTTCACAGGTAACATGGCAGGTAAGTATTTTAATCTAACATAAATATCCAGCAAGAGTAAGTAACTTAGGTAAGTAGCATAAATTGTACAGCTTTTTAGCTTAGCATAGACCTGCATAGGAATAAGCTGAAAAGTGCAGCAAATGACCAGCATGTGTAGCCTACATTCATCTGACAACTAAATAACATTCTTCTTTTTAGAACAATCCTCATGAAAACACTCTAGCTGTATTTCAGATCTTTACTTACAGACATATAAACCCCAAGGCTTAGTCGAAAGGAGAAAACTGTTTCTGCATCAGCACGGTAGCTTGCTCTTTGTTCAACTGAAAACAACACGGAGGATAAAAAAAAAACAAAAAAAAAAAACGTAAGAAAAAGCACTACCTAAAGTGTCCACTAGGGGTCAGTAAAGGACGAGTAACTAAACAGGGGCCAGAACAGTTGCGATATTGATAAGGAAGTATTTGGTCACATATATTGTGATATTTGTTTTTCTTTATATTGCCCAGGCCTTTTCCACAGATTGTTAGCTACATTATTGTTCTAATTTGCTCATTTCTAACTAATTACATGTGAATAAATTACACAGTTATTACAGATAGTGTTTCATTCCAAGGGTTGTAAATGGCTGCTGTGTGAATAACTTAGTTGGCCTTTATTTGAAAATATGTCACAAAGTACATCCTTTTTGTAAGAGCTCATTCAATATTATCATTGACTGAAGGTCAGAGACTTGTGTGGACCAGATGTGATGTCAAGAGTCACTTAAAGTGTGGCAAATGGAGATAAACTATACAACAAACAATACTGTATGTCTGACGGATGCTAATATTTCTTGCAGTTGAGGTGTTTCACCCAGTTTGATGAGGAAATAAGGGATGTTGATGTTTTTCACCATCCTATAACGCTCTAAGGACACTTAACTTGCTTGTAGCTTTGTGACCCTGATGTTTAAACCAATATTTTTCCATACAGTATTACAAGCAAACGTGAACCAGTATGTGTATCAGACACACAAAGCCCTCTTGTTAGCTTGGCAGTCCAGGGCATGTGCCTGGCTATTGATTATAGTATTGATTGAATAGACGATGTAGCCAGTTCCATTGACAACATATAGAGGAATGCCTTACACAATGCATGCAGTGTGTGTGTGTGTCAGTGGGTGAAGGTGAGGTGGGATGGTTGCATGTTTGTGTAACCCACTTATTTGTACACTATCGGCGACTTAAAAGGACATAGATGACAATGAAGACAGCATAAGTGCAGTGAAAAATCCACCACAGTGCCACTGTCCTCCACTTGAGTGACGTCTCTGAGTGATTGTGATACGTGCTCTATCAAAGGATCAAAGAGAGATGGAGTTGCTCTGCCATTCAAGTCAAATAGAGTGACTTTGGCACACACTTGGTGTGATGTGCTAGCTGATGATAATTGAAATTGCTCCCCTCTTCACTCCAAGCTAGTGCCTGTTTTTGTTCCCCATCTATCACCCCTTCTGCGCTCCCTGCAATTAGTCCCCTCCCTCCATCACTCCCTCCTCCCTCTCTCCGCCCTTCTCCCCCCCTGCCCTTTCTCCTCGACTGAGTTGCTCTTCATTCACCACTTCCTTCCCTTTCCCCTATCTTTTCCCCCCTGTTTTTTGGCTTCTGTCTCGGAGCAGAATGTCAATGGTGCTTGGAAAGTGTGTTTAGGATTCACACAGCGTGCCTGGCGTAAGCTCATAAGAGTAATTAGATGTTCTCTCACTGTTGTTCTTCCCTTGAAATGGAGGCTATCGTTTTTGTCTCTTCTCCTCCCCTATCGTTTGACATTCTGACGTCTGCATGGGCACAAAGAGGAACAAAATAAGAGGGAGGCAGAGAGAGAGAGAGAGGATTACAGATAATGAGAGAAACAGAAAGAGAGGGCAAGGGAAAGAAAGAGACCTCTGACGGGAGCGGAACACAGAACTTGGCTAGAGGAAAAGAAAATGGAAGCCTGATAGCTTCTGATATACAGTACACATAATGATTTATTTAAGGACTTAGACAATTAACAGGCCCACTGGTGTATACAAAAACGGCTGAAGAAATAGATACGTAGCAGCACAGCGTGTCAGTCTTGTGTACGTGTGTGTTTGTGGCGGCTTTTCCCCTTTCCCACCGATCTCTGAGCCTTTCTTACACAAACACACATAGAGCACATACATATGCATGTAAATACAAAAATGGCAAATCCTTTATTCAGTGATCAAATATAGTCTGATGTGTGTGTCATGTCCTTGTCAGTGTCTTTTCTCGTCAACAAGACTTTACGCCAACTTCAAGCTTTTCTACACTAGAAGAATTCTAATCCTTAAGTGTTGCTGGATCACGTTTGGCAAACAGACAACCAAAGCGCAGCTTATGGCTCAAGGGGCTCAGAGTAAATTTGAAATCTGTCTGCCTTTTTTCGGCTTTGATAATATAAGCTTTGATAGAACAACTGCATTTAGCTAAGCAAGCATACATGATCAAAATAGCAAGTTTTCACTGCACCAAGAATGCTCAGTTTACACTTAAGTAAATTAATGATCTTTAATGTTTAAAGGCTCAACATTATGCCTTTATGATATCTTTACCGCTGCACAAAAAAAGGGTGGGTAATCACTTTGAAAGTTCTTATTTTCAGAACACTCAGGGCCGAATTCACAAAAGGATTGCGTGGCTTTTGCGGCTGCTAAACCAGTAAAAATGGAGCAAACAGATACCGTCTAATTCACAAAGCACGCGCAGAGGGTGAAATGCTCCACTAACTACGCTGCCAAGCAGATTGCGTCTCGGTGCTCCGGTGTTATTTGCACGTATTTAAATGAGGTAATATGCATATATTTGGCGCAAAAATTGCCCCTTTCTATGCAAATGAGCCTCATTGACAACGTCTAATTCACTAACACCAGCGCTAATAGCCACATGCACTTTGAGTGAAGTAAATAACGTCTTTAGAAAGCTGGTGCAAACTGGGCGCTCCTCTGTGGAAGCCTCTCACCCAGACTTTTCAGTGATCGTGGCAGCAGTGATCTGATCGGTCTGTTAAATCAGTCTGTAAATAATATTTTGACATTATTATTATAATCATTATTACTTTAATGGCATCCGAAGATATTGATGCGTTGAACAGGTGACAGTCTGCGGTCGTTTCTGTCGCACTTCTGTCACGCAGTTCAAAAGCAACTTTCAATAATTTATTTTACGAAACGGGGGAAACAAACGTGAACAAAAACGGTTCCATAATTCATATTAAATTCAGAAGATAATGAAAAAACAGCTACAAGTGAGAGGGAATAGTGATAAAGTGGACAAACTTGGTCAAATCCACAGCCTCAACCCATCCGACACTGTTAGACTGACTCACCAGCAGACATCACTACATGAGGGTATACAGTATTCAGTACTTTGCCAAACAAAGTCTGCCATTGTTCTGCCACGGTGTTCTTGGCGCAAAGCCAGCATTTATACTTTGCCATGTGGCTAATTGCAATCAGGGGCAAACTGCACTCAGCTGCCAAACTTTGTGGGCGTGTTTGCGCTGGTATATCATTAGCGCAATATCCTTTGTGAATAGGACGTTAAGACGGAGCAAACTGTGGGTGCAAGTGAAGTGCAATTCAAGGTGCTATCAGTAGCCGCAGTTCATTCTTTGTGAATTCGGCCCTCTGTTTTAAATACATTCCAGTGCACAATTCCCAATTGTAGATACAAACCTCTAACCTCAACTTCAGTCATCCTTTAAGAATCACTTAGCACTTCCTGTGGAAAAATCAATGCATTTACATTCTCAACTTGTCAAAAATGGCAGCTTCAGTGACCCTTTACTTCAAATGATGACGCTCTCAGTACCCCCGTAGTGTCAGTGTTGGAAGTATCCGTGTCCGTGTCAGTTTCAGGCTACAGTCTCTTTCAAAATAAACTTCACAGGAAATGTGGATTTTGCCACCAACACTGGGAGGCACTCTGTGAGCCTTATGAAGAGGACATTGACAGGATTACAAAGTGTCTTGCTGACTACATAAACTTCAGTGTGGACTGCACTGCCGCAGCAAAGACTGTCCAGTGTTATTGAAATAACAAGCTAAAATATCATAATTTCCCCTCGGGAATCAATAAAGTATTTCTGATTTCTGATACTACTGCAGATTTAGGCAGAAAAAATAGCCCTACTTGGTTAGGTTTTAGAAAAACAATAAATGATAATTATGTTTATACAATAACTTAACAAGTATGTCACGTGACGACTATATCATGTCATGACCATGTCATGTGATGTTGGCCAGTAACTATAGCCCCGTTTCCACCGAGCAGTACGGTACGGTTCAGTTCAGTTCGGTATGCTTTTTTTCCATTTCCACGGTGGATAGTTGTGGATGCTACCAATGGAACTGTTCCGTACCGTCCCCATTTTTGGTCCCCCCTCTGTTGGGGTACCTAGCACACAGATCTGGTACTAAAAGGTGGAGCTGTGAACACTGCAGTCTGTTGATTGGTCAGTAGAGGACGGTCACTCTGCTCAGGGCTGAGTTGAGGCTGGTTTTGAGGCTCATGTAACCACTCTTCATACCGTGGAGAGTTGTATTACTGTAACTATAAAATGAAAGGATGTTTTGCTGCCTCTAGTCGGAGAAAAAATAACTTAATTCACTGGGCCGACTGCCGGCGACTTTAAGGTGGAATGTTAACTTGTAATGTTACTCAATGCATGAGGTGAAGACCTGAATCAATCGACACACCTTAAATTTCACTTTGACAACTTTGACCATCACTTTAGTTTTATATGACATGCACTTTTAGTAATGAGTGGATCTTCAAGCGTTTATATATATTAATTTTGGCCGGGTTATGTGAACTGCATATATTCTAATCCTCACTCATTCCTGTGGGCTATGGCAACACTAAACCTCTGAGCTTGCCTTAGAAGGACTAAATGCACAAACCCGCTATTTTTAAATATACCATGGAGAGAGACTCTCACTGCAGCCTGTTTAATTTTGTTCTAAAAATGTCAGCGTGCAACCCCGTTCTGTGGACGATAAATGATGCGTAGACTTCCATCTGTGTCACCGGTAATGAGGAAATACACTGAGTGCTGGACGGAGCAGTGAGTGACAACAACCACGCCCACATTTAAGGGTACTGTTTGCGTTGGAACACTAAGGTCTACGTACCATGTTTAAAGGGTTACTTTTGGTTCCAAAGGTACCATACCGAAAGTGTTTGGTGTAAACGGGGCTTATGTTAGGGAGCATCTCACTGTAGGGTGACTTATGCACCGGTAACAGAAGTCAAGGGCCACTGACCAGGCTGCTGTATTTGAAGCCCTGGGAATGAGAATGGGTTGGAAAAAATGTACAACAGCCATAATTAATTCCCTCTCCTGTTAGGCAATAGGAGATGTCACGTTTGCAGTAATAGCACACTAGAACTGAAAAATGTTTGTCTTTCGTCTTCTCAGTGGCACTTTGCAGCAGCACTTTGTCCCTGTAATGCGTCAGATTTTTGTATCAGCCCCTTTTTAGTTAACATACTGCACTAATGCAAACCCTGAAGCCAGAGAATAAAAGAAAATGTACTCATTGGCATTAATTATCATCAAATCTCAGTTTTTACCTTCTTTCACTTCAAAGATGACAGATGTACTGTGTGTTTGTGCCTACAACTACTAATGTCAAAATCTGTTTTTTTCATCTTATACAACCAGATAAGTACAAGGCCAGGCAAAGTTCACCTCAGTGGGTTCGGCAAGGTTAAACAGAGCCCAGCTTAAAAGCTGCAAATGCATTTTATGAATGAGGAGCTGCGTTGCTGACTGTGTGGCCTTCTGAGCAGATTTACATGCACATCTGCCAGTCATTTATTCCTATTGAGAGGCGGGCTGGCCTGGACCTGTCAGATTGTATATGTATCTGTCTCCTCTGCTGGTTCTTTACCATAGACAGACTTGTTAATTGAATCTTGGGCTATACTTGAAGTGTTGGGAATGAGTCTCATCGATAGCTAGAATCTATATTTTGTGGAGACTGGAAACAGAAGGAGATGCCAGGCGGTAAAGTTCTTGTGTTTTACAGCCTGGGGTCTGATGGTCCCAGTTGTATTATACAGAATGCTGAATCTATTTATTAGCATAACCTCGCAGTAACAATCAGCAATGTAGCGCTCCCAACAATATCCAAAAACACAAGAAAACCTTTCTGTGCTTTATGTAGATTGACTGAATTCTTAGGCCAAACAGTCAAAAACAGGAGTCTTAAGTCCAAAGCACACCATCACCACAGTGCAGCTTTTATAATTTGACATCCCTAGTACACACTGGAGCGCGACTGCACAGCATATAAAGCAATATATTTAGCATTTTAAGTAAATTTGGAGCTCTGCCCTGGATTCGGGAGTTGTTTGTGTCTTATTTTATGTGATAACTTACCAGAAGAGACAATCTCTCCAACTACTGTTCACCAGGAAATGTCTTTTTTAATATCAGCTTTAGAATACCAGGACTGTAGGTCACAGAGGCCTGGATATTTTTATACCTCAAAAATAAATTTCTCCTGTTCCATTGTAATAGCTACAAGACCACAGATGATGACTTGCTGTCTCTTGACAAGAGAAGAAATCAAAGTACACGAGTTGGGATATGCCAAGCGAGGGAGAAAGTATAAAAAACAACACTGCTTTTCTTGAACTGGTTCCTGAAGTCAGTACTGGAAAATAGGACAGTGGCGTAGTCGTGTTCTCGTGTTCGTCTGTGCTGCTGCACCTCTGCACAGCTGGTTTGATGTGGATTTACATAGCAATAACAGAGATGGCGGCATTTATAACGGTTCTATTTTACACGGTTGGTCTGCACGTCTTCACTTTATGCCAGTCCAACCCATCAATCAATTTATTCATTGATTTTACTGATTTAAAATTTATGCTGTGTAGTTGTCAGTTGGCTGAGAAATCTTAGCCACAGATGGTAATCACCAGTATTCTGCTAATAGGATTTTATTTCACTGCCCTTTTATTTGACTACAGCAATGTCTCCAACATGATGTGTACAGATGTGTCACATCACACTTTTTAAAATAATACTGTTAGCTTTAAACCAAACGTGTACAGAGCTTTATATCAATTAAAATGAACACAAAAGTATTGAAAGTGTGTGTGTAGGCTGTTAAAGAGAGAAACAAATTGCCAGTTTGTTAATGTGAGATTGATGAAATACTAAAACATACAGGTTTTCATAGCAGTGGATATAAGGATGTGAAGTTTAATTGTTTTGTATAATGGCATTTCGTGCTTTCGTCTCTCATGACCTATTTGTCAGTGCTTTTAAGGTGACTTGGGTGACATCTCGATGAGTACTGCGCTAAAAGCATTATTGAGAAGTATTTTCTAGAAATGGCACATTTCCATACATGTTGTTTTTAAAGTTGTTACTTCACCCAGAATTACTCATATGTGAGGGGATGATAATGGCGAGGTTGACACAGCAATTTCTTGGTGGCACGCAGTGTTCTTGAGAATAAAAAAATGATGGATGATGATTAAAGTCTTGGCTGACTGAATAGACACTGGACAATTCCTGCTCTGCAGTCTTGTTCCTCTGGATAGAAACCTACTGGCTCCTGTGGTGCTGGCCATACCCCTCTCCTCAGACAGACTAATATGCATCTGTGGTGTCATGGAAGCTGTTTACACCACCCAAGAAAATAAATATTTCACTACCTCTTCATTCTCTTTGTTTTATGCTGCATTGTGAAAGTGAGGTATCATGGAAAGCTGGTTTTGAAGTGCTACAGACATAATTTTATTTCATTTATTTTGATATTACTCACTTTGTGCAGATCACACAGCAACCTCTGGTGTTGACAAATGAAGCCACGCAGAAGTGTGAAAAACTGCAGGTCCTTGAATGGCCACTTGAGGCTGGCTCCAAAATGGAGTAAATGCCCATAGACAGCCATGTTAAAATACTCAACTCTACAGCATAAGTAAATATGTTTATAGTCTAGGGGTGGGCAATATATAACGACTATGTTCAATATATCGATATATTTTCAAGCAAAATATAAATTTAGACAGCACCGTTTATATCGATATAGGGTTAAGTTGCATTACATGACGCATACCAGTTTGCATCTCTCCTCTGTTAGACTCTGCACAGCTCTGCCCCACTCATTCACTCACAAGTTCTCCAGCAGCACTTTTTAGAGCCGCAGCCTGACATGCACCTCCCCAGAAATGTAACTACACGTCATGGCGACACAGACCTCCTGCCAGTGGAAACAAAGCTTTTATCTATTTTAATTTCACAGATAAGAAACATTAAATTGTGAAGACAATAAAGCATCCACAAAATAGCATTTTAAGTCATGTGTGTGATTTATCCTGGATTCATATGAGAAGAGGAAATCTCTGCTATTTGCTAGGCTAATTTATACAATGTAAAATGCCATAGGCTTGTGCTAATAATGTTAACATGTTGTATTTGTTTGGAAAACATGTTTAGTATAAGACAGTTGTTTTGAACCTCGTGCGTTGTAATGGAACCGAATTTTGTAACGTTACCTTTATTAAATGCTGCTGTTGTACCTGGCTTCATATGAGAAGAGGAAAGTCCGCTAGCCACTAGGCTGATATATACAATGTAAAATGCCATAGGCTTGTGCTAAAAACATTAGCATGTTGTATTTGTGGGGAAAATGTGTCCAGCAAAAGACAAGTGCTTTGTTTGTGAATGCTGCGAGTTATAGTGAAGCAGATTTGTGTACTTGAGTTTGAAATTGTCGCTAGTAAGCTATGTTTAATGTGTGTTTAATGTGTGTTTTAGTTGTGTTTTGAATCAACTAAACTTTACAGCACTTCACAGAAACCCTGCTTCCCACTAGTGTTTTGGAGGTGTAACTGTTGTGCAGCTGCATATTTTCAAATGGAAATAAAATCCCTGTCTTTACATTTTATTTTGATCACAGGCTTGTGACATCTCAAATGTGGCTTTGACTTGCAGCTGAACATGTAGCCCATTTCGTAGAAAATACTGAGGTATATATTGTGTATCCCCAGTCAGCCTGTAAATACTGAGATATGAATTTTTGTCCATATCACCCAGCCCTATTATAGCCTGGTACAAAAAAATGACAGCTAATTTCACCCTTCATGATAACTGTAGGGGGGTTCATTTTTATATAACTCACCTGTTTTATTAAGGCTTAAAGTTACCCATGATTAAGGGTGTGGCCACTTTGAGTGACAGGATGTCTACGAGATCTCACATTAAGTTCCCAGTCAGATCCACCCCTCGCTCCTCCACAGCTCCATCCTCTTGTCCAAATCTGTTCCCTTCTGGCCCCCTAAAACCAAGATGGCAGGGGCTGAAATGCAGAGCTCAAGGATTCAGCACTTGCATCCACAAACCAATGGGTGACATCATGATAGCTACATCCATTATTTTATACAGTGTATGGTGCAGATGCAGTAAATCCATGGCACATCAAAGGACCATTTGATTTTGAGGACAAACAAAAAATCCATTAGCCGTTTCAGTGGCCTGAGTGCTCCGTGAGCGATTAGTTGGACTTGTTCTCTTCACCTCGATCCAGCAGAGCACTTAGTTCTACCCAGCTTTCTTCAACCTGTCTTTCCTCCTTCCATCTCTTCGCTCTTTTTTCACTGTATCAATCTGTCTTTACCCCACCAACCCCCCTTTACTCAATGACCCAATTAAAAAGAGCTCTTAAAAACCGCTATCAACATGTTTCCCTCAAAGTTAGATCATCCTCATATCCCAGATTTTCATTATAGATCAACCACACACACACATACTGTAAATATACGGTTATGCTACACTTGCTCCTTAATAAAGCCTGAATTAATCTGAGGGAGGCTCTTAAAGTGAAAGAAGAAGTCTAATAGAGAGAAAAGAGAGAGCTGAAATGAGCATTATGTGGAGGTTCCAGGCTGCCACTTCTAATCCCCCACAGTCAGCGCTGCCAATCGACGTAGCCCAGCTAGTTGCTGCTGATGGGGCTTGATGTGAATGTGGTGGGAGTGACGGTACACTCCCACGGAGAGGCAGAAGCGGCAGTGGTAGCCACTGATTAATCCTCATGCTGGAGCCACTAATGATTTATTTATTTGGAAATTACAGAGCCCTGGGAGAGCTGGGCACGATTGATAAAGAAACTCAAGAGAAGGGGGGTGGGAGGGGTGGTAGGATGGAGATTTACCACTTCCTCCCACCTCAGTGCTTGTCTATGCATACTTTTATGTATGTGTGTAAGCTGGACGATCTATACCCAGGGGGTGCATCAAAAGGGTAATTCTCATATTGACATCAGTGAAAAATTTCTAGTAGAATATTTTTCTGATGCGAAATGTTGCATGGGTCTTTTCTGCCGCAGGCGGGAGTTTAGCGGCAGCACACTCCTGCTGTGAAGATATTGATGTTTGATCATAGGGTGTCTTGCCCTAACCATGGAGATAGATTTTTTGTGCAAGAAAGGCAATTAGCTCATTTTTTCATGTTTGGCACACACTGAAATTGAAGTCTTTATGCTGAAGTTGGGCAACAGTGTATTTAAACATCTGCCAGCTGTCTGTGTCTGAAGCAGACTGTGGCTTTGGAGCCTGGGGTGGTAGATGCTGTTGAGACTCATTATTACACAGACTCTTTACATCCATGAAAGCGCAGATAAAACATACAGCTCAAAATCACACCAAATGAAATTAGTTATGATCAGCACACCGTGACATGATGCTCTCTGAGGTGATGGTTTGTTCTATGCTAAGACATTATAGTGAGGATGTGTCAACATGAACAGGGTGCTAGGTTGATGATGAGCTTTCTCGCTCAGTCTGTGTTAATGGCTCCAGTCAGTGAATCATCACCATTGAGCCCTGCTAACATGATTTATTTTTGCTCATTAATGTTAATTGAAGTAGCTCTCTTCTTCTTCTTCTTCTTCTTCTTCTTCTTCTTCACACTGAGACTTACGTAACCACAGCCAGGATCATGGGCGCTGTGGGAAGGGCATAAAGATCTCATCTTGAGACGATGATGGGCTTTTCTAACTGGGAGTTATAAGATGTTTCTTGCTGCAAAGTGTAGGCAGTGTGGTAGTGTAGACATAAAATATAGGAGAATACTGGAATAAATCTTGATGTTACTGGTTTTGCTCCTGTTTTCATTTTTCTTTTTACTTTATCGTGGCTTGTCTGCGGAAAGTATCCAAAACTGATGATACCAAGTTTAATTGTTACTAGTTATTTAACTTTTTTTGTCCTTTGGATCCCAGTGATTTTATGTACATTTTGTTTTGATTTTATTGTATATTTTTAATTATCTTTATTCAGATTTTTTTGGCTATATGCCTTTTTTTGATAGGAAAGGGGAAGGGAAGTACAGGGATAGGAAAAGGCAAAAGAGAGGATATGATATGTAGCAAAGGGCAACGGGTTGGAATCGAACCTGTGGCCTTTGTGGCAAGGGTGCAGATTTTTCATATGGGGCACCCACCCCCCTTGGTGAGGCATTGGACAGCCTTTACAATTTGGTTTTAGAAGCGCTGATAGCTCACTAATTTTATGACGATGACTGTTTGTTTGAGGAGCTAACTTCCAGAGATAATTAAGCATCTCATCCACCTTAATTGTCTGAAGGTAGCTGTTCCTTTTTTGGAGTTTAATTTTATTGTTTAAGTGTCACTTTGCTTTGCCAGAGAGCTTTAATTGAGGTGTAACAGTCCAGGGAAAATTTTGTCCGGATTTAGATTTGTCGAAGTGGATCTTTAAAGATCAGTCAGGCTTCTTGTGTTTCTCACTCTGCAGTGAATTTTTCGTTTTCCATCCCCTTCTTGCTTCACTGTCTGTTGTATGGTTTGACTGAAATTTAGGTTAGATGTCATGCAAGGTAATGCTGCAGTACCTCATACCAACTGTCATTGATAGATTGGATTTTGTCTTTTTACAGCTTCTTGATAATTTCGAAACTGTGAAAAAAGGTTGAAGGTTCTTTTTTTCTCACAGCCTTGTGAAAGCTGATATTTGGTCTCAGTCTGTTTGTGGAGAAGCACAATTAACTCTCTTTCTCACTTCAAAGATGTATTTAATTGAGGCCAAGTATTACATGCATATCACTCTGCAGCAAATACTAATTATCTTAAACTAAGGCGAAATGTTAGAAGGGACTGTGCCATCAAAAGAAGACTAAAAAAATTGAAAAATCATTTTCTTTAATTTTATTGTTTAAACATGTTAGAGTAAAAGTCATCAGGTGAACAAGGAGTGGAAATTGATTGAATTTTCTGTTATTTCTGCAGATTATTCTCGAAAGTACAATGTCAGGCTGCCAAGACCTTACTCGGAGCCTTATACATGTATATATGAAATTAGTGCACATGGACACATATAGCATGTATCACAGTCTTAAAAAATACATGCTCCTGATTGGCTGGCTGATATCAGTTCAATCAACCCTCTACATAAATACTCAAAATATACTCAATTGTGGTGAAACATGACAGCAGTTCTAATTAAGTATGTTCATGAGTTTTTCACAATGGCTATACTGGCTACCTCACGTGACCTCTCTGACGAAATACCAAAACTACAGACAACTCTCTCTTGTAAATGCAAAATTGCAGTACTTTGTTTACTAGGTATATACTGCATTAACCAATCTAACTGTGTTACATTTTGGCTTTGCCAGCAGTGTTGTAGTCAAGACCACTAAAACTCAAGTCACGACCAAGACTAGAGTGTATTGAGGTTGAGACAAGCCCAAGACTTTGAGGGGTTGAGCCCAAGTCAAGACCAAGACTGAGGCAGGGCTACGCTTGGGTTACGATCACATTAAAACTATAGTAGTACTGAATTTGGGACTAGTAATTTGGTACTGCTTCAGCGATAGTTTTGGCTTGCTGGGAAGCCAATGAAGCGGCCGATGGAGCGGCCGACAGAGTGGCCAGCGGAGCAGTTGCTGAGCTCCATGGTTGGCTTCCCAGCTTTGGGGTGCTTCCACCCCCTGTCTGAACTTGAATTAGGTGGCTCAGTGGAGCTCCTTTGTGAGCCTCAGAGCTCTGTGGCTGGTTTCCAGGTACTTTACAACACTTCCACCTCTTATCTAATCTTGGTCTTACCCACATGCTCTCTCAGCTACTGATATTTAGTGCTAATGGATTTAACGTAAATTGGTACTTGGTAGTACAGATGTAATTGTCAGTACTCTTAAAAGTACCAAGTTCAGTACCCAACTCCAGGTAGGGTGAGACCAAGTCAAGATCAAGACCAGACCAGTCTGAGTCCCACACCCCATGACACATTTAAAAATAGAAATTTGAACATGTAAATCATAGGAAGTCCTCAAGTTGATGTGAAAGATCCACATAACCATAAAAAAACCCAAAGAAAACTAATGAAGATTCCTCTTCATACACCTCTTTTATTGTCACATACTTACAGTGTGTGTGTGTATCTCTACATGTACCATGAGAATGTCTTAATAAAATAATGAAAAGTCACTGCAGAGGTGAGTTTTATATAAAGGAATTTTCTTTTTTCTATGAGCAAACAAATAAAAACAGTACACGAGACCAAGACCTTTAAAAAGTGGTCTTAAAGCCAAGACTGATTTTGAGTACTACAACATTGCAAGCCAGTCCCAGCTTGGATGACCATCCCAAGGTGAGAACACAGTTCAAGGTTTTTTTCTGAATAAATCCTGGTGTTATGAGACAGTTTTTAGTGTACTTTACTGTCAAAGGGGCATTCTGCAGCCTGAGGAAGGTCGTTTACTGATGATTGTGGATGAAACTACAAAAAAGCGGGAGAGAGGGACGCCTAATTAGACTGCTTGCTTCGTAAACACAGCCTTAACTGCATGTGGAAGCTGGATTTTTACATTTATGGCCACACACATTAAACAAGCCCATAAACTTAAAATCATTAAAGTAATTTTCACCTGTGATTGATGCACACCTTGGTCAAACCCATGGAGAGTTGGCACCATTACTAACAACAGAAATACCCACTTGTGTATGTACATTCGTGAGTTATGTTACGACCTTGTATTTCGCATTAAAGCCAGAGTGTAAGAGGTGTTTTGCTCTTAGCTAGAAAATGCTACTAATGAATTAATGTAAGATGATAAATTAGGGGCAAATGAAGGAACTCAAATCCAAGTCTGATGTAGTAACTGCAAGTTGATGTACTTGATAAACCAATATAGTAACATAGTGTTGGAAAGTATTCTCTTCAGAAAGTCTTGTCAGTTTTCAAATTTGCAGGCAATATCATATGTGTGTGTGTGCTTGTGCAGCAGTGTGTTAATAATGTCCTACATGTTCTCTCACACACAAACACATTCTGTTGAGAACATTTTGCAGATTGCAATTAGGTCTTTCGGGTGAATGTGAGTGGATCTTTTAGCCTGCTGGCGAGTGCAACAGTCTGAACAGGGCTAAACAGAACAGATGCCCCCTGTGGCACCATGACTCAGCCTGATTAATCCAGGGGCTTTGCTCATATTCAAAAACACAGAGAGCAGAACATCTCTCTCGTCTTCCTCTGCCATCTCTCCTCACCTCTGCACCTCCATTCCCTCTATTTTCGTACTCTCACTCCATCTCTTCCTTTCCTCTCTGAGAATCTGCATTCTTTCCCTGCCTTGCTTTCTCACATCGTCTTCCCACTCACCTCTCTCTCGGTTTCTCTCTTCCCCTAACTCTTTCTCCCGACCTCCCTCCTTCTCTTTGCTTTCCCAGCACTCTGCACAGGAGATAAGTGTATGTGTTGCAGGATTAAGGTGAATCTTCTCATACGCACTGTTTCTTGGTCCTTGGGAGGCCGACTGGAGGGTAGCAATCTGCTCAATGGGACGTGACAGCTCCTTTAATTAGAAGCAGCATGCCGAGCTGTAGGAGAACATAGGTGTTTGGTTAGGGCTCTCTGTCTAAGCTCCAGTCAGTGTCTTGGTCCCCACCTGCTAATTTGACTCTGCGCCTCACTCGTCTCTCGTTTTTTGCGAGTTTCCACAGCAGACAGCAATTCCAAACGTAACTTCAATCAAGTCGGCTTAGCTGGTTACGTTGATGGCCTTTGATCAGCCCTGTATCTTCCTCAGCAGATTCCTCTCTGAACGCATGTTATTATGACATGTAAATTGCTCTGTAGCAGTTTACGATGTCAACAGAGCAATAATTCGCTATGCCTTCCTCAAGTTGTCTGCAAATCTCACATAGAAATTCATCCTGATAGTTCTTGTGCTTGCTCAGCCATTGTATTAAATGTGATTTGAATTGTGATTGAATCATTTTCTTCAATTGCTCAGCCAATAACTATGAATAGCCAGCAAGAAATATTGCCGACAGAGCCCATTTCCATTGAAGGCTAAAACTAAATCTGAAAGTTTAAAATATATATATATATATATATAGATGTCGTATCTCACTGTATTGCACAGAGGGAGTTAGGTGTGGTTTATGTTAAATGAAAAAGGATCAGAGTTACGGTCAGTGAAAGAAGTAAAGCGAGATCATTAGTCACAACTGTGATCTTTTTATTATCTTCTCTCAGATAAATTCTTGGCCATGATAATTACTGTGGTATTCATTATGTGGGTGTGTTGTAATTAGACACACTTATTAAAAAAAGCACAGAGAGGACGTTGATTGGGTTCAAGTCTCTGTCAGTGTCACATTTAATTGAGTGCCGCAGGGAATGAATAACTGAGAAAGAAAAACTCTTGTCATTAATGGACACACCACACATGCTAACACACACACACACACACACACACACACACGCACATTGCACCCTTGGTCAACTGTAAAGTGCTGTCTAAGACTGGAAAACACAACACTACTTCATCAACACAGGGTTTTAACATGCAATAAGTAGCTTGTAAGAACATCTTGAAAAACTGTTAAGGTGTGTAATACATTTTTGTGTGCCTGGAGCCCAGCTCATATTGATTCTCTTAAGGTTTCAGTAATACATTACTGTGAGTGCTCATTACTTCCATAGTAAACAGAAACTGGCAAGCTAAACACCATAATCTGTTTTTAGAAAAAAAGAATAGAAAGGAACGAAATAATCAGCTTCAGAGATTAATTGCTGAAGGAAAAAACAGAATCCTGATAATAGCAAATTTCAAATTACTGAATATATTAAGTAGTAAACATCCTGAGGGGTTGAGACTCCAAAGTGGCCCAGACCTGCTGCCTTTGAGCCAGAGACTGATGTTGTTCAATCAGTTGAACAATGACTCTAAAGTGCTCATGTAATCAGGAGATAGTAAAATGTGAAGTAGTGTATCATCTGCATAGTAATGATAACTGATCTTGTGTTTCCTGTTGATATATTCAAATGAAAGTACACCCATTTAAGATTAAACAAAAGAGGTCTGAGATTGGACCCTTGTGGGACTCCATACAACATGTCAAACCTCCTACAGCTAAAATCAAGCAAATAAATTGTAAAAGGAATAGGTAGGAACAGTTAAGTGGGACAAAAAACAGCATTATCCAAGTGGGAATAATGAGGGCCATGTGTGCACAAATACAGGACAAAGTTGTCCAAGATCAGTTTAGATTTCATCCCTCTGTCGCTCTTTCAAATAACAGAGGTATCCCTTTTTCACCAGTTTGTTGAGTCTCTCTGCACTGGTATTGCTGACCCAGAACACATTAGCAAGTCACACAGGCACACAAGTCTCTCTTATTGAATGATGTGAACCTTATCAAGATGAATGCTTTCAAAGATGTGCGTCATGTGGAGTGCGTATGAGTTTTCAGACCTGTCAGATGATCAGATCTATCGCCTGTCACCAGACTGCCATGACCAGACACACCACTCCAAATCAGACATACCCACTGACTATATCTGGTTGCTTTTGAATCCAGCATGCAAGAAGAGTTGGGGACTGAAAGGGTCATTGGGCCTCAGAGATGTTATCCTTATCTAATCATGCGTTGATACGTGTAATGATCCCTAAATGTGACTCGAGCTTGGTTTGAAACAGTGTGCACCAGTAAGCAGGTAACATGATTGGCCTATTTTCTGTAGGCCACTGGTTACTATGCCCTCTGTCTTTACTGCTTTGACTGGCACCATAATATAAAAACAAACCAAGTCTGCTCCTCCTTTAACTTTTGTGAGAGCCTGTAATCCTTTTTGTGTTGTGTCCTTTATGTCTTGTTTAATTCCTCCACACCCCATGTATCCCCTCCCGTCTGACTCATCCTGTGTGATGTTCTCTGTTGTCTCAGTCTTTGACATGACCCTCCAACTCTCCCCACCGCTGTGGTCTCAACTTAATTACTTAAGTCCCTCATTCCTCACTCACTCTGGTGTCATTTCAACCTAACTACCCACCAGGCTTGTCTTACCTTCGTACCTCTGAATGGCACCACACTGCACCTGCGTCGCCACCGTGCAGAGAGATTGATCTTTCCGGCCAAACTGTCACCCTGACCCTATTTGATGCCTCACCCCATCCTCTCCCTCTAACCTCATTATCAAAAGTTGCCTGGGTGTCACAGTGGGGTTTCAAGAACAGCACAGGGTGTAGGCAATGGATCAAACTCATTAGGGCAGAATAATTGTTACATTGCAAAAAAAAAAAACCCAGAAGAGAAGACGGCCTTTAATTTGATTACACCATTGTTATTAATTACAAAGGTCTGGAGAGGCTTCTTCTGTTCCATAACGATGCCGCATGTGTGTTTGTGAGAAAGAGAGAAAAACAGGGTGAGGAAAAAGGAAGGGGCCACACAAAGATTTGTTCCATTTGACAAGGAAGGCTGTGAATAAAGATGACTGCCTCATCTATCAGCCTCCAAATAAAGAGAGCTGTTTTACTGTTTAATGGCCACTCCACTGTGCTTCTATCACCCAAATGAGTCCAGCTGACATTTCCGTCTAAATCCCATTTAACACAGAGGCTGGCCTTATCTTCCAATAGGGATTCAAGCCAGTAATTCTTGTTTGCATGTTACGTAGAGAGAGGTGTCAGAAGCAGTTTGATGTGAATGAAACACCTGGGATTTACATGCGCAGATATAATAAAATTCACCATTCATTTGCAGACTTTTAATATTAGTTCTTGGTGAGACCACTTATTTCTTTTATGCCTGTCTAATGTATGTACGTTCTATACCGAGTGGCATCAAATGTGTTTTCAAAAGCTCTTTTTTTAAGAATTGCTTTGGAGAATCCCTCTAGGTTTACAGTTTTCAGCCTGTTATATCCAGAATAGGGCTCCTGAGCACTGCAATGCCTTTTCGAAGTCTAATTAATGAATGTCGAGCATTGCAAATTGTGCTCTGGAGTCTCTTCTATGAGTAAAAGTCTCTTCATGGTCATCAGTTTTAATGCTTTGGCCTTAACTCATTTTGGCTATACTGCATACTATAAATATATGTAGAAGGCAGTACTATAGTATGTCGTCTACAGATGGCTGGTTAGGCCTTGATACAGTAAATTTTACATGACTCTAGTTTTATAGTCTCTCTACTGTGGATGTGGGGCCAGGACAAGCAGATAATTTTGTGATGCTTAAACCAACTGAGTAGCATAGGAATTGCTGTACGTTTTGATGAATTCATGTTCTTGGCTTCTGTCTGACAGTGTTCTCCATGACACAAATGTAAACATGGCATCAGTTTTCTCTTTTGATGGAGAGCACATTGCAAAGATCTCCACTGGCAGAAATTTTGCTAATAAAAATAATAAAAACAGAGACTTTCATAAAAAATAACCTGAACAAACAGCACTGTTTTTATCTTTTCTTTTATTTATTGTTTTACGTGTAACTAATTTTACCCCATTCTCACCTCCAATTAATGATTATTTTACTTTGGGGAGCACTTCCATCTCTATAAAACAAAACAGAAACTATAAGAATCAACAATTGGAAAATGTGTTGTTTAACAACAGTTGTACTTAACAGATATTTTGATGCTTTGGATGCAAAATATGTTTTGGTAATACAACATTTACATGTAAGATTATTGTTATAACCTCACTATTTGACATGCCGTTAGACGTACTTTATTTGCAATGGTCTCATTCATACATATTTTACGTACTGTATATATTAATGAACAATGTCCAATGTTAATACAATGCTGTTGTGACGGGATGTCTGTTGTACCGAACCATGAACATAGTCAGTAGTTTACCATGCAACAGAAACAGCATAACGACCACACTTGACATACAACTACAAATCAGAAGCTTTTTTTGTTACAAGAATGAGAGGATAAGAGGATTTTTTTTTAAATGCTCTCAAATTAAACCTTGAAGTTGTACAGAAGCATTGTGTGAGACTTTTTGAACTTTGATTGGCCATTTGTAGAGATAGACAAAGCAAGAGCAATGATTTTGACTGATAATAATTTGTTTTGCTTGATTTTTGAGAAAAATTATTTTTATTATATTAAATTATATAACAATATTACTTGCAATAAAGAAAACAGGTATTAAAGCATACTCAGTTCTTTACTCAGACTTGCACAGTACCTATATACACCTGTCTGCTATGAGCACATCCAATGCCACTCTTTGCTCAACCACACAATTGTGATGCTTTAAGCTACTACCCAAAGTAGCTACGTTCAACATCATCCTCAACCCAATCATATGTTTTGTCCAAGATGTAAGGAATGATCTTTTGCATTTCAATTCGTATGCTGTTTGAGGATTGACCGCCATTTCATCTAAAGCGCTTTGGGGTTGCATTTTTGATGTATGAAAGGCGCTATATAAATAAAGTTTGATTGATTGATTGATATCAAGCAAACAAGCCTGCCTGTGTAGGCAAAGCGTAGTCACGTATATGAGAGCAGATGTAGTAATGTTGCTTGCTTGCTCACTTTTTTTCAAACGCTGGCCTGATCGGACAACTGACTGAATGTATTTACTGGCCTGAGGGGACATTTTACTAGCCCCAGGCCACGAGGCAGTCCTAATTGTTGGACCCTGTCTAATGGCGACAGCTCTGTCTGATTGACCAGAGAGTCAACAGCATGGCATGTATCTGACAAAATTGCAGCCAATGAAAGAATGTTAGTCAGTACGTTGTTATATCACAGTGTATATGTAATATCACAGTCTTCCGTGATGTGTTTGTCACGCAAGTTGACATTACGATGATGAAAAAAAGTGATACTCCTCAAACATCCATTATTTTATTTGACATTACAATGGTCTAGACTCATTTGAAGTTTAAAGCACACAAAGCTCAAAGCAGTGTAATCAGACATCATTAAGGTAGCCTTCCTGTGGAGATGAAGGGGAGAGGTGAATTTTCTCTTTCATCTAGAAGTAGCACAGGTTTCACACACACATTAACACATTCGTACGACTTTATCTATTCTCATCTGCCACAATGGCACTACGCCAGCTGCTTATTAGTAATCAGTATTGTAATAGTGTTCAACAGGAGAAATTCTGGTGGGAACGAACATACTTTTCATGTGTAGATGAGTGAAATCTGGGCCAGTAAATCAGTAAATGTGGGTTTCAGATACTCAGACAGTGTTGACCCCAGAAAATATAGCGTAATCAGTTAAACGTTCTCACGTTCAAGCTGAAATGTCAAGCAGATTTGCTCTGGATGAACAACAATTGAGCATGGTATAGATTTTTTCGTGGCATGTTAATTGAGATGCTTGACCTTTTTAGAAATTCAAGAATATTACGCTAATAAGTGCCGTCTGTGTGGGGAAAAAAATGCAGATTACAGAACATCACGCTCATTCCTCTTACTGATCTTTTAAATACGCCGGTTGTTTTGCTCTAGCACACGTTTCACACACAGCTTATTCATTCACTGAGTCATTTGTCTTCAACACAGACATGAACACACACAGGAACAGGCACACACAATTAGAGTTTTGTGCTAATTGTTGCTGTGGAGCTTGTTGACATTCACACAGTCACGTTGATCCAATTGAGATGCGACTATTTAACCAGGCCGATGTAGCAAGAAGCTGAAGGGGCTTCAGGATACGAGATGATGATCACAGAGCAGGGAAGTTTGCGTGTGCGTGTGTGTGTGTGTGTGTGTGTGTGTGTGTGTGTGTGTGTGTGTGTGTGTGTGTGTGTGTGTGTGTGTGTGTTAAATGGGCATCAGTACACTATCTCTTTCCTTATGTTGGTCTGCATTAATGAGCTAATTGCTGTTAGCATGTAACTGCAATGTTAAGTAGTGTCTAACAGCAGTGACACTATGTATCGATCGATTAAATGTAATTCAGGTCCCCTGTCCTTATTAATGGCTGCAGCAACGTATCACTTCATGCATCTCATCCCATGAAAACAAGGATAACTACAGTGGATGGGGGAAGAATGGATTACAGGTTGCGGTATTGGCTGCTCTCCCTTTGCAACCCTGTCCTTTGTCTTTCGGGTCTCATTAGATAAAACACTGTTGTCACATTCAAACCACAGTGGTAAGGTCCATGTTTTCACCTGCTGTATGGGCAGTGTTTTACTAGACTTCTGCAATTGTGTTCGAGCTGAAAGGTCAAACGTTTGCTCAGATAAACTGAGGATGTTACACATCTTTTATGGCATGTTAATTGAGATGATTGACCTTTTAAAGTTCCAGAATAAATGCTAGTAAGTGTTGTCTGTAAGTGCTGTATGTATGAGTACTGTTTATGTGGGAAAAACAAACTGCATCACTTTATAGACCCAGTGAAAATGCTGTCTTTCTAATCTTGTTACTGTTGTAGTTGTTGCATTATCTCTTTCTATATGCCAAGTTTATGTCCTAAAATCATCATTTAGCACTCATTCTTGAAGACTGGGACAAAACCTTTCTTTTTTGGTCTTTGATTTTTACTTTTTAATTAGGCTGGGGAAATAGATCATCGTCTTGACTATTAAACCTTGTAATGCTCTAACCTCCCAGTCCTTTAATTTTTTCTTGAATAGCTTACATAATGGATGTCAGAGGTAAGATCTGACGGAGTTGAGGTCTAATGGAAATTGACAAAAAGTTATACATTTATTAATTTCACTGCAGTTGTAGTGAGTAGCCATTTTACTTTTCAAAGCTGCTTCTCTTAATGCCAATCAAAATACTGACTTTTAAAGAATTATTCTTATTTAGTTTGGATTTAGAAGGGCTACAGAGTTGACATGTTATGGTTGAGACATTCCAGATAGCAATATTATTTAATGAATTTATCAAAAAGTAGAAAGTTTACCAGTACTTGAACAGCATTCCCGCCTTTTTGGAAACCAGGAAGTGAAACCGTAATCCTTGTAATATACAGTATCTCACATAAGTGAGTACACCCCTCCCATTTTTGCAAATATTTTATTATATCTTTAATGGGACAACACTATAGAAATGACACTTTGATATAACTTAAAGTAGTCAGTGTACAGCTTGTATAGTAGTATAGATTTACCTTCCTCTGAAAAT
>NC_065507.1:19749918-19769393 GCF_006386435.1 Epinephelus moara | reverse complement strand
AGTCCATCGCCTTCACCTTCAGCTTCCTCAGCAAGGCAGTTGTCATCTTCTAGGTGTGTTTTGGGTCATTATCATGTTGGAAAACTTGCAGCTCAGTTTCTGAAGAGGGGCGATCATGCTCTGCTCTGAATTCATGTTTCCCTAAATGAACCGAGCTCGAATGAATGAATGAATGAATTCCAAGCAGAGCATGATCGCCCCTCTTCAGAAACTGAGCTGCAAGTTTTCATTATCAAGTTTTCCAACATGATAATGACCCAAAACACACCAAGAAGATGACAACTGCCTTGCTGAAGAAGCTGAAGGTGAAGGTGATGGACTGGCCAAGTATGTATCCAGCCCTAAACTCACCTGTGCACCTGTGGGCCATCCTCAAGCTGAAGGTGGAAGAGCGCAAGGTGTCTTCACATCCATCTGCTCCATGATGTCATCATGGAGGAGTGGGAGAGGATTCCTGAAGCAACCTGTGAGCTCTGGTGAATTCCATGCCCAAAAGGGTTAAGGCAGTGCTAGATAATAATGGCTGGCACACAAAATATTGACACTTTAGGCACAATTTGGACATGTTCACTGTGGGGTGTACTCACTTTTGGTGCCAGCTGTTTAGATGTCGATGGCTGTGTTTTGAGTAATTTTCAGAGGAAGGTAAATCTATACTACTATACAAGCTGTACACTGACTACTTTAAGTTATATCAAAGTGTCATTTCTATAGTGCTGTCCTATGAAAAGATATAATAAAATATTTGCAAAAATGGGAGGGGTGTACTCACTTATGTGAGATACTGTAGGTTACTCTGTTTATGGTCAATTCAATTATGTTTCTGTAGAATTTGATTTAGTTGACAAAAATTTTAGACACATCTTTAAAGGGCCAACATTTTCTTTAAATATATATTTTTTTAAACAAAGATGATTAGAGCAGTACATTTTTATACACTAATGTCATCAGTCAATATTAGTTTTAAATTTTGATGGCTTTTAATACATTTTTCAATCATTTTAAGTTTAGAAGTAAATAAAAGAATGAAAGCAGATCAAAATATTTTATAAATCATATTATTTCATACATTTCAGTCCTTTACAAATATTGTTACCTCTGCCAAGGAGGTTATGTTATCACCAGTGTTGGTCTGTTTGTCTGCAAAATAACTCAAAGTTCTGAACGGATTTTGATGAAATTTTCAGCAAGTGTTGATAATGGGACAAGGAACAGTTGATAAAATTTTGGTGGTGATCGGTTGAAGCGAAGTGGATAAAATAATAAAATTGCGGGAAATCCGAGCTGCTTGGCGGGGGTCTGCGCTCTCCAAGTGCTCTAGTTTAATTGAGTAATTTTAAGGGGTTTTAAGGTTATTTATTTATGTAGGACATGATTTGTCCAAATTCTCAAAAATTGGTGTCATATTTTGAAAGTCCTCTCTTTTATTACCTCCGCTAAGGAGGTCATGTTTTCGCCGGCGTTGGTCTGTTTGTCTGTTTGTATGCAAAATAACTCAAAAAGTTATGAACGGATTTTGATGACATTTTCAGGAAAGGTGGGTAATGGGACAAGGAACAGATGATAATTTTGGTGGTGATCGGTTGAAGCAAAGTGGATAAAATAATAAATAAAGTCTATCGTCTGACAGCTTCAGCAGCAATTCCAGTTTCTAAAGACGGTGAAAATAGCGCCATCTGGTGGCCGGAGAGCACGTCTCGTTCTACTTGCTAAATATTGTTGAAATTGATGTTCTGTGTTGGAAAAAAAAGAAAGTGAAAAATACAAAAAAAACATATTCTGTGTTGGTACAAAATAAAAACGAAATAAATACACCACAGTGTCTCCATGGTGAAGGCATATATAACCTAATAATGATAGTGATGCAAATAACCTAATTGTGATGCAGGCTGCAAAATCTGATGCAGAGGGGGAGGGAATATCACTTACTTGGCGGAGGTCTGCACTCTCTGACTGCTTTTCTAGTTTTCCTGTGAAATGTTTTAGTATTTTGTATTTTGGATGACTCTTGGGTGAATTTTGAGCTCTGGGGCGTAAACACAAATTTATCCCCAAAAAAAAAAAAAAAAAATTCCTGCCATCATACAAAACCGCCTCTGACAATTGGAGTGGATCACAAGGGTAGCAATGCCATATTTCCGGAAGGGTATATTAAGATATTAGTTTGGACAAACAATGTTTACAGAAGAGTACAGCTTGGATCCAAGCATGCAGATGAAGGAGGAGTGGGTGTCCTCTTTCAGATCCAATCAGTGTGATTTTCTTAATGCGCCTACTTTTTACGGTACAATCAAATCTCTGGATGATACCCCATCCACACAGTCCATTTCACCTTTCATCTCAAGCCAGTACTTAACATTTAATCAACAATGTAATCAGAATTTCAAATTTACTCTCAGGCATATTGTCCGTCATTAGGTCCTCTAGTGGAACATTTGCTCAGCTCCATTCATCCATTTATGTACCGTATTGTGTTTAATCTCTATTAATCACTCTCCTTTATTGCAGAAATTCCAATCACACAGATCACATTGGGACTTGTTTATGTGCAACACCTGCAGTCCTGCATCAAAGAATATAGCAAAAATATTATCTCCATAGAATCTCAGAAACCTGTTGTGGTGATGTGACTGTGTAAATAGGAGTCTTATGAGTTATTGCACCAGCACATTGTGGGAATTTGTGGATGAAGGGTTGAGTAATGGTCGGATTTACAAGCTCAGAGTGTCAGGAAGTGTGATATGTTAGACATACTCATGGTTAAAGCTTGAGATTTGTTCTGACTTTTCACAGTGGATTTTATGAAGTGCTGACAGACACTGAGAATACAAATTTTTTTTTTTTTTTAGATAATTGTCTGTCTGTCACTGGGCAGACATCTAGATGAATGATATATTTGATCAAGATTACCTGTTGTCCAATACATCACCAAGAAAATTGTGCACACAATATTTGCAGCAGCATCTTTCCCCCACCGCTTACAAGATGGTAGCAGCAGGGCTGTACATGTCCCAGCGGTCCCCATCTCCAACAGCATTGTAGCTCATTCATAACTCTTCTGCTGTGATGACACTCTGATTAATGTGCCCAGACATCAGCAAGCTGCCTATGCAAGGCAGAAGCGACGCACAGAGTCTATTTAACAAACAGCAAGAACTGTCATATCACTGTCCATGCCACCCTGTATCAATGCTTATCTACTGTGGACCACAGGCACCATTTCACCCGGGCTGGGTCGCCCAGCAGCATTGTGATTTTTAAGGAAACGGCCCTGTTTGGAGTCATTATGGATAGTTTGTACTCCATCATATCAAGAGTGCTTTTTCATACTAGTGAGCCTCCTGCAGGCTTTATTTCTTACACACATTTTAATGAGAACACACATTGGAACTGTAGAGCACATTTTCAGTCTGCCTGGATCTCAGAGTCTTTTCTGACTGCTAATCATCACCCAAAACTCTCATGAAGCCACATTTAAAATTGAGTTTTTAAGGGCCAATAAAATGTGGTCCCTTTCTAGAATCTCTGAACATCATAATGTAGAACTAATGAGAATCTTGAGTCCCTAATGATATAATTGAATTCAGCTCAAAGGTTTGAATGGGCATATTTGCATGCTTTGGATGACTTTGGATGATCACTTTACATTGTAGCTCAGTGGAGTGATCACCACTTGTTTTCTTTCTTTTTTTTTTTTCTCCCAACACATTGCAGAGCCTCATTGAGCAACTGGCACACATGCACACTGCTCTCTTTACTGCCATTAACCACATACCTGGGGTGCTTGGCCACAGTAATGATGCTTGACTCCAGCACCCACAGACTACCTTCCAGTGTCAACCATCAATCTAGCCAACGAGAGTGCAGCTATGGCCCGAGTCGACACGCTGTCGAGTCCTCTACTCACCACCCTGGATCAGCTGGCTCCTTTGTTAAATTATACCTTATCTGATGCTTTATCGAGTGCATGCATGTCACATTCGCTGCGTGTGTGAAATGGTTGTTGATTTGACGGAGGGTTAGCTCACTCACCTCGCTGTTGGTAAACAGAGAGAGGCAGAGTGGGTAAGATTTATCACTGAAATGAGTTTGGTAACAAATGCTGATAATGGCAGCCCTTGGCAGTAAATAAGTGGAAAATGAAGAGACCAGCGGGGCTCACAAAGATCATTTATTCATCCCCTCGAAGATTCTGCTCAGATTCTGCTTAGTCATGTCCTCACCTCATTTCCTTGGAGTTGATTGGATCACAGCGGTTGTGGGTGGCTGTCAGCAGCTAACATGATTGAGAAGGAAAGTGATGCTGCCGTTCATATCCAATAAAGTAAATTGTGTTTAATAACTCCATTCCCTTGACTGTCAAACTTCATGCGTTCATTTCATCATTCTGTTTTCACGGCTCTGCCGCTGCCATTACACCGCTCTATTTCTTTGACAGCATCGATCGATTTTATGTTATATTTAAAAAAGAAGGGAGTTCTGTGTGCGGTAATAGAGCCATTTTTATGTCCATCAAATTACTCCTGTCTGCCTTCAGTGCTCTGTTTTATATATATTCGGCAGGTGTGATGAATTCATAGATCTGTTGTAAAGTGTTATAAAAACTGTGAGATATATATGACATAGACTATATATATACTAATAAAACCAGAGGCAGGTAATGCATAAAACTCATAGAGAAAGATTGAAGGAGATCACCTATATTCATGGTGTTTACGTGTGAAATTTCACAGGCCCTGACACCACCTCTGTCAGAGTGAAAATGTATTCATCTCCCCGGCAATACAATTCTACTATGAATTCTTTTTAGAGGGAAGGAAGCGAATGATGTGAATGTTGAGAGCCATGCTTTAGCATGAGATATTACATGTGGCAGGGCAATTTCTATCCCGAGCAGGAGCTGCCCTCGTAGTCCCGCGTTTAATTTTCACGTGTGATTACAAAAGATTTTTCTGAGAGCCGGCCGGTGCTCTGTCAGATTAGCTTCAGTGGAATTGGCACTTTTCCCATAAATAATCTGATAAATATGGAACAGTGCCCACAATCATACTTAGGTTACATTTTATGCCTCCCCACATAATTCGAAACCATCTCCACGCCTATCGAGTCTGACATGTCCTATGTGGATAGAAGACAAGTAGGTATGTGACTCACAAGCATCTTTGTTGTTGACTGCTCTGAGCACTCGTGTCATAAGTGCGTGATTTTCGAGTGATGAGCGGTGTTCTCCGAGCAGGTGAATGTTGGCGAGGAAATATCCTAACCATCTGCACGCCGACACCGGCGGCAGCCACCATGCTGCAGTACGGCTCTATTGCGTCCTGTCTCCGCCACCTCCTCCCTCTCCTTGCTCTGACGGAGACAGGAAACAAGTCTCTGGGAAGTGAAGCTGCACAAAACCCACGACAGCATCTCATTATCCACTAAATAGCACCGGATTAATTACAATGACAATGACAGATGGCTTGTTACTGGATCATTGAGATGGGACCCAGGGGAGGGACAGAAACATGCAGGTACAGAACATTGACTCTGCAGCAGCCACACACATGTAATATTCACTGATGGAACCCATTTGATGGACACTTAATTTTTTCACTGAACTATGACACGTAGTCTCTTCGCTTCAAAGCAAGAACATGTAAAGGTAGAACATTGTTACTGATGCTCATTCCAGTCTTTCTCTGCACAGCATGTGTTTAAAACAATATCTTAGTTATTCAGAATTCTGGATTACCCATAAAAAATATGGAGTATAGTTAGAGCTCATTATTCTTCATTCAGTTCGGTACTCTCACATTATTCTTCTCTTTAATTACATGGAGGGACTGATCTGCAGCATTACCCGCAGCTCTTTTGTGTCTCCCCACCAATCTACTTGTATTATTGGAAGCATATTCTGGGCTGTCCTTGCCACTAGAGGATCCTGTTTACTGTAAACCAGCTGTGTCCTCTTGAAGCTAGAGAATTTGAGTGAACATAACATCCCATCAAAATGTTCAATATTTCTGTGTTTGGTTGACTTCGAAACTCTTAACATGTTTTAGTACAATGACCCGCAAAGTGCAGCTCACTTGTCATGTTTGCACTACACAGAGTAAGTTCATTTGACTTGTCACACTATTCATCTCCTAACTCCTAAACCCCCGACCCTCCTTGACACGCTGCTCGTTCCTACTGAGCTGCTTACTCTGGCAGGACTGAATTACATGCTCATGTTAGTGTGCTCTACAAAGTGCCCTACATGAATTCACCTGCTGCAGAGCACTTGGCAGAAATAGTAGAAGTGGCAGATAAATGAGAGGTAGAGGGAAGAGAGGTTTTTTTTGTTTTGTTTTGTTTCAAAAACTTAACAGCAGAATGCTTTGCGGAGAAGTATCGGATTTAACAAAACATTGAACAATTACATCAAAGATTTTAACAGCAACACTTCATTCCAGAATTTTTCAGTCCCTAGACACATACTGTATATTGCCTTTGAGTTTTTTAACGCTGAATGACACTAATTTAATTCAAAATTTGCCCTCAAATTCAATCACCAAGAACTGACTTGTGATTAGATTCTGACCATTGCCCAGCCAAGCATTCAAACTGTGACATAAAAGTATACTATACTCATACAAAAGTAACCCCCTAAATCATCGCTTATGACCCCCTAGATGTGTGTGGTGGTGTATTTATCTGCAGAGACTCTGCCCTCTGCCTGTATTTTTCCTTCTTATTTGACTGTGTTTAGGATGTCTTTGTGTGTGTAGCCCCCAGTTAATAACAGCGTTTATGTGAGGTCGGGACTTTATAAAAAGGTAGCAGCCAGGTAGCAGCACACATCCAAAAGGAAGCTACAAAAATCACAGACACAGTGGACAAAGCTTGTTTCAAAATGAGGGTGAATCTGGGGTTGGTGTTCACTTTAACAGCGTGAAGCAGGGTTGGCCAGTTTTCTGTTGTACAGGTAGGTGCAGGTGGTTAGCTTAGCTAGGTTGCGAAAGCATCACCTTTCCCATTACAGCAAATGTTTCTACAATGGTACAGTGTATGACAAGCAGCATAGGGAGAAGGGGAAGTTGTTGGATGTTGTGTTAACAAATGGTAAGCAACAATTCCTACATGGTGTACATAGGGAAACTGTGCAAGATTGACCATGTAATGGGAATTACCAAGAAATGTTGTTGTTACTGTAGGAACCTGTGACCATACTGCACAGGTTTAGATCCCATGGGGTGATACAGTAGCACACAAGTGCTTATAGGCAGTAATGGCTACATCATTTATAAGCCTATAGCGGCTTCAATCTGAATGTTATGTCATTTTTTTCTCCTTTAACATGGCCATCTGTAACCATTGGTAACCAGTGCCCCAGGGAAGTGCCTACTTTAAATAAAGCAGTAAATCAGGTAAAGCATTGGAAATGCATAATATAACTGTTCCCCTGTGACCTGTTTACAATATCCCATAATACCCAAGGGTGCCACTTTGTGTTGAAAGTGGTGGGGATATAAGGGCTCTGATAAAAAACATTTGTCAAACCATCCTTAACGATTAAGTAGTATAACGGGGTGATTGGTATCAGGTCGGTATCAGGTCAGAGGAGATAATTACAGCAGGGCTGGGGGAAAAAATAGCATAACGATGCATTAACGGGCCAAGCCTAGGTTACTACCAAGGGAGTAGGTTATTTTTGAACAATGCATATTAAGTGGGGACCCAGGGGTTCTCCCTCAAGAAATTCTGGGGTCAAACATTTTATGTCCTGCATTGCGGGGATTTTTTGTGCCCCAAAATCTGGCGGAAATGTGTGGACATGTCCTCAGCATCCCCAATGTTAATGACACCTGTGATAACACAGCACCAGTTTATTACTTTTGATTGTGAATTTCCAGTTTATGAACACAAAGCAACTATTGTTTGGCACATAGCAACTCTTTTCCTTTACAGCATGGAAGAAAAATACACATTCCACAACAATATTTGTCAGAATTGTTTGCCCTGTCTATTGCCTCAGCGTGAACCAACTGCTATACACCAATTTATAGGAGGTAAAAGTAATGGAATTTTTATGCAACTCATTTTTCAGTGTAGGTGTATGCAATCACAAATGCATAAAGACAGTGCAGGGAGTGAAAGCAGAGCTTTGTAAGAACCCTTCAACATGTCTGCAGACAGGAATTGTGTAAATGTTGCAAGGACAAAATATAGTCACAATACGGACCAACACCACCGAGCAACTGGCACAAGTGTGTACATGCTTAGCAATGAAACCTTTGTTTGAGTTGCATCACTGTACTAACACTGGTTTCACTCCTGGGCATATTTATATGACAGCATTTATGTGTGCCTGAAATTCAGCTGGAAGAGAGAACACATGAACTGGGCATGCACTTTATTTATTGTGGTAGGTTCTGGTGCTGACTCAGACTGTCGACCGAGGCTTGAGTAGATCTTGGCATCGCGTTCTGCAGGTGGGCGTCATAGCTGGCCCCAGCCATGAGTTCTCAGCTCTATGGTGAAAGGTGGATTTGGGTTTGTGGTGGGTGTAATGATGAGCAACACAGTGATTGGGTTAAAAGGCCTGTTTATGAATGAGAATAGGCACAATGTAAGGTCCAAACACATGAGACAAAGTCGTAGAGAGGAGGAGAAAGAAGAGGCTGGACCAGAGTGAATGGTGCAAATAAACTTGTCTGAGACTCATCGCTGAACTTCAGTAAACAATTGTCTTGCCACCTGAGGGTGTGGGGAAAATTCAGTCTGGTTCAGTGTTTGTGTTCTTAATTAAAGTGTAGTGCAACTAAAAAAGTTACTTTCACCATAGCAGGGTTTTTCCAGCCTCAGAATGAGGCAGAGGTGATACCATCCTGATCATGTGCATGATACATTCAACTGGCATAAGCAACATTTTTTAAGGAGTTGTAATACTTAAATGATTGGGAAAAAATACAGTCATTAATAAATTGTGGCCAAATTGTCACATGGATTGTCATTGATGTCTATAATGTGAATCCTTGGATATTATGGATGTTTATCTGCAATTTTCCCAGTAATATTTGTAACATTACTGAGGTAGCAAATCACATGACCTAGTTAAACTATGTTTGAGACTGAGAACATGACCACAAATACTGATACACTGAACATCTTCTTAAACAGTTTAACTCTGCCGGCAAAACATTATTTACACAAATGTATATCTTCTGTTTCTGAAGCGTTTAAAAATTAAAAAACAGTTATTGTATTTCTGTTATCCCGTCATACACACTTATACAAGACGCTTTTAAAAGACAGCCTATACTTTATATAATTGATTTTGATTATTTTCAAATAAAGGCTTCTGTCAGATAAAAATGCAAACAAACAAACAAACAGTTGTTACTCACATATGAAGCATAATTTGTATCCACAGATTGATATTATCCACACAGAAACTCTAAATGCAGCAAAATATTTAGTCCAAACATATAATTACATCCATAGATAGCTACAGACTGCTGCTGCATTGTTTTATACATTCATATTTCTCCACATATTATCTATAATTTCTCCTGTTCTGCATGTAAACAAACCGACCAGCAGATCTCAAAATGGAGGAGACTTCCTGGCTCAACTGACACCTCAGTTGAGCCAATAGGAGCTACCGTGCTTTGGCCTCGATAGGCAATGAAGGTCTGTTAAAGGAACGTGTTGCTTACATTTCTGGGGTTTAAAGCCACTCAAAGAGCCAGTGATTGGCCCATTTGGCCTGATGGCTTATGGGTCTTGAAGTCAATGACACTCTGGAGCTCTTAAGGAGATGTGAACTCCATGCAGGCATCATAGACTGCTATAAATGTACAAAAATGATAAACAGATGGCTCCTGTGTCATCTTGAGGGTAACCAATAGTCTTTCTTATCAATTTATTATGTTTTTATGTGCAGTAAGCTTCTAAATATATAATACTAGTCCATAAACATTGAGTGCACAGTTGCCCACGTACAGTTTCACATGTTGTGTGTTTGGGATACAGGTCNCATAAACATTGAGTGCACAGTTGCCCACGTACAGTTTCACATGGTGTGTGTGTTTGGGATACAGGTCATAGGAAATTGCAGATTAAATAGTCAATTGACCCCAATAAGAAGAGCAATGTATTCAGACAGAGTGTTTGTGAATTTTAGAGTTTAGAGTTAAATTTCTCCAGTCACCTTGAGGCGTCCTGNGTTTGGGATACAGGTCATAGGAAATTGCAGATTAAATAGTCAACTGAACCCATTAAGAAGAGCAATGTATTCAGACAGAGTTTGAAAAACGTGGGACAGACAGAATGACTGACTGACAGAATGACACACCAACAGTTTCCGTGATTATGTACAGCATACCATGCCATGACTTAGTCATACCACAAATTTGAAAATTGGCCACAGGGGGAGCCACAGCGATCGGTCGCATTTTACCCATTTTTAAGCATTTTTCTCCAATTAGAGTTAAATTTCTCCAGTCACCTTGAGGCGTCCTGTTCTACATATCTGCCAAGTTTAGTAAAAATTGATATGGCNGTAATATTGCTTCATTCGCATCCTCCCATGACCCTCTACCACTGTGCCAAATTTCACATGGATTGACCAAGTCAGTGAGGAGAAAAACGTGGAACAGACACACAGACACACCCACAGACAGAGTTTTCGTCATTATATAGTAAGATATATTTCTGTCAGTGTTAATTACATTTTCACTCATATTTACACATTCAGAACATTTTGTTACCCTCTTTTCTGAAAAGTGCCTGAACAAAAACTAAAAAATATGCGTGACACGTTTATATTTTGTGGTATGGTCATCTACTTTGAATTTGGACCAGGTGAGGCTTTATGACAGGGCCCCATTATGTTTTCCAGCTAAAACCACACAGTTCTAGTCATCTAACACTCCCTTTTTTCAAGAAAATATTCAGGCTATAATTCAGTATGTTTTCACTCCGATAAGTCAGAGTCATATTCTGACTGTTGGCGTTACCCCTCAATGAGACCATGTATGTACATATACTAAAAATGGAGCAGGGACAGCTTTCTGTTTACTTTGGGTATGCCTTAGAGAGCCATTTTGGATAACATTAAATGAATTTTACAGGATGCTTAAAGAACTTTATTTCCTTACATTTCACTGGTGTAGGTGTTATAGTCTCGGTGCATGATAACATTCAGACTCACAAATAAAGTGCATGAAGCGGCATTCACAAACACTGAGTCTGACTGTTGTTTGAAGTAGCATTTATTATATCTGACTGGCGATATGAAACTCATCGAATAGCAGGGAAAAGGTGTTTGGTTTCCTTTAGTGACTTTTTTTTTTTTTTTTTTTTTTTTAAGTGAAGTGGAAACACTGGCACACTAGACTGGCCCCTGATCTACTGCGGTCGAAAACTGATGGCTGTTTCCTTTCCCTTTGGCAGTGCCTTTCTTGGTGCACTGTGCTGATTATGATAGCTCCACCACATCAGTGCAATGCCGTAATTGCAGTTACAAATGACAGAACTCCAACAGGTGCTCTGCTCTTTATAAAATAGTGTTTTCTATTATAACACCTGTCAGAGTTTTGTCGTGAGCTGGAGGCGTGATGAACTTTGACAGAGGCTGCCACCTCGTAATTCTCTACGCAGAAAAAAGCCTGTATGGAGTGAAAATAGCCAGTGGTCTCTTCTTGTGCTTGTTGTTGATGTCAAACACTATAATCTAAACATTAAGTACTCAGATGGAAACTTAAGTGTTTTCTTTTTGTTTGTTTTTGACAGCAGTGGCATCCAAGCGATCTGCAGAACATTGGAAAAGTCCATTAAAGGATCATTAGTCTCTGAAAAGTTTTGTTTTAGTTGAGAAATACACAGAGCAACAGCAGCCTAACATCACACAATGTCTTTTAAACAAAGCAATGTTGCAAAGGAATAAAACTGTCTGTATATTATCCATTTGTTAATATTACACTCGTGGCCTTATTGCATTTCCTTCCAATCTTACACATAACTGCACCATACAGCTTTACTCATTACCAGCCATTGTTCCCTGGGCAGCCACTGTTCTGAGTTCTTTAAACGCAAGGATACACTTTAGATCATCATAACACTTATTTTGCTGTGAACAGTTATTGTACTGTGGCTGTCATAAAGTTTCTTTGGAGTATAAAAACAAATAAAAAAAGTCACGGTTGAGATTAACTTTCAAAATCTCTCTATCATTGGGGATTATTCTTTTCAAGTATAAGTATGACCGCTTTGATTTATTTAGAGTTTACTATGCATGGACTCCATATTCTGTTGTAAGACTATAATGCTATACAAACATGGATAGGAGGTGTAACGGTGGGACATGTCTCAATTTGGTCCTTCACACTCCATTTGTGCTCGGGTCCTGGAAATGAAAAATAAACACGACATGGTAAACACACCACTATTAAGAAGATACTATTTGTTAGACCACACAGGGGTGTTTATGGCTTTTCCTATTATGTTTTTTTGTCTTTGCTCCCCATAGTTTACTGTTTCTGTCTGCTTTTGTCTTTCTCTCAGCGTTACCTGCTGCTTTGAGATGAAGTGGCTGTTTAGTAGATGAAAGTGTTTATTGACTTTGACCAGTTCTAGCAGTAGTGGCATAAGCCCGTCCATTTAAATACTTCCTTTCTCAGGGGGGCACAAGCATTTTCCACACCATAAATATTGTGAATCTCCAAATACTGTAGATCTGGGGCTTACACTAAATCCAGTCGGATAAAGATTTAGATTAGGCTTCTGGAGACCCACTCAAGTCCTCAACTGCCCCACAGTTATTTAGGCAAGCAGGTAATAGTCATATTCCAGACGGTGCTGAGTGAAAGAACAGCAGTTATTTGAGCTGACCACTGTGATACAATGCTGTTGAGTGCCTCCTGTCAATTTCAGTGTGTTAAAATACAAACTTGGAGTGAATTGCATTACTTCCAGTGTGCTCACTCTGTCTTGAAGAGTTATTTGGCAATGTCAACCTGGACAGGTGCAAATCGATAAGCGCATCAACTTTTAGCAGACTTTGGAGAGCATCGCCAGCACTGGTTACTGTGCTGGTTTTGTGGTGTACAACACTCCACTAGACAGATGGATTTATTAAGGATGTGTCAGTTAAAAAAAACACTATAAACACCACCGTGGACACAGTGAAACTCAAGAATTAAATCAATTCCATGTGAACTTCATAAAATGGGGTTTATGTCGACTGTGTTGTTCCTATTTTTACAATTTAGACCTTTGCGTAAATCATTCTATTCAAAACTAACACTGAAGCACTTTCCATATTTATATAAACATGTCAACAATCCTCAAAGACTCCTACTCCTCCTCCGCTGACAACATGAACCAGCACAAGACAAATATATATCTGTCATACTTATTGAAAACTACATTGATCGATCTATCTATCGTTCTATCGTTCTATCGTTCTATCTATCATTCTATCGTTCTATCAATCGTTCTATCGTTCTGTCTGTCTATCTGTCGTCCTACCTATCTATCGCCCTACCTATCGTCCTATCTATTGTCCTACCTATCTATCGTCCTACCTATCTACCTATCTATCTGTCTATCTATCTATCTATCTATCTATCTATCTATCTATCTATCATCCTACCTATCTACCTACCTATGATCCTACCTATCGACCTATCTTCCTACCCATCTATCTACCTACCTATCGTCCTACCTATCTACCTACCTATCATCCTACCTGTCTACCTATCTATCTTCCTACCTATTGTCCTACCTATCTACCTACCTATCGTCCTACCTATCTACCTATTTGTCTTCCTACCTATTGTCCTACCTATCTACCTACCTATCATCCTACCTATCTACCTATCTACCTACCTATTGTCCTACCTATCTACCTATCTATCATCCTACCTATGTACCTATCTATCTTCCTACCTATCTATCTACGAAACAACAACACAATGAATTGTAAGCAGTAGGGGTGGGAATCACCAGAGGATCCACGATACAATATTATTACGATACTTACGTCACGATACAATATTAAGATTTATAATGTGTCATCCAGGTCATGGTAATCGTAAGCGCTAATAGCATAAGTAAGCAAGTCCAGTTGCCTACCCTATTAGCACTTACGATTATTTGTAATATTAAAGATTTATATATTCAAAAATATCGATACATGGCACTGTGTGACGATATGATATTGTCACACAAAAATATTGCGAAACTATGCTGTATCAATTTTTTCCCCCACCCCGAGTAAGAGTAAGAATAACTTTATTCATCCCCAAGGGGAAATTCAATTATCTGTCAGCTCATCTATTATATGTCAAAGAATTATAAAGCCTGATGGCTGTTGGTATATAGGATCTTCTGTATCTCTCTGTCCTGCATCAAAGAGAGAGGAGCCATCCACCACAGTTTTTTTGGTCCATCAAGGTGTTGTGGAGTGGATGATCTGGGTTGTTCATGATGGCCTCGATCATCTTCAGTGTGCATCTCTCCACCGCCTCCCCCAGTGTGTCCAACCTGACTCCAATCACAGAGCCAGCTCTTTTGACTAGTTTGTCCAGCCGCCTTGCATCTTTGTGTCTGATGCTTCCTCCCCAGCAGACTGCAGCATAAAACAACACACTTGCCACCACAGACTGATAAAACATCTGCAGCATCTTACTACAGATGTTGAGACATCTGAGCTTCCTCAAGAAAAAGAGGCGGCTCTGCCCCTTTTTGTAGAGAGCGTCTGTGTTTAGGGTGTACACCTAGATACTTATAGCTTGGCACCACCTCGATGTCCACCCCACAGGTATTCACTGGCTGAAGAGGGGGCTTGGACCTGCGGAAATCTATGATCATTTCCTTGGTCTTTGAGGTGTTCAGGAGGAGACAGTTCTTGTGACTCCAGTCACTGAAGGCTTTTATCAGGTCCCTATATTCAGACTCCTGCCCATTCCTGATACACGCCACAATAGCAGTGTCGTCCGAGTATTTCTGGATGTGGCAGGACTCAGAGTTGTATTTGAAGTCCGCCGTGTACAGTGTGAACAGGAATGGAGCCAGGACAGTCCCTTGTGGAGCCCCCGTGCTGCTCATTAATGTCCCAGAAACACAGTTCCCCAACCTGACATACTGTGGCCTTCCTGTCAGGTAATCTGTGATCCAGGAGATAAAGGAAGGATCCACTGCCATCTCTGTGAGCTTGTCTTTGAGTATGTTGGGTTGGATGGTGTTGAATGCGCTTGAAAAATCAAAGAACATGATTCTCACATAAGCGCCAGGTTCCTCCAGATGAGCTAGGGCACGGTGAAGCATGTAGAGGACAGCATCGTTCACTCCAATGTGTTGTTTGTATGCAAACTGCAGGGGGTCGAGTTTGTCTTTGACCTCAAGTCTCAGTAGGCGTAGAATCAGCCGCTCCAAGGTCTTCATGATGTGCGAAGTGAGGGCTACTGGTCTGAAGTCATTAAGTTCAGCTGGACATTTAATTTTTGGTACCGGCACAACACAGGAAGTCTTCCACAGTGCCGGCACCCGCCCCAACTGTAGACTGAGATTGAAGATCTTGTGGAGTGGTTGACACAGTTGGGCAGCACAGTCTTTGAGGAGCCTTGGACACACACCATCTGGGCCAGCAGCCTTCCCAGAGCAAAGTCTTCCCAGCTCCAACCTCACCCCCATCTCTGTGACAGACAAGGGTGGAGGCACAGGTGTAAGAGGGGAGGTGGCTGCCACATTGGAGTTGTACACAAGTTGTGGAGGTGGAGGTGAAGGAGGAGGAGGTGGAGGAGGAGGAGGAGGAGGAGAAGCAGCATTGGAAGTGGGAGTGGCTGCCGTATTGAATCTATTGAAGAACTGATTGAGTTCATCAGCTCTTTCTGCATCACCACCACTGGCTGTCTTTTCTTGCTGTTGTAACCAGAGATGGTGTTGACTCCTCTGTTGACTCCTCTCCACAGGATGTTGCTGTGTTGTAGATTCCTCTCCAGTTTCTTTTTGTAATCCACCTTTCCTGTCTTTAGTCTCTTCTTCAACTCATGTTGCACTTGTTTGAGCCGTGCTTTGTCACCATCTCTAAAAGCTGCCTTCTTCTCATTGAGGATTGCCTTTATGTCACTGGTAATCCAAGGTTTGTTATTGTGGAAACAGCGTACAGTCTTTGTAGGTATGACTGTGTCTCTATATAAATATAGGATTATTAGGAGATGGGCAGCATTTTAATAAATGTATTTAAAATACGTATTTAATTTCTTTTTGACAGGTTAATTAACACTGTAGCACTTTCCATATTTATGTAGACTCCTCAAAGACTCCTACTCCTCCTCTGCTGACAACATGAACCAACATAAGACAAATACATATCTGTCATACTTACTGAAAGCAACATTGAGCGAAACAGCTTTCTACTGACATACAGTGTACAACATATAACCGCCACTATTTCAGAATCAGAATCAGCTTGAATGGTCACGTAAGGAATATGACCTGATTTTTATTTGTTGCTCCATAACACAGAAATAAACAAGGACAACAAAGGTAAACAAAGGGAAAACAAACAATGAAGTACCATCTACAGATATAAATATACACAAGACCATAGCCATGAAGCTGACATGGGGGTGGGGAGTGACCCTGATGTTGTTTATCATTATACTTACATGTATATTTATAATTCATATATTTTCTCTTTATTATTTATTATTATTTTGAATGTTGGTGGGGAATGAAAAGTGATATTTGTAACAAAATACTTTAAGAGCCCGTATTAGAAATACTAAAAAACACCTTTTAATATGGCGTTTCATTCATTCAAATAAGACACATTTTTATTCCCCAGGTTTAAGCTGTAGGAAAAAAAACTGCACAACAACCTAATCACAGTCATTTTCTCAGTGACTAACACAAATCTATAAATTAAGCTGTCTCCTCACATCATAAAACACAAACTCCAAGTAGTGCTTACACTGAAAACATTTTTTATATAATTTTATTTAAGCATTAAACATTGATTATGAAAAAAGACACTTGTAAATGTTATGTGCAGGTAAACGCTTGTGGACCTATAATTTTCTCCAGCCTTCTTGAGACTGGAGAGGCAGCAGCGTAAATCGGTCCCAAATGTATGATGCAGAGTGAGTCACTAGGACTCTGACAGGAGCTTACAAGTAGGTATCTATTCAGCTCAGTACAAAGCATCTGCATTAACACTCACTTTGGCTCCAAGGTCAGTTTTTATATTTTGTGATGGTGACTTTTGTGATCTCAACTGTACTTCCATCCTTCAGACATGTTCCTCTACTCTGTCGCAGTCTGCATAATGGCCCTTCTTTCAAATCAAGTCATAGAAAAACATGCAGAATTGGCAAGGACATGTGAAACTTGAATGGAGGGCTCTGGAGTGGAGAGGTGTCAAGGCACAGCATGACATGAGAGGCAATGGTTCCAGGTATATTAGAAAATCATTCTGCTCTCAGTAAGCACCATCACAAATGATTATAATTATACTGCCATTCACATTCGCAGTTGTTTGTTGTTTATCATGTATTGTCGTTCCTTTTCAAATCTGTGTCCCTTTTCAGTGCTTTTTCCTAGTTAATGTTCCAGCAGTAGCAGCTTTTTCAGCATGTAAGAGAATTACTGGTGTCAGAATTTCACCTGAATAATAAGCTGTTTTATAATCATAGATTTATTGTCTGACAGGCTGGACAGCTGTTGTTCGCCCTCTGTTGTTTTCTCCACTGTGACGTCAGGTAATGGCTCTGCAAAGTGCAAGCGGCTCTCTGGGTAAACAAAACAGGACCCGAAATATGTCAAGAAGAAATCCAGGAGGCATGTGGTGTTTGCTTAAGCTGCAGTCTGCTATTGGATGCTTTTTTTTGTTGTTGTTGTATTTAGTCAGGTGCGCTTTGTGTTGAGGCGGTTGCTGTGATATATTTGGTTCAGAGGCACATAGGGATGGAGTATGTGTGCGGGCGTTCGTCTGTGTAGGCTCATGCATGTGAGCACTTTTATGTATGCGTTGGTACTAAATATTCTGCAGTGTGTGTCTGCGACTGTCTGCCTCTCGGTCAATGTTAGCGTCCTGCAGAGTGTTCATCACAGCTGGCACACAACCTGGAGGCTATTTAATTTACTTTCCCTTTATCAACTTGTCACTCCACTTTGTCATTAGCTTCCATTTGGTGAAGAACAGGTACAGATGCCGTATGTTATCAGTGCTGGTCATCTCTTCATTAACACTGTAGAGAGTGTTTAAAGTGTGAAGATGGATAGACTCAGCATCTTTTTGTATTTGCGGTTATATGAGTAAAACGTGACCTCTTCCCAAAGCAGTCTATTTATTGTGACCAATTACAAAGTAAGTCAAAAAAGGGGGCACGATTTCTTACATTTCGTACACATGAAATACAGTGTACTTCATTTCCCGACACAACTCTGTGCCATCATAGCAATCCGTCAGCGATATGGCGTAGCATGAGATTATAATCAAGAAATCATTAGTTGGATTGAATAACACTAAGATCGTAGCCAAAATATTGCACTGACCATGTTTATGATGCCATAACTTTTAATCTCAAGGTGGCAGCCAGCTCCGCTCTAGAAATGGAAAATATTACTACACGCTCTTTGAACAAGCGCAGTGCTGCTGCAGTCTACAGTTCAATCCTGTTCCAGTGGCAGCGGATTGGACGGTGTCCAATATTATAGATATTAATGGGCACTTTAAGTACAGAGAGAGTATGAATGACACGATGAAAGTGAACAGAGTGTAGGCGAGAGCCAAGTGTGTGTGTATGTGTGTGTGAAACAGAAGGTTGTGATGACCGCTTTGAATGCAATATCTGACCTGCCTCTGGACAGAGTCCTCACAACACTGTTCCAAGGGGAGAGTGGGTAGCAGCACAACTCTACCTAATGCAGGCTGACGGTGCTCCAGATTAAAACGTCTAAGAACACATAATTGAAACCACAAAATATCTGATGATGTGAGGACTCTAAAACTTCAGCAGAGCCTCCCTCGGCATATGGGTGAGTAGATAATGGCTGAATTTTCATTTTTGGGTGCACTATCCCTTTAATTTAAACAGTGCTTATTTTGTCTTTCCCCAGAGAAGGACCATTCACAGGATTAGGGGGGATTAGACAAATACTGTTTTTACTGTAGTGCATTTAAAGATGGTGTTGCTGGTTATAGGTCCAACTTTAGTCTTAACCCTTTATGACCTACCATAGAACAAGTCCGCCAGAGCATATCTTTACAATTTTACCTGCTATAGGGCCATTTTTTGGAGTATTTTAATATGCTATACATCAATACAACCCTTAAATCCCAAATTTTAATAATATGTGTGGATATAAATAATAATAAATAATAAATAAAAAATAATAAAATGTGACAAAAATGAAAGTTAAATGCACATTGTGCACAATTAGCAAAAATACAACATGTACATCAAAATAAACTATTTACAATAGAACAACCAAAGTTC
>NC_065507.1:19736809-19749258 GCF_006386435.1 Epinephelus moara | reverse complement strand
CGCGGGTAGTGTCGCGAGAAAGACACGCAAGAAAATAACATGACAGTTCATGCTCACAACGTGATGACGTTTAGTCCAACATAGGAAGTGCTGTGAATACCCACGATCAGGATTATAATGTTTTTGTTCTTAGCGCTTTTTCTGTTTTTCTACAAACCTGTCAGTGCAAGGAAACAGCACTCTGGGACATGATGAATGCATGGTAAGTAAGTTGGTAACTCCTCCGGTTTTAAATGCAAAAAGAATTATTACTCTATCTTATTTGGTTGCAATTCTACTGGCATTTAAAAATCAATATGCAAATGGGATTGTGGGCGCTCCCGCCGGTTTTAAAGGGTTAACATGCTTATTTGTACATTATGTGTGCTTAAACTAATTTTTACAATATACAAGTGGCAACACGTCACAATGAGCGGGGCCCCTGAACCTGTTTAGGGGCCCCCAAAAGTCTAGGGCTGGCCCTGCTCAGTAGAGTGCAGATCTCTGCCAGGGGACTGCCTGGCCTAATGACAGCCTCTCTAGACAATTTCAAGCCAGTTTGCAGCAGTACATTCAAGATATGTACCAGAATCTGGGAAACACATGTTTTCTCTATTTTTGATGGAATTGCAGCATGTTGAACAAACCAGGTCAAGTTTTCCTGCTAACATGCACTGTATGTGAAATATAGATATGGTGTAGTTATGAGGATGAATGTATTTTTAAAAACTAAACCAGAGCCAGAAATCTTTGATCCATGTTGTTCATAACTGGACTTTTAATAAAATTAACTTGGTCTGTACACTACAGCACAACAAAGGAGGAAATAATAACAGTAAACACAATTAAAACAGACAAATAAAGAAACCTTTTAACTACATAGTCCGCTTTTGCACTTATGGTAGAGACACAAATGTCAAGGAAAAATGACCAAATGAACAAACTGTATAAGTCTATAAAATCAGGCAAAATGCTCCTCTTCTGAAACACTCCAGGTGTGGTATGACGCCGAGCAGCAGACCGAGCAAAGCCAGGTCACAGGCAGCTCACAGAGGGCTGAAGACAACCAAAACAATCATGTCTAATTTTATTGGATCATAACACATCAGGTATGGAATTAATCTGCAGATGCTCTGGTTATAAATTAGACCAGACTTTTTCTACGAATGTCAGTTTTCAATCAGGACAAAGGCCAAAATGTGGCCTGCAACAGACGGTAAGGCTTAGACAAAGAGACAGGTTGCTCTATATACAAACATAGATTAGAATCTTGTGTCGGGTGCTCGTGGAGATGGGAAACAACAGGATTGACAGGAAGGCAATCCAGGCACTCCAAAAAAATATTGAAAAACGAGGAAGGAGAGATGAAAAACCCTTTATTGTAGTGACTAAATCATTAAAAGAGCCAAAATGTATGTCAAAACATACAACACAGGTATTGCCCCACTTACATAGTGGCAGGAACCAATCAGAGGCCATCGCATGACCCATAAAATGGCACGACAGATGAAACAAATTGATAGTAATGAAAATAGAGTGACATGAGATAAAAGGTAACGATTTCCAGTTTTTTAATAACACAACCACAAGAGATCCTTCAGCATACATGTGCATGCAAAATATTACACAGATTGGTCCAGTAATTTGTGAGATAAGCTGCAGACGGAAAAATATACACATGCAGACACATGACCAATCACATGATCCCCTCCAGGCTTGTGCTTTGCGGAGATAATGATGTACACCTTCCAACATGCACACCCACACACATTGAGATGAATGAGTACACTTCTATATGTCAGCAGTATTTCTCGTGTCAGATTTTCTCATGATTCCAGATTATCAAGTATTGACTTGACGAGACTGTTTTAATGCACCCATCCAGAACAAATGATGTGAAATATCTTCCATAATGTTTTTCTCAGAGAATTAAAGCTGCCGAAGATTGTAAATACAACAGCTTATCCCATTTAAGATTGATTCAGCACACAGTGGCTCATCTCTTTAAAATAAATTGTGGTCCAATGCAGACAAAGCTATTAGTCAAACGCATTATCCTGCCTTTGTGGGCTGGCAAAGAACAACAGTGGGTGGGTAGATAGGGAGCATGGAGCTTATGGGAGTTGGGCTTGATCACAGCAAACTCTGTGAATGTATGTTAAAGAAAGATAAAAGTTACCATGCAATCTCAGCCTCTATTTTGATAGCTGACAGCCGTGATGGACCTATTTCAATAATGGCATCCATCTACTTGAGCTTATGCAAATGCAGGAAAATGAAACATAGAACATTTCAGGAAAAAGAATTATTTGTTCTGGAGAGCGGGACCATTTATCACATATAACGTGATGGAGTGGCTGTGAGAGACTTGGAGAGGTGGAGATTCCAATGAATTTCATTTGTGGGGCAGTCAGCAGAACGCCTCCACATCCGAGGTTGAAAAAATTTCATAGATTCTACAGACTGTTTATAAATTTCAAACAGGATGGAAAAGGCGGAGTGCCATTATCTCCTTCAATGCAATTACTGTGGTGGATTTGCTCAGGGAAGATTTTCTTTTATCATGTTTATTCAAATGTTTATGTTAATTTTCTGGTTTAAGCGTGCAGGTTGTTCCCTTTCTCTCTGTGTGTGTACGCTGACGTTTGCCTGTGTGGGTGGATGGTTGAAGTCTACAGACAATTTGAAAAGAAAAAATGCTTTCTAATGAACGCTGCCTTGATAGTTGTAGGTTGTGATTGATTCTGAAAGCTTTCACATGAATTCCTGTGCTTTTAATCCTCAAAAAAAGACATATATACAACATACTTAACACTGACCGAGTGAAGGGAAATGTACTGTATATGAAAAGTGGTATCCAAGAAATGTGGCATCGGCTATTGTGACCATTTCATGAGAGTCGGAAGAGCAGAAATGAGACGGGAGCACTCTGGTGTGCAAGTACAAAGTAATGAATATGATGGAGACTGTTGCCTTGATTTGCTTGTGTATGCTGGGCAGTATGTTGTGCTTCAGTGTGCGATAATAGTCTGTTAAATGGGAGAGATGATAACGGTTCCAGCCTCATGGTTTGATTTCTTCCTTCATCAGCACTTTGAATTTAAGATAAACTGGCCTTGGCCTCACCCCACAAGGCAGTCTCTCTCTCTTCACACACACACACACACACACACACACACACACACGCACACACACACACACACACACACACCCTGGGTGAGGTTGACCATTACAACAATGTTAGCACTGTCTGCCTTGCCTTGCTTTCATAATTAGAAATCGGACCATGCTCCTCGTTCACAAATTCCCCACTCAGCCGCCGTTGCTTGGGGCCACCTCTCTGTTTGGATGAGGGCTGATTAAATTCAAGTCACTGACTAGTCACAACGGCTGTAACAGAGGAAAGGAAAGAAGAGCAGAGGAGATGAGGGGGGGTGTGGGGGGGTGGAGGGGGTGTTGCTGGGAGAACAGGCTGGAAGTGTGATGGCTGTCTCTCTCTGGGTGTCATCCCCTTTAATCACTAAAGTAGAGCTGTTGAGAAGCAAACACTGCTGTTTTCAGTCAGCAGAGGAAGGACTTGATTCATGTTTTGTGGATCTGATTTTATGCTGTTTACAAAGCGTACAGGGAAATCATGCCTGTTTGAAGATGTGGCAAGTGATGCCCTCAGGCTCTGTGCTGGGCATGTGTCCCATGCCATGTGTTAGAGTAATAGCAGGTGTTTTCAGTTGTCCCGCTGTATTGAGGGCGCACAGTAGACGTCACAGCCTGTCACAGCTGCCATTGAGGCGCCGCTGGCATGCAGACGTGTCGAATAGCTAGATTCTTAGAAATTGTGTTAGCAAAGAAAAAAAAACTCATGGGCACATGTATAATAAAGTGGACAGCAGGCTATGTAGTACCTAACCCTCAGCTAAATTTAAATTTCATGGTAACCCTGTGGATAAACCTCGTCATGAATTATTGATGTCAGCAATTAGAGGGATGGTGGTTGACAGATTCACAGGAGGGGGGAGTCTTTCTTTTGATTGAACTTGATATTTTGTAATCCATAGCATTGCATTGCAAAGCCAGCCCAGTTTCTGCAAATATACATACGTATCATATCAACATCTCTAAATTGACGTAGCTCTGACTAAATGTATTTCAATCAGGAGAGACTCGTTCTGAGAGAAAAGAATATTTATGTACATGTGTGCGATTAGACCCCATCATGATGTCATATATATTCCTGGAGGGTGGTAAAGATGTAGTATAACAGGGAACCCCCAATGGAGTCGAGACACTGATGGTGGTAATGGTGATGATCAAATGAGATGACAAAGGAGCTGAGGATCTGGATGTGAAGAGGAGTGGGCCTTTGATGAGCTCGTCCTGGGCTCTGGATAAGGGTTTGAGGGTGAATGGGGTGGAGGAGGGTGCGACGATTCTGCCTAAAATGACAGCTGACAGGAGCAGAGAGGAGAACAGAATGAATGGCTGAAGGAGATTGTGGCAAAGTTAATTGGTGAACTAGGAGAGGGAACTCCCACAGTCAGCTGATTGGAAGACGCCAGTGGAAGGGGGATAAAGAGAGAATTGTGAACGAGTACAGCATAAAGAAAGTCTCCCTGATTGAACTTACGCTGAGCTTCATATGAGCTGACATTGTCATCGGTAGATGGAGGGGATAGTGGGTGGTGTGGCGTCTGGGTGAGACTACCGCAAAGACATAGCTGCGTTTCCAGTGGGCATTGTGCTACCAAAACCAGGTACTTTAAGCCAACACATGATCATTTCTAACCATAAAGAAGTGTTTTTGTGCCTAGACATAACCATATGTTGGGCTGCCCAGTTACTCAGCAGGTAGAGCGAGCATCCCATGTACAAAGGCAGTGTTCTTGCTGCAGCGGCCGCAGGCTCGATTCCAACCCATGGCCCTTTGCTGCCTGTCATCCTCCCTCTCTTTTCCTCCTTTCACACCAATAATCTGTCCTGTCAAATACAAGCAAAAGCCAGAAAAAAAAAATTAAAAAAGAAACAAAACAAAACATAACCATAGCGTTGCAGAACGTTAAGTTTCAACATATCCACAAGGCTACATACTAACGTACAGTATTACATGTCCCTGGTTTGTTGAAATGTACAATGCCAACATTTATTCTGCTGATTGGATTTGCAAAGCAGCTCAAAACCCATGACAGCGAAATAACTGGGTGACCCAGAGTGTGGCTGATCTGTTTGAGGCCTCAGATCAGCCCTACCCTGGAGCCAGAGATGACTGGCTATCTCAGGGAGAAGGTTATAGATGGAGACAACCACACGCTAACTTGGAAAGCAAATGAAAGGCATATTCCTCTCATGTCAGATTACACAGAAATAGCTGTGCTTGCCAGCCACCAGTGTGGCATCTGAAAAGTGCCTTTAGCATGGCTTTTTATATTGTTGTGTTTGTTTTCCTCTCTAGAATTCTGTTTTTGAGAGATGACGCTGAAAAAAAATAAAGCTGGCACATGCTGCTGTGTTGACAGTTATTTTTTTCATTTTTACAAATTTATTTCAGCAAAAAAAAATGTGAAGGTCAGTATTTGTTTACACTACTTACAGCCCTTTTGATGTCCTCTTGCCAATTTATGATGTCTCTATATATATATTTGTAATACACATTGATTTATTTGACGTTACTGCTGCTTAATGTCGTCCGACCAAATGGACCAGTTTTGCTTTACCATGCTAAACTACAACCACACCAATGTATATTTTGGAGCCTTCCATATTGTAGGCTTCAGGGTGTCCAGAAACTAACCCTTGTGCTGTTCCAACGATAGCTCTGGCGCGATATCCCTTTCAGAGGCTTTGTAATTCCGCCTTGAACTGCTTGATGATGCCTTGTGTTGGATCTGTTAATCAGAGGCTGTGTTTTTGACTGTGGCAGCTCTGATCTCAAAAACATTGTGCAAAAAGCCAGAAAATCCTTCTATTCTCCAATCTATATTTTTAGGGCAGCACCTGGACTAAAGAGTAGGGTAAATGTAATAAATGATGTGTAGATTTTCCTTTGCGTATTTGGTAAGGCATTGAGCCTTGTTGTCAATCCATTTTTTGAGTATACCTAACCTTGATACTTTCTGTATTTTCTTTTAACTTCATCATTAAAACCATGCTCCTCTGTTTTTCCAGCAGCTTTGAGATTCAGTGCACATTCATTATCACCTGTTGATCAAATTCATCATTCATGCCTGACAACATGTTATTGATCTTTGTCCTTCAGCCTTTGTCAGTAGTCTGTTTGACTGTGGATATTAAACAAGGCTCCTAGATTCCCGATTGAATCAGGGGTGTGCTTTTAAGAGATGTCAAGAAGTGTCTGTAGTGTAAGACGAAACATTCATTAACTTTGTGTTGTGTTTTATCCGTTACTGCAACACTAATTTCCTGATCCACAGTTTGCCCATACAAATTTCCTGGCCCATAAACCTCATTTGTATTTCTGGAGCATCAATAAAAAGGGTATTAGTTACAAGTTGACAAAAAAGGAAATGAACTCAGAAAATCTAACGTGTCTTTACTCATTAATTTTAGTTTGTTTGTGTCCAAGGCACAGACAGGCATTATACCAACTCTGAGCTGCAGATCACAGGCTTCTCTTGTGAATTCAGATGTCATTTCGCAGGAGGTAAATCAATTACTGCCAGACACTATGTAATTGAGATGATCAAATCAATGGAGAAGCTGAGGGAGGATAGGAGTCATGAAGGGGTAGGTGTGATCGAAAGTGATACAGGATAAGATAAACAGGAAGCCTGGGCAGGGAGGCAGCGAGTGTGGGAAAGTAGGAAAGGGTCCAGGAGGGTAGGAAGAAAGGGAAAGCAACAAGATGCTGCCTTTGAGTCCAGGTTTTTGTCCACATGACATTTGGCCTCATTCACTACTATTAGAAATGTTCTTGCTTTGCGCCAGAGTCCTGCAGATCTGCTCCTGAACTGGGACTGCAACATGCAAGACCGCATCCACCCCTCATTCTGCACATACAACCTATTAATTCCATCACAAATCACAATCCTATTGTAACTATGCGCTGTTCAAATAATTCAGTTAGACAGGTTGTTTAAAGTGATCCTTTGGAACATTTTTATGCAAGTGAAACTAGGATGATATATTTTAAAACAAAGGTAATTCAGGAAATACAACTTGAATTAATTTGTTTTGCTTGTTCCTGTAATATTGAGCCCCATATCTCCACAGTTAACGTGCTTGTTAATACACCTAATTGAAGCAGTGCTTATATTCCAGGTGGCACAGAAGACAGAGCTTGCACACAAGTCAGCACTCAGTGGATTAATACATCAAATTAAATTATTATTATTCCCATTTTAATATATTTATCATCCAACACCAGTGATCAGACTGGCATGTTCTTTTTTTCACCTAGAACAGAACCTGGAAATAAAATTAAGACAAAATACCACCCAAGAATCACCTTTTTGCACGTCACCCACCAGGTGAGTCCTTGACCTAATGCAGGACTCTGCTTTGCATACAAAATAAGTGTGTAGACGCAGGCGCACCTGCCTATTTTGTACTCACCTCCGCTTATGTTAGTGAATCATGAGTCATTCTAAATTGACAGGTGCTTGCCCATTATCTGCATTCAGCTTACTGTCACGCCCCCATTTCTCTATATAAGGAAATACATTTGCCTACAAGTATATCATGGGAAGTGGTAAAGTTGTTTCAAGGCACATATTGGTGAATGTCTTGGTGGTCAGAAACACCTGATAAGCCATTTGCCACTCTTTTCAAACATGTTTTGTCGCTCTCTGAAAATGCGCCCTTTCCTGAAAGCACGAACTGCTGTATCTTACCACAAGGCTAGATGTGCCAAATTAACACCTGCTTGGAGGTAAATCACAATCTTTTATATAACCTTTATATAGGTACAATTTCATGGCACTAGAAATTGGTGGGAGTAGCCAATTATTACAGGCCAAGTCAACCAAAACTGTTATATTTCAGTATTGACAATCTCATGTTCTCCGTTCTAAGCGAGGACTGGGACGCTCCGTTTTAAACGTGATCATGATTGATAAGGATGAAAGGGTATTATTAGGTAAATTTGGCCAATGCATTAGTAAATTAAGCTTTAAATAGCATTGTCTATTAAAGCTTTTTTTAATGGATGTGGTATGCATTAAGTTAAATGGTGTGTGACAGTCAGGCCTTCATCATTTTGGGAGGCGCTTGTGTGTATTTTGTTTGTGAAGGAGTATTTTGTTTGTGTCAGCTGATTTCTTGTTGTGTCACTAGTGTTTAGTTAGTTTTGCCCCAGCCAATCATTATTAAGTGTTCCTAAAACATCATTTTTCAGTTGACGGTTGATAGGAGCAGTTAACATTTTTTCATATTGATAAAAGACCTATGTCTTTTATCAATATGAAAAAATGTTAACTGATACATACCTATGTATGTTGATTGTTGTTGTGACTTATGCTCCTAAGTCAGCTTGCAGAACATCTCACCATCCTTAATCCTGTCTACGAAGCTTCGATTGATGTGCCAACCAGGGGACACAGACATTAATTATACCATACCATAATAGTACTAAATGACCCAGTTGTCCTTACCAGTGGAATTTAACAACCGCCAAGTAAATAAAGTTCATGTGAAATGACATGTAGTCATCCCCTCTTTGTAGTCTTAAATTACAGTATTGTGTTTTTGAATGTATTGTTGGTAGTTTTTCATTTTCAAAAGGGAACAAAAGGTCTTTGGGGAAATATGAGAAATGCTCCTTTTTGTCTCTGCCGGCTGGAGGGGCGTGTCGATGGCTTGTTTGATGGACAGCAGCTGGCAGGCTGCCATTGTGCTGATAGTAAAGTTAGCTGAGAACTTTTCCCTTGTGACGTTTCTTTGGTGGTTCGCTAGACAACCTAAGGTGCAGGAAAAGACGTGTGTTCATGTTTGTGAGTTTGATAAGAAGGAGAATTTAGCAGGGAAGCTAATGTGCGTTGTTGTTGTTCAAAGTCTGTGGCTCTCATGTTGTGTAGCAGGCTGCTGTGTGGCTCAATGTGACCGTCTGCTTTCTGCTTTATGCAAGATTTGATGGGCTGTATCGAAATAAAGTCCCCGTCTACGTAAAGGGACACTGGAGCAGTGTTTTCTGTTGAATTACTGCAAAAGTATGGAGCACCATTATGAAACCAGAAATATAAAATGTGAATTTCTCCCGTTCTCAAAGTAGAGCAAGACAAGTGGTTTACAGAGCAGATGTGTATTCTGTAGAGAACAAATGCAGTTTAATTTCAGGTGAATTTAAGAACAAAACTGCTGCAACGAATGTGTGTATGGACAAAATTGAACGTTTCTTGATACTGTGGTACATACGTGTATTCACCTGAATGTGTGCTGAGAGGCAATCAATATGGAGTCACTGTGTAGTCCAGAAAGAACTGAAAATAAAAAGGGAAATCGCAGTGAGAGCAACTGGAAATATCCTACCCCCACTGACATGGAATTTTAAGCAAAGTCTGAGACCACATTACTTATAGTGAATGTTTTGTTGCTGTACTGTAGGACCCTTCTTTTTGAAAAACAATGTTTGATGTTTACATTGAAAGAAAGCCTTGATCATTAGAAACATAGGTTGACCTCCTATCACATGTACCTTCATATGCAGCATCTTACAGAGAGCCAAGTCTTATTATAGAATAAAGTACACAACCTGCACATTGCGGATCAATAAGTTTGTATGTGCGCACTGGTTAGGAACATCATGCAGCGAGAAATAAGCCCCTTTCCTCTACTTTCCATAAAACCAAAGTCACATTGAGATCAGCACTGTTAACAGCCCCAAGAATGAATCAAAGAGATTCCCCGTCTCATATGAGCTCATGATCATAATGGATCGAAGGCATGGATATAGGATCATTAGTGGAACAAAACAACAGATGCATTATTGCACTTAAAAACACATTTTCATTAACACACTTCATCAACGCCATTGGTTTTAGCTGAGATTAGGCCATAAAGTTTGAGCCTGCAGGTTGAAATCATAATTAAGATGATGGTTTGTGGTGGTAAAAAGACAATTTTACCAAAAAAGATAAGGTTCATGAAAATTTAATGAAATGAAATGAATAGATGAAATAGTATTACACCCTAAAGCCTCGATGATATTGTCTTTCTTCACAGTGATCATAGATTCCTCTGCAATGTTGGAAGAAAATGGAGGAAATATTTGATTTAACTCTTTAATGCCTGCCCATTTATAGCTTTTGTTCGAAACTCAAATGTTTATGTCAGTATATAGGTGTGAAAACATTTTAGACACTTGAAATAGGCAATAACTGAGTTGTATATATAATGCAACTCATGATCTTGGAATTTTGAAAACAAATCTTTTACTGTTACATGTGCTCACAGATGTACAATCAATCACTGTAAATGACACTTTAGATGTGAAGTTTTCAGTATGACATTATCATTGCGTCTGATGTAAGAGCATTTGGGCACTGGCCTTGTTCTTGACCTGCCACATGTCATGTAGGTGCATTCATGATTGTGTTGATTTGATTTATAACCTTAAGCCAAAGCAAATGAAAGTGCCTTTTGATATGTATTCATAAATTTAACTCAGAATTCATCGCTGCCACGTCTCTCAAGGCCCTTCCCCAATGTCAGCTCGTCTTCATGTTCGAGCATCTAATCAAAAAAAACATTACTGCGTGTTGTGGTCTTTGTTTGTCAGACTATGGCTGGCTTTGGATGGCGAACAGGTTGGGAAGGAAACTGACTGGAAAACCAAACTGGGAGCACCTGGAGACTCTAATATGAGACAGACTTGGATCAATAGAGGTGATGGATACTTTATGAAGCACTGAGCATGTGCAGCTCATAACAATCACAGGAGTGTGTAAATTAGCTTATGGCACGCAAAGGCGCTAATGAATCACTGCTTATGAGAGGAGAGGCTGGGAGGAAGAGAGGAGGATGATAATGAAATATATTCACCATAGCAATTGAAATTAACTCCAGTCACAATTGAAATCTTTTATCATCCGTGCATGTTTGAATATGAATAAATAGTCTCTCAATATTCTAAATAAAATATAATTATGATAATATTTTCCCATTTCCAGAATGAAGAACAAAATTGATATTTGGCTGGGACCACTCATAGATGCAGGCCCAATCCTGTTCCTTACATATACCCCTGCCCCTCCTTTTTGAGTGCCATTTTGCCCCTCGCCACAGACTTACAAGGGGTAGTGATTGAAATGTTCTCTAATAAAATGGTTTAACCCTTCAAGACTCTGATATGATATATGATATATTACTCAGCATCGATAGTGCTTGAGTAAAACAGACGCAACTATAGCAATAATTGCATTATCACATTATCACAATGACATCTGCCATTTATGTGATGGTTATAGAAAAGCATGGACGCTCACGATTCATTCACAAGTTTTACACTATCAATCAATCAAACAAGTCATCAAATAAAAACCACCACTGCTTCATTACCAGGTGATTAGCGTAGCTCCGTAGGCTAATGTTAGCAACCCATGCTCCTACCCTGCCAGTCTACACCATAGACTGTATGAATAATGGACGTAGCTACCATGACGTCACCCATTGGTTTGTGGACTGCCATTTTGTAGCCTCGAGTTCAGCATTTCGACCTTCGCCAGCTTGTTTTCTTGGTGCCAGAAGGGACCATATTTGAGTGAGAGGGTAGAGCCGTGACTAAAAGAAGGATGGATCTGACTCACAGAGTGTCGTGATGCCTCATAGACAACTTCTCCCTCAAGTTCCCCTGCCCTTCTATATGCATAAGCCTTAATAGAATGTAAATGGGTGGGTTATTGGTACAGTTGTCATTAATGTTGAAATTAGCTACAGAGATGAAAACTGTTGTTTTTTATTTCTGCTGTAACATTGGGCATTTTGATATGGGAGTCAATGGTGATTTACTCTGTTTTGGAGCACCTCTGCATTGGCTTCATTTTATTAGTCTGGGAGGATGCCACTTGGACTACACTGACGTTAGAGGAGTGGTAACATGTGCAGCAACTTCACTGCTGAACCTTAGTTAAATTTCACGTGTCATAGGCCATCAAAGGGGGGGTGGGGATGTGCAATATGGGCAATATGTCAATGTGGGACTGTCAGCAAAAGCAATGTAATGTTAGCTTGCTAGCTAGTTAGCTACAGAGACATCAGCATAGTCTACCACTAGTGATTTTTTTTTTTTGTTATGCTAATTCAATTGTTAATGTAATCTTACTATATAATGACGAAAACTCTGTCTGTGGGTGTGTCTGTGTCTCTGTTCCACGTTTTTCTCCTCACTGACTTGGTCAATCCATGTGAAATTTGGCACAGTGGTAGAGGGTCATGGGAGGATGTGAATGAAGCAATATTACATCAGTTGGCCAAAGGGGGGCGCTATAGCAACTGATTGAAATTGCAAACTTTGAATGGGCATA
>NC_065507.1:19707401-19736668 GCF_006386435.1 Epinephelus moara | reverse complement strand
CCTCAAGGTGACTGGAGAAATTTAACTCTAATTGGCAACTGGGTGGCGCTATAACAACAGAAAAATGCTTAAAAATGGCTAAAATGCGACTGATCGCTGTGGCTCCCCCTGTGGCCGAATGTTGTTGTTTTTTTCTAATTTTTGGTATGACTAAGTCATGGTATGGTATGCTGTACATAATCACGGAAACTGTCAGTGTGTGAAGCAGTCAGTCAGTCAGTCATTCTACCAGTGCACCCAATTTTAATTCAATACAACATATAAACACTTTTAACTATCTGCCTTTCAACGTGCTACCTCAATGTACAGTTTTAGCCCACTAACTATCCCACTATTGGCAATGGTACTACTGTACTTTCAATAAAGCAATCGTACTATCAAATTCACAAAAACTCTGTCTGAATACATTGCTCTTCTTAATGGGTTCTATTTGATCTGCAATTTCCTATGACCTGTATCCCAAACACACACCATGTGAAACTGTACGTGGGCAACTGTGCACTCAGTGGGTATGGACTAGTTTAAAATCTAAAACAAAGAAATGAACAAAGAACATTTTTGGGTTCGTTTTGTTTCTTAAACAGACATCTTGCCAATGATTACTTCTAACAGTTGGTCTGAAACGTGCCTCTTAAAAGTCTCCATTCAGAGGGCCATGTAGCCTGTACATTTCATCCTGCCCCTTTATCCCTACAAACATCAGGACACCGTACCCCTATACATGAACACGCAAAACAAAGAGGTAAGACCTGAGTGACAGGGTAAGGGGTGTATTAGGATTGAGTCTTGGTCTAGATCACAAAAGGGCAAATAAAACACTATCAACTTTGGGAGATATGAAATAGAAAATTCTTTACTTTTAGTCAATAGAGTGCTATAAAACAAAACAGGGCTTCAATTTTTTTTACCTTGTCGTTGTTAAGAATACGTTGCATATGATGGATGCTGTGCTGTGGTAGTGAATGACATACGTCATAAGTAAAACCATGACAACTGTCAGAGAAGATTTTTTATGATGTCGATGGCTTGTGTTTCCTTCTGCAGACGTATTGTCCCAGGGGAGATTCCAGAAATACAGTACATTCACCCAGGTCAGAGACATTTTGGATGCAAAGGAGAGTAAAAACTCTGTCAAGCTAAACCCTAAGCTGATGTGACATATTGACAGGAGAGAGATTGTCATCCCATTTCTGAAGACGGGGCCTTTATTTGTCTGAACAGAATAAAGGTCTCTTTCTAGTTTGCCAAAATAAGATTGGTTTTCAGTGGTGGTCATAGCTCGGCTGTCTATGTTCTCGTCTCAGTGATGGATATAAGGGAGGAATTTGAATCTTGTTGAAATATTAAAGTATCCAGTCTCAGATTGTCACCAGCAGGATTCCTTACAAACCGCATTCCTCCAGAGGTAGTGCTGTGTGACGCCTGCTTTCATGGAATCTGTAGTAAATTATGCATATACCTGTGTACCCTCAGGGAGGAATATTGTACTCCAGATCATACATTATAAATGAGCATGAACAACTGGAGGAGACACGAACACATGGCATCCTCAGGTAAGGTTAAAACCCAACAGGATTCAAAGTCATGTTGCTTTCATAATTCTGACCACCTAGGGGATTGAGGCAAGGACACACCAGCAGTGTGGATGCCTGCCTTCGCTAATGCTCAGTAGTGCTCGCGTGTTGCCTGGATCGAATAAATCGCTCTGAAATCCATCCCTTCTGGCAGGACAGTACACCTCAGGTCTACCTCATCAGTTCCTTGAATCTCTATAGCGTTGCATCAGTTAGACCTTTGTGAGAAACCTCCTAACTTATCTTCAGCGCTGTCATATCTAGATGTCTCTCTAGGGCTACCAAGTTGTTGGTAATCTCTCCACGCTGTGCTGTTACCTAATCTGTTTACGCATTTTATTCCTCTCTTGAATGTTGTCAAGTTCAAGGTCAATATCGTCTTCTTAAGTCTCACCCTGGGGTCACAGTGAGCAAATGGGGCATCTCTGTTGGCCATGAGAGAGAGAGAGAGACAGTGGGAGAGAGTGTGTGTGCAGCTGCTCGTTGGTGTGTCTAGTGCAGAACTGATTTAAGGCCCCAGGCCACAGGAAGAAGGCTACTCTACACTCCAGGCACGTCCCTGAAACCAGCAGCAGAGGAAGCACTATTGCCATTCAGCAGCGTCGACTGCAGACGCCTAAATGAGTCTGTTCTGTCCTGCAATGCCCAACGTGGCAGTCCGCCACTTACTCAACTTCTCCAGCTCCTAATATGCCCTCCCCCTCTTGCTGCTACTTCTCTATTCTCTCTTCCAGTTCATCCTCTTCTTTCTCTGTCTCTTTCAGTCTCACATCTCTACCTTCAATCTCGCCGTGTTTCTCTCCCCCACACTCATGCATTGCTTGTCTGCCCATGCATTTTATCTTTCTGTCACCTTTTTTTTTTCATTCACAGTCCATCACGGGCAGCTGCTACATTCAGATTGGTTACTGTCATTTTATGGCAAGGTCCTGACGTATGATCAGAGACGGTTATGAAGCCTGCTGATGTGTAGCTTGTAACCAAAATATTTAGCTTTTACAAGGTCGTGCAGCTGTGAAACATGTTAGTGAATCAGCTAATTAGGTTGCTGTTTTACTTTGTGCTTCAAGGCTTCTTTGAGCTTTCTAAGCCCAGTGTGTGTGTCAACTAAGGATGTGCGTGATTAGTCAACTAGTTGATTAAACGTTGCAACCCTTGCTAGTCGGCACCAGAAATATTAGCCAGTTGAGCTTATTTTTTATATTTTTCTTATTATTTTATCCATGTACACACTAAGACGACATATGAATACACATTCTGATGACAATGTTTTTTGTTTTTTACCATACAGTATAAGGTGTTTGCTATGCAGTTGCAGCGGCAATTCGATTTCTTCAAATGGCTCATATACACAATATTTTAGTAGTGGACTAGTCTAAGTTTAAACTCCCATTTAAACATCAGGAAAAGAAGTCGTTAGAAACATCCATAGTGGTAATCCACATGCATGATTCTTTTATTGTCAAGACTGGATTGTTCCCGAAATGGTTTTAATGTATCTATTGGGAAATGCCTAATTAATTCTGCGTATAGCCCATTAAAAATCTGACCATCAAAGTACACCATCACATGACTACTAAGGTCACACTTGTCACAAAAGGACAGGTGTATCTTGCTGAAATGAAGTTCCTAACGTGGCATAGTTGGTCATGAAAACATTTCCTCTCAACCATCTGAAACTGCTTCCATTTTTAGTTTTACCTGCTGTCCGTCACCCACTTTCCATTTGTACTGTGTTGCTGTCTGCCTTTTTATAGCTTTTTCTTCCCGTACCTGTTCACGATTTTTCTTTGTTGCAATCTCTGTGCACTTTTTCTGTCCCCTGAAAGTGTGGTTGTGACCATTTTTAGCTCAATGCTGTTTTTTTTCCAGTGTTGGTTTTCAACAAAAATACTGAAATTTGTCAGTGAAAATGTCAACAAAAAATCTTCCTGCAGCTTGAGTAATAAACAAAAGGGATTAGGGCTTTGTTTTGATTAAATCTGTTTGCCTGTATGAAAAATCATATTTAATATCCACCAACTTCTGTGTGGGTTGGTGGAGAAAATGGTGAGGATTTGTTTCCTCGTGCATGCATATTCGGGGCGGCATTGTACACAACTCCTCACCCAATGTCCCTTTTGCCACCTGGGGTTGATGGGGGAGGGGTGAGGTGGTTTAGTATCAGGGATGGTGTGATGACAGCTCGTGAATTCTAAAAGCTTTATCGGTCCCCTGCAGCCTGCCTGGGCAGCTCACTGCTTCCTCTCATCTCTCCTGTGTGTTGCATTGAATATGGCTCTCCAATTGGGGTCACGTCACAGACTGATAGGAAGCTGTATTCCTTCATAACTGGAGGCAAAGGGTTCAGTATTAAGAACAGCAGCAGAGGGATGGCAGGTCTTAACACAAGCTGACTGACAGACCAAGACACCCGCACATATTAACATTAGAAAACAAGAAATGCATCATTCTCTAAGTTCTCTTCTTTAAATTCAATTATTGGCATAGGTTACGGGGGGGCACCAGAGACACTTCCCCCTTAATAGTTAGAACACGTGCATTTGTCCCCGGCAATAAAAACATGAAAGCAGCAGAGGACTTTTCATTTTAAAGAACCACTGGAACGTGAATGACACAAGAATGTCTCTGGCAAGGTAGGGGGCAGTCTGATAGATGGATTGTCTCTTTACAAGGAAATGTGTTTGATCACAGTCTGTACAGAGACATATATATACACATAGCACCTACACAAATGACCGTGACTTATGTGTTTTGGAGAGTGATGCTGTGACAGAGGGGACAAAACTCAAACCATTGAGTGCCCGCTTCCAGGCCAGGGTTCTGTATCTATGACCAGATGGACGCAGTGTGAAAAATGGGTTGAGGGGGTGCCATGGGGTCGTGGGCTATGATGTGTGCTCTGTGTGTGATGGCTTTGCTTTTGAGGTCTGATAGGTTGGGGATGGGGAGGCCAATAATTCTGGAGACATTGTGTGTGATGATGAGTATGAGTTGTTCCAACTAGAGGCAGTTAACATGGTGAGACAACAGGGAGAAGAATGGGTTGAATTATACTGTTGTGGAGCAGCAACAGAAGGTGGGAAGCAACAGGAAGTGCTTTGAGTTTACGAATGGCACTCAGAGAGTCTTTATTAGCAGCGTTTGTAAATGCTCAGTTTATCGTCCAGGGTGAGGAGACTCCACTATCTCAGCAGTTTTTTTATTAATGCAGGTGGGGCTGTGGGTGGAGTCATGTTATATGGGCTGGAACAGGTCTTTACACTGTTACATATGAAATCTCAAAAGCAATGGCTGCAATCTGCCATTAAACAAAAAGAAGAAGAAGCAATGTTGAGGCGCCACTGTGACAGCGGCTGCAGCTGCTGGGACAGAAAACACAGCAAAAGCTGCTCTAACACTGCTGCAAATTCGCGGCAGATTTCTAATCTGTCAACTGCAATGAAGTATTAGGGCCATGGTTAAAAAAAATAATTTAGTCAGAATATTTCAAGAAAGAGAGTCGCAATATTTTGAGAATAAAGTCATCATAAAATAGGTTGCTTCAAGTCATGTGTGCATCTTTTAGCATTTCCTGACAGTCTATAGGCTACTGTAGATCCCAGTTATTTTGTAAAATCTTTGGACTGCATTGGGACTTCGTTCCTCTGACTGCTAGCTCTGTGTCACTGTCTTTGCATCCCCCGTCGCTTATACATGACTTTGCTCTTTTTGTAACTGTCTACCTACTCCATGATCCATGAGCAGTGCCCTCTTGTGGACACTTGTGACACTTTACAGTTCCTCCAGGATTTTGCAATGTTGCAATTGCAACAATTAACGCAAAGTCAGCCAATCCCCATGAATTCTGTGCGACCTTGCAGTTTTGTCCAATTATCGCAACTTTACTGCACATTTGACCTTTAAAAAGGGGTAAAATCTTTATTGTAAACCTGCACGCCCCCTTTTAACATCTTTCATGCTGATTTCAGTGTGGCTGGGTTGATGTTAGCCGTGACAGGGCATTCATTAATTGGGCTCCACCCACTCTACTCAAGTCAAGTAGTGGGCGGAGCCTGTGTCTGATAGCATGAAGGTAGCAATATTGTAATCCTAGTTCTAATAGTACAGGCAGAGCCCTTTAACTAGGGGCCCTGTTCCTCCTTCGCCACTCGGTAAAGCGTGTGTAGGATGCTCAGGCTGTCACACAGCTCTGTTATGTCCTGTGGGCTCCACATGTAGTTTGGTAGGTACGTATTGATTGGCTGGCTACATTTATGCAGATATCAGTAGGCAAATGCATGCTCCTGATTGGAGGAGAGTTTTGCCCATAGACTCTAGTAGAAGGGGTAGCCTGTACTAATAGAACTAGGGTTACACTATCATAACCTTCGCTCCTGTTCCTTAGTGTCATGAGATTGTTCTCTTTACTTCACCAAATGCAAGATGAAAAACCAACCTCAAAACAATTAGGGCTTTGACTGATGAGATTTCCTTTTCTGTTACTTTGATGATTGTCTTGTTTACACTATCAAATGTCAAAACAATAGTAAACAATCTCCATCACAGTAAAAGTGAGTTTTTTTTTTCCCCAACCATCAAAACCCAATGATTATCACTTTACTCACAACCGAGCTGAAACTAGATAACGTGTCAAGTGTGATGTAGTCAAGACCAGACAGGTATATGTTCTTTTATTACAGTCGCTCATCTGACCTTCATCCTAAATCAGTATTTACTGTAAGTGCAATATTGGACAGTTCTGTGGCTGACATGGTAGACACACGGTAGTGATGATCTGTAGCTTCAAGGCTCAAACTGTGAACATCATAACTCTACATTTGGAATCTGTGGTAATGTGTGCCTGCCAAATGCAATATATTTAGATCCCCTCAGAGGACACTTGAAGCTTCTACTGGATGAGTAGTAAAATCTTCCAGGTGGATTTTTCACTTGTAGTTGCAGTAATGGCAAATATATTTCCTATTGAATATGCCTTGGATTGGTGGGTTGCAATACTGCGCTATAAAGGGCAAATAAATCAAAACCTTCCCAACCCGTCACCTCAGCTGCAGCAGCTCTCAGCAGCCATCTCACTCATTCGCCCCCGTTTGTCCCTTTTCCCAGGTTACCTATAGGGATTGATGGTCATGCCAAAGCAAAAACAGGAAAATCCATACCACTCTCCTGCCCTTTCCATATCCCATTGATTTCATGGTGAAATATCAATCTGCATATGTCATGTACTGTTGCAGTGCTCACAACAGAACAACACATGTTTAAAGGTAAATCAACATAAATCTGCTTCAGGACAGCGTTTTATCAAGTTGCTTTAGGAGACTGTTTGTTCCCCCTCACTCTCTTTTACAGAGGCAGTCCAATAGAAAAGTCAAATGAAAAATCCATCCAATCCAAAGGCTGATGGATTTTATTCACGGAAGCTAAATTTATGAGTGCACTTTTAATTTGCATGCGCATATACGCACATGTATACAAGCACAAATATACATACAGCACAAGCACACACTGTACACACAGAGCCTCAGTGGCTCAGTGACTGAAAACCAGCACACAGGAGTATAAGGTCTGAATTTTAACTGATGATTAGAAAATGTTTTCAGTGGAGGCATATTACTAATATACTGTATATAGTATTATTTTTTTTCTTACCAGTTTCCTGGAAAGATGGAGAGCAGCCTGAGGTGGTATCAGTATCCTGGAGGACATTATGTCAGATCAGCTTTAACACTTGTTTTGCAGCTATACAACAACGCATACTGGCTACATTTGAGTTGTACTTTTTCTTCCAGCAAAACTGAGAGCAAAGCTTTGAGAGTGTGCATATCTCCGCTGAGGCAGCCCAGTCCTCCAATATGTTATACTATTAATAGTAAGAAAATTAGGGATGCTCCGATATGGATTTTTTCAACCGATACCGCTAACCGATAATTACCTACTTCTCATGGCTGATAACTGATACGATAAGCGATAATTTTACATGTTTGTTTTTTAAAAAGAAGTGTATAACCTGTAGGTTATGTACACCTGAGGCTAAGATGTAGTGAGGAAATGTGGCTGATTTAATATTCCATAGCCCTGACCCAACCAAGTCAAACTGATTGTTAACACAACAAAAACAGTTCAGACCCTTCCATACCTGCCGACATGAGGTTGTGAAAATGAGGAAGATTTTCTGGGGTGTTGTCAAACGGCCTATCCTCAAAGCCCCTGCCCCCATAAAACCCTGCACTACAGATGAACATAATGAATACAAGGATGTGAAAGTAAAATGACTTTTAATCAGTATTAAATTTATAGTTAACGGTAAGAGAGAGGGGAATTATGAAGCCCAGTGTTACTGTGTTATTCTCTGGTGTATCAGTACAGTACATGAACTACACTGCAGAGTCTCTACTAACAGAGACAAACACTGACAGCTGACTCATGTGAACATCGGCAGGTCCATGTTACATCTGGTGTATGAAATATTTATATTGTTACACTGCATTTTTATCAACACCATCTCACCATCCTACGATAGACTAGCCTCCAACTACCAAATAGAATTGTGATGTGCTGTTGATTCACCGCACACATTAACACTCAGTTCAGACAAACACATGGCTGTGTCTTACACACATGCGCAGGGAGAGAGAGAGAGAGATATATGCTCCAGACTGGGTTGCCAGGTAACGATATAAATTATCACTAACTGTAGCATCAGCAGCAGAAGTCGAGCCTTTTAAAAGCTTGGTGTTGGATGTAAACTGCTGCTGCTAATTGGCTCGTGCTAACACCCAGGAGACGGTTCTTCAGGGCTGTGTCTAACCTGTTGGTGGGGTGTCGGGCGGTCGGAGATCAGACCCTTGGCGCAATCCTGTTGTCTTCCTCTGGAACTGTGAAAGACGTCCACACCGCAACATGTTTTGCCCTCTAGACAGTGTGCTGCAGTTGTTTTTCTCCTCCTCTGTGTTTATTGGCGGCTCGTAAACCAAGTTCAAAGGTGCACGCACCACCACACACTGTGTCAGCTGTGTAGTCAATGAAAGTAGTCTGGCTTCCTGTTATCGGCGCTATTTATGGGCTATAACTTTAATTATCGGAATAATGCATAATAGTTAAAATGTCCCATTATTGGACGATAATTTATCGGCCTGATATATATCATGCAATAGAATGTTTCTGAAATGCTAATATGCATCAGGATTCAGTGCCGCAAAAAACTAAACTGATGAGATATACTGTATACATATACAAACACAGGACACTTGTGCCAGATCATTTGAAAGTGGATCCTGGTCCACTGACCAGACCTGTCGCCATCATTCAAATTGGCTTAAACATTTTTAAGTTGTCATGCTAACAAATAAGAACCGCAAAAACCTAACTTCAGCAGAGCTACTGATTAATGACCATTAGCTGGACTTCATCTTTTAAACACACACTGTTGTGTTAATGATATTTCAGTAAGTTGTTTGTACAACTTGCTAAGTTAACACTATGTATGCCCTTGTCATAAGTTCTGTGTTTACAATGACCGGTAAAGGGTTAATGCTTCCTATTCTCTCAGCATAAAGCCTCGTCTGACCTTTATTTTTACAATTACTACAAACCAAATTCCTGTTGAGAATGTGAGTTTGCAGACAAATTGAAGCCTAAGGGTAATAATTTCTCGGTGCAGATGGTCCAAAATACATGAGAATAATTTCATAAGGTCTTTTCATAATGTAGCTTTTGCAGTGTGGTAGTTGTGTATATTTTAAAAAGTGCCTTCCAGCTAGTCAATGCTGTTTTTTCCTCACTGCATCACAGGCATACCAATAGCACATATTTTCAACCAAAACATGATTGCTTATTTCTCTTTCGATGCGTAATTACATTCACATGTTGTCTTGAAGCTATTTGCAAGCATGTTCAGCACGTAGGATTCAGTCATTAGATTTTGCAGACCATCTTGAATACACTTAATTGAACATACCATTTTGTCCTAAAACAGATAGACGGCCCAGAAACTAAGCAGCATTGCGGGCATCTCTACCTCCATGTATACACTACTCGGACTTTGATTGTCTTTATTGCAGTCTCCGTCTTAAAATCAGATACTGTATGAGTTGGAATAGCTCCACATGATGACATTTAAGAGCAACCGCACTATTTATAAGATGGTTGAGGCTGTACTTCTGGCTTGCCATGCAATGTCGCTGCTTAAAAGATGTAAGAGTCGCAGTGCTTCTTTAATGGTAAGGCCAGGCAGTACAGTAGGGATTTGAGTCCTCTGGGCAGTGTTTGACAGGAAATAGAATCTGTACCTTTGGCTTGTATACAGCAGCCTGGAGTTGTAAGGAAGAAAGAGGAATGGAAAAAAAGACGGAGGGGAGATGTGTCGGCAAGGAAGGCAGGCTTCAGCAACAATATCTTCTCTGCTGAAACGTAACGTATGTCAGCACTTCAAAAGTTTCCCCGTTATTATTTATCCCACACCTCCTCCAAGAGCTCCACATATTCATTTGATCTAACCTTTTATTCTCTGCCTACTGTAAATGGTCCCGAGCTGGATACATACATTCTCATTGCCAGTAATTACGGACAAGTGGATTCCCAGACTGAATAAAACAGTGCTTTGAATGCAACAATTGATTCATCTCTGTAAATGTACTTGAGCCATTGGAGGACGTTCAAGATGAATTTAAGTTGATAAAGTAGCAGTGCTAGCAGTGTCTCTGTTTTCCTGGTACAATCATGAAGCAGTATAAATCTGTTTTACAGTGTGTCGACGGAGAAGTCAAGCAAATATAATGAGATCAAAACTGTAAAGACAAACCACCAGAACTAAACCATTGTTTATTGACAATATAATAGCATGTGGTTTGCCAAGATGGCTCAATATGAGATGTGAATAGCGATGAAACTGTGATTCATCTGTTGCAAGGATGCTGGGAATATTTATCTATTATTTAGCGTTCCTAAAGTACATACTTTATGTAATCAGTTTCTTAGATGGTTGAAAGCCACAATGTGATTATAACATCTATCAAATTGTTCTGATAGCACATGTTGTTTGTACAAAATGAAAATGAATCCCTGTGAAATATGGTGCAGTCCTTTCATTCTTATACCCCTTTCATATCAGAGACGTGTTTGGACTCATTTGTATGCAACAGCTGTCACAGGTAATCTCTGGTTGTCACCATTAGCAGGGACTTGAGAGTACAATCTAGTGCACCACACTGCTCTGCTAAACCAAAGAATTACATCAAATTATTACCAATAAAAGTCAGCACTTTCCCCTTTTCACCTTCACTTGCCCACACATGCTTTCTATTAGTCCCTCTTCATCTTTCTCTCTTCTTTCTTCCTTCTTTCTCACTCCCTTTTTGAAGACTCAGTCAAATGGTGTTTTTACATCAGTATCATTTAATCTCCATCCCTGATAGAAATGCCAGTTCACAAAAGCTGGGCAGCCTACAACCCACGTACAACCCTGGACAAGAGTAGAGTCGTGAGGGAAAGTTGGCTAAAGTGTTTTGAGTCATTCAGACCACAGACACAGTTTTGACCCACGTCACAGTGTCGGTCTGAATAGGGTAGGACAGTGGAGGTGGAGGGAACACGGGGATAACGATGCACACTTTACTGTTAGTCTTACCTCAAGGACAGTCCTTTATTCAGTTTATGCCGTTGAAAAGAGTCCCTCCCCCGGACAATTCTAACGCTGAAAAGGTGTGAGAGGAGGAGGTTTCAGTAGCCCTTTTTAAATAGGAAGTGTACAAATTTGCAGGAAAGCCCAGTCAGTCTTCATTCAGCATTGGCAGGATAAAAACAAAATCTTTTGTTTATACAGAATGCGCCTTTTTCAGGGCAATGGGGGGCGTGGGCAAGTAACAAAACATGTAGTTCAGCGTCCTTCACCGTTCCCGTCACTTGATGGTTAATGGTCTGTTCGTTTGCGAGGACAAGGAGGGCGCACAATTCCTTGTCTCACCAGTTGCTCATCTTTACAGTGTCTTTCAGGTTTGCGTTTCCCTCTTGCTACTAGCTGCTCATTGTTGGCGTCATCAACAGCTCCTCCCACAAGTCTTCAACAGCACCTCCCGTGGCGGAAGGGCGCCTCGTTCTTTTTAAACCAAAAAGGTTCCGCCAATATGTTTACCCCTACGAGGCGGAAAATTGGGCACCTCGGATCAACTCACCAATCCGGCTCTGTGTGTTTAAATGCTCGCAGCTTGCCGGCTAAACGGCCCAACATTCGCCGAAAATCTGGCAGTGTAAAAGGGGCTAGTGGTTCTTTGACCATCCGGCATGCATTTCTGATGGAGCATACCAACACCAGTGGTGTCCGCAGGTGGGATTAGTGGGACAAGGGGTTTAGCAGCATGCCATACTCATCAAATAATCATTTTTGATACCTTCACTGGAAGTCAAGAAGTTACAAATCATACACACAGAAGCTTAAAAGTCCAACATTTACCTAATCTTTGAACATCAAGTTGTAGAGTTGATAATTTAGATTGCATGACAGTAGTTAGGAGAAGCTGCTTTTGGATGAGTACCTCGTACTTCAAAAAAAATTCAAGCTATCCCTTCGTCAAGGTCACTGGTGCATGTGTATGTGTACATGTGTTCAACATACAGCATGTGTGCAGTTCGTATGTGTTGACAGTTGGCAGGTTGCGCACCTGCTGTGACGTGGGATGGCGATTTCACCACAGTGCTAAGTGATTAGGTTGATCTCTGGGGAGAAGTTTAATTCTCCTTTGACTAAGGGTGCCATTAAAATGCAATGACATGAGATTAATGCTCATCTTGTAAGTGACATTTACTTTCTCATTCACCGTGGAAATTGTCTTGCAATATTGTGTGCTGGGCCTTGTTGTGAATGCTGATGAGTTTCAGGAGCTGTTTAAAGTATGTGTAGTGACAGTATGAAAAATGTTGAATGCGCTATATTAAGAGGAAGGGTATCTAGCTGAGTAAGGGACAAACAGTAAAACAAGACCATCAGCAAAACAGGACCGTGAACTTTGAAACTGCCGTTTACAGAGCAGATTTTAAACGCACTGTATGGTGTTTAAATGGCTGTCCTCAGCATTAGTAATAGGAGTGCTGAAGCTTATACCTGACCGGGAATTTGATTTTTAATGTAATACCATTGTTCTGAAGTTGCCTTTGAGAATGTATAGTTTACCCTGAGTAAGCAGGACAAACCGTGCCTTTATGTATCTTGATTTTCAGTCCGCTCCCATAGGGAGATCTACAACAATAAAATGTCTGTACGTCTCAGGATAAATAAAAAACCCTGTACATTGTGAAACTAATTGCAGTCCTCAATAAAATGTCTACGCTCTGTGCCTCAAAACATCATATTCATCCTCTTTTGTGTTTTCTGACTCAGAAATCCCTTTCTGTCTTTTTCTCTTACAGTGTGTATACGCAGCAGCGCAGCTTTCAAAGCCCAAACTCTGTGTGTGTGTACATATACACACTTGTGCGAGAGCCGGGGGCACACACACTATATATGTGTATGTGAGATGAGGAGAAGCTAAGTGGCTACCACAACCAACCAGATCAGAAGATGGATTAGAACCCCACACCTCAGGAGATCAAAGGTAGGAGAAGATGTTTGGTAATCAGCCGCCACTCACCCGCCTTGTTCAATGACTGCATGGAGAGAGTGAAGGAGAGTGAAGGCGAGAGAGCGGCCATAATGAATCACAATGAGTTTTGGTCCGTCATGTCCATAAACCTCCATCTATTGATGTAAGAGGGGCTAAAGGGAGTAATGCAGAGACAGACTTTCTATATGTTCTATCAGGAGAGCCTGAACATGAATCCACCTTAAAAAATACTATGAAAAATGGCTGTTGGTGATATATTCTGTGTTACAGAGTGTATTTTATAGATCAGTAGCCAAATGTAGAAAAGCTAATATCATGCTAAATATTTAAATGCATGTGTTAACAGGGCCTTAATGAAATTTTGTTAAAATTACAATTAGATTTCTAACAAAGTGAAGATCGAAAAGTCTCCAGAGATATAGAATATGCCATGCTGAATTTAAACAGAACTGGTAAATATAAAGCACAGGTATCCACATTTTCTTATTTGAGGTGATATGGAATATCAGCTTTAAATATTTCACTCAGAGATAAAGATCATACACAGTTCAGGAGCATCACTGTAACCAAGCAGCGCTACAAGCACAGAGAGAATCTATTTTTGACCGTAGATTATTGAAAAAGTGTTTTGTAATGTTGACGCTACCAAAGAGGAAAATCTGGGTTCAAGAGGTTAATTTCAGTAGAGAAATGTCAGCAGTCTAAAGTATCAGGAGGGACCTCTGAGTAGCTGCACACATCTCCAATTTTGCCAGTGATTCTAGAAAGGTCTGCTGTAGCTCTTGTGAGGTTTTTCAGAGAAACAACCGAGCTGGGGAAAACACACTTTAGCTTTTAGTATTGTGATTAGTATTCTGCATGGCTCGCTCCATCTATAATATAAATAAAAGCATTGGTCAATGTGACGAGTCCAGGCAAGTTCTCCGGGAGCTGTTGAACGTAAATGTGGAAAATGCAGGAGAACGCTAACTGAATTAGAAGCAGATGAAGAAAGAAAAACTAGGACGTAACGAGAAGGTGAATGATTTTGACACCACAAAATACCCCCTCAGGAAACACTGAGCATCACTTGATGGTATACTTAACTATAACATTATAACAGCTTCCAGGGTCATGCTTTTCTTTAAGCTGCTCGAGATGTACTCGCTGCTATAGAAATGATTGTGGACACTGTAATTAAATGGCTAAAAAGATCCTGTCTTCAAGGTAAATTTGGGCATCTAGTTGGAGAAAAAATGAAATTGAATAAAGCAAACACACAGCTCACAACAACCTGACAGTGACACACTCTCCATTCTTTTCTGTGAGCGCCCACAATGCGTAAAAAAGTTTTTTTTTTCACCATCACAAAATGTTTTTACAGCACTTACTTGTGACAGCAAAAGCTGCTTACTGGACTATAATTCAGCACTGTTTGCGTGAAAGGGGATTATTTTTTTATTGAGATTTTCTTCAGCCGAGAGGTTTTTGTCCATCCATGTAAAAGGAATCCATAAAAAATGCATTTTCTCTTTTTCTTCTTCTGCTGGTTCCCCCCCCCTGAGTGATCTCTACCAGCCTAGCAAGTGAACTTTTACCTTCAGTTACCTCCTCTCATTTTTCTCAACATTTTGAAGATGACTAATTTTAGCAAAAAATACCTCTTTTAAAGAAGTGTGTATCTTGGGATTCTTTCTTTCTTTCTTTTTTTCGTGACACCTATTGTGAGTGTCAATCATTCCACTTTTGCATCGCTGCTGTGCAAAATTCTCTTCTTTGGCTCCTCTTTATCACCACAGTTTAAAGGGAAGAGCTTACATAATACTCAAGGTTCTTCACAACAATGGGGCCAGACGTATTTGTAGTCATAATAAAACTTTTTTCGTCAACAAACTCAGCTAATGCTTCAACTCTGAGCAAACTGGGGAATGCAGCAACTCTTTACCATTGTTTTAACCGTTAAATACCTCGAAAAATTTAGGTCAGACTAAAGAGAAGGCGACTAATAAACGGCATGGATTTAATGCATGGATTTGTCCGAACTAGGGATGCAGTAATTGTGAAATTCTGGGTCTATACTGATGTCTAAAATAACAATTTGGCAAAACCAATGGACTTGCATTTTTTGTCTTTGTTATTTATTCGCCCTTTTGTGCCAGAAAAAAACCCAAAGAAATCTACTCTATAAAAAAAACCCTGCACTCTTTTAAAGTCATGAAGCCCTTTATACCCTCAATCATACAAATTTATGAAACAACCTTTAATATAACCTTGTTTCATCTTTTAAAAAACATCTTTCAAAAAATGACTGCCTCCAAAGCCTTTTTACGATACATAATATCTTATAATTACCTCTTTAAACATCAACAAATTTCTCCTTCAAACGACTTTATTTATTCAAGTTTCTCGCAAAAAAAATACTTTTTACAAGATGACATTGAACACATCATGATAGTATTATAATTTATCTTTGCCCAATACTCATTTTGACTGAATAGAGTTTGAAAACATCATCATGTAACTCAATGCAACCTCCGTTACGATGTTGTTCACAATGTAGTGTTAGAAGGAAAAACTATAGGGGGCGTCCCCTGATGATAGTGAGTTTACAACATCTTTTCATCCTGATGGCATCCCAGGGAGGATCTCTGTTAGATCCAGACAATTTTTCTATTGTCCTTGGAATGACAGGACGCCATTAGTCTCAACCCTGCTTGTTAGTCTGCGCAAAATTGATGTGACACAACAGAAAATCATCGGCCACTGCCATCTGTGAATGTCATTTTTAATGCCAATAGGCCGATGATAGTCGAACGCACCAAAGCACAGCCGATAAATTGGTGCATCTCTAGCAGTAGTTGCTGCTGGTCTTTCAAACAGGGGATGCACACTTTAAGTTTACATCATAAAATTTGTCATATTGTAGTGAGGCAGTAACTTATAAGAGGAACATTTAATCAAAGTTTTTCAACCACACTCATGCCATAGAACCACAGCAAAACACACCTCAAAGATTTTCAGATGGGTTGTACAAACGGTGAAAATGAGCTATATCTCTTATGGAAATAAGGAACTCTGTCAGAAGACTCCACTCGCAAATATCCGCATGGGACTGAGCTCGAAATGCGACTGTGCCGGTGTGTATTTTCAAAGCGCTGTCAATCACAAAGGGGTTCAGCCTTTTAGGCAATTCCTCCAATCATCATGCATACACCGAGCGTCCTCTCCCGCCTACCGCTCCATTAGGTCCCAGGGAAGCTGAGCCTCCCTGGAAGTGACGATTTTGTCGCATTTACCAATGACCGTGTCGCTTTGCTGCATGAAAAAAACCTGCTCAGCGCTGTCTCATAGGAATGCTTGGAGGCTCCGCGTCCACCGTGCTGACATGAGAATGTATGACAGGGAGGTCGCATTTGAAAACTGGTGATAAACAGCTGACGTTTGAACATGATAGTCATGATGTTAAACACATCCTAGCGCATGTTTAATGCAGTGTAGATTCTTACATTAATGTAAATTCAAAAGTGCATATTTGAGCATTTCTTCTATGAAATTTTAGGGGAAATTCAGCCTCCCTTGTTGTCTCAGAGCAATCGCCCCTGCTCTCTAGTAACAACTGATGATACAGTACGTGGTACATTAATGTTTTAGTATAAAGATGACATTTTCCTTATCAGTACATCTTATGTCTGTGTATTGAGTGAACCTTAATGTAGTTTGAAAACTCTGAAGTATTTTATGTTTTAATCAATAGTATGAGTTTGCAGCAGCCTTTGAGCAAAACCTCAGCTCCTCACCTGGCTTCTCTCGGGCTAATCTCCAAGCTCAAACAATCGATAGAGATTTTAAAACAGCTATTGCAGTTTTTCTTTCAGGACTGGCTGTGTTGTAGGCTTGTGGTTGTATGTAGTTCAAACAATCTGACCCAGACTTCTGTCCGCGAGAAAATAAAGTTTCAGATTACAATGTTCTGTTAACACCAGTGTAACCTTCTATCCTACATTTTGATGGCATAAAAACAGACAGAAAATGTCAGCATGTAATGGCTTTCTGTCCTCTCTTCCTCTCAGGGCCACCGCTCTGCTTTCTCTGTGACCTCCCTTACTGTACGAGTTTTTGTTTGGTTGCTGACAAAACCGGCTCACAAAAGCTGTGGAAGTGGTGTATTTTTGGATAAAGGTGCCAGACTGGACCCTATAGCAAATGACTGAGTGTGTTTTTTTTGCAAGTGCTGTCTATTTAAAGGACAGGATGTGTTGTTGTCTGGAGGCTTCCCTGCAACTGCTACCTGCTGTGCTTTGTTCAGATTCAGACAGCATCACAGGAGGCTTATAGGTGAATGCTGAGAGGATCTGGATTTGTCCAAACCGTCAACAATCCAACTTGTCATGTTTTTATAGAATCAAACTGGGTGTTAGGAGTGCAATGTAGCGTACATGTCCTAGTTTCTCAGAGTTCAGATTTTCACTGTTAATTCTTCTCTTTTCCAAGTTGGGGCGAAATTCTCCTTTAAATCCACTTTAAATCGATGTGAAAGCTGGCAGATTGCACGTGTCAGTGCGGGCGCCACGCCAGATAGATACTGTATGTTCAGTGTGTACAAAGAATGCTGGCGAAAACATGTCTCCGCCAGAAATTTTTCAATTACTGTCACAAAAGATATCTTTACCGCACACACCCACACACAAGTACGTGCACACTCCTCAGAAATGAATGCCACTTATTTAGCCTATGTCACATTACAAACTCCTAAGTGTGCCAGTGACAGAATAACCCAATTCATATTCATATGCAGGATAACACGCTTTTCATATTTTTTAAGCCACCACATCCCCCCACAGGCAGCTCCAGTATGCTGTGAATACAAATGCCAGAACACACAGTATGCTGTAAAGACATTGAATTTCTCCGAGGCAATGGTGCCCTGTGAAATCTACTACTGACAGAATTTGACTTTTTACTGACTTTGGCTCAAGGAAAGTGGTTTGAGGAGATGGTTTCAATTTCATTGCCCACATGTGCAATCTTGCATGAGATGCAAGTATTGAATATCACTTTGGAGCAGATGGTGTATTATAGCCCCTCAGTGTGTGTCAACCACAGCATTCGATTTTGCCATTGGGTAAATCCTTCTGCTCAGCCTTACTGGAAATGTTGAACTGGTTCTGGTATGTCGAGCTCGTAAAATTATCTCTGCTGCACTTTGATTACTGCATCAATGATGCTCTCGCCACTGCCCGTAGCAAATTCTTCTTCACCTGCTTAGCAGAAGCACAGTGCATGTCTGATGAACTCAGTCCCCTCTTTCCAGACTAAGTTTAATGTGCTTTGGTGTGTGTGTGTGTGTGTGTGTGTGTGTGTGTGTGTGTGTGTGTGTGCAGTTTGAGACGTGTGCGTATGCATGTGTTTAATGAGCTGTTTGTTGACTGAATTCACGAGTCTGCCTTTAGTCGGCTCCTGTCTGTGTTGCCGCTGGGCCACCTGCCTTTTTCCTGCCTCCTTTCCCGGCTGCTCCTGAGAAGTCGAGATAAGGCCCACTGATGTTTGTCTGCTCCCTGGCAGATTACTGAGGCAGACAGGTACAAGGACTCTGGCAGACAGCTACTGTATACTGGAGGCCAAAGAAGAACTTGTTTTGGGATGCCTAAGCTGACCACAGCCCCAAATCCAGCCAGAACACCATCTGGCCTCTTTTATGAATGTGCTGTTGCTGCTCAGCTAATTACTGTTCAAAAAGACACATGTGAGTCAATGTGGGAAATATCTGGACACTTTGAACTAGGAACTTTAAACTATTGTTTATAATCAAAAATAACATGGCTGATTTTCCTCTTTTAAATATAATCAGTAAATCATAATTACATAAATGACAAATGTAATTTAGGTCAGAAGGTCATCAGCATTCCAGACACCCACTAGAAAAACTCTCCATCTTAAAGGAGCTATATGTAAGAAATCTAAAGCATATAGTTGTAAAATCCTCCTAATATGTCACAGAGACTAAGGAATAATGTTCATATAACATACTGATCTCACCGACAACAATAGTACAGCCAGAATATTTACATTTAAAAAACATTTTTGCAGTCTGCAAATCATGTTCATGTTTTGAATTTGGGTTTTGGCCTGTTGCGCCACCCACCGCCGTCTACCAGTCACGCAGTCAGTAGAGTCTCAGCATCAGTTACAGTTACGACTGAGCGACAGCAGCACGGCAAGCAGCATTAGCAGTGTCCCGGTACATAGCATTAGCAGTGTCCCGGTACATAGCATTAGCAATCTTCTCAGCTGTATCCCGGCAGCAGCATTAGCAGTGTCCCAGTACATAGCATTAGCAGCCAGCTCCTCCGCTGTATCCCGGAAGCAGCGTTAGCAGCAGAGAAGCCGGACTTGCTCGAACGGTCAACTGGAAAACCGAAGATCAAGGATGCGGCGACGCAGCCCTGCCACGGCAGCTGCCCGTGGGCAAACAAATCAGTCTCCAGCGTGCCGCTGTCCAGCAGCCTTGAATCTGTAGGGGAGGGGGGGCGGACATGGCTCGCACGGCAGTATTTTGAATTTGAGTGCAGTAACCGTTTTGGCCACATTCTTACATACAGCGCCTTTAACATTTTATTTAACAGAATATTAAGATTCTTTGTATGAAATCTAAATGGTATTTTCTGTGGACTAAAAAGAGGAAGTGGGATGAAATATTCACGTTTAATACATATCTTGTTTCAAGAAATTTCAAGAATCAAGTGTTGATTTTTCTCGATTTTATTATGCCTCCACACCGGCCATAGGCTTGATCAGAGGCATTATGTTTTCAGGTTGTCCATCCAGTTGTCCCTCTGTCCATTAGTCCATCACATTCTTGTGAATGTGAAATCTCAAGAGCGTGTGGAGGGAATTTCTTTAAATTTGGCACAAACGTCCAATTTGAGTTAAAAATGAAGTGATTAGAATTTGCTGCTCAAAGGTGAAACCTTGATGGCATTTCTTCAGATTTGGCACAAATGTACATTTGAACTCAAGGATGAACTGATTACAATTTGGTGGTGAAAGGCCAAGGTCACTGTGACCTTATGTTCATCTTATTCTATTGAATGCAATATCTCAAGAAAGCCTTGAGGGAATTCCATCAAATTTGGCAGAAATGTCCACTTGGAATAAAGAATGAACTGATTCAGAATTCATGGTCAAAGGTCAAAGGTCAAAGGTCAAAGGTTACTGTGAGCTCACAAAACATTTTTTTGGCCATAATTCAAAAATGTATAGGTTTAGTAGCACAAAATTTCACACAAATGTCTCACAGGATAAAATGATGACGTGATGACATTTTATATCCAAAAGGTCAAGGCAAATTTCACTGTGACATCATAATGTCCTGCAGAAACACTTTTATGGCCATTACTTAACATCATAACTCAGGAACAGAGGGCGAGGCATTTCGTCAGAAACTCAATTTGTGATGCTAATCTTGGGTGTCCACCTTTAATCTGTGCTGGCTGTATAGATCTTCTGTGCTGCCAGGAGGGAGATGTGTGTGAAGCATCTATGTTTTTACAGACAAGGATGAAATCTGTAACTGCAACAGTTTTTGTCTTTGTTTTTATTTTTTGTAGTAACCATTGTTACAAACTTGTTAAACCAGTGTCAATATGGGTTGCAATTGTTGTGTCTGTGCTGTGAAAGATGCAGTGTAAGCTGTAACTGTGTTGCTGAAAACAGGACCAGATGCTTATTATTTTTGAAAAGTTGCTAATGGAATGCTGATGGGGTTTCTCACGATGATGTCTTTCACTGAAAATAAAACGAGGTATTTTATGCAGATGTGAGTGAATGATTAATTAGCTAAGGCTTTTCAAAAGAGACGACTTGAGGAAGAAAAATGGAAAAAAAATCAAGTGATCTGTGTGTGAGCATGCATGTGTGTGTGCCTTTCGTATGTTTAACCTTAGAGCACCGGGCTGTGAGCATTTAGGGTATGATTAAAGCACATGCTGCGTGTGTAACTGCTTAATTAGCCCTTTTCTGCTTTTGTGAAGAACATTTCACACTGATAGAATTACTGTATCTCGTAGTTCATCCACAGAGCTCAGGGTAGAGAGGGTGAGGATGGAGCTAAAATCAGCCCCTCCAGGATGTTGCAATCACAAGAATTACCACAATGTCAGCCAATCTCAGCAAATTCTGCGTGACCTTGCAATTTTGTCCAATCACCACAACTTTACTGCAAATTGACTGATTTAAAATAGGTAAAATCTCATTTCATTGCAGAGCTGCGCCGGCGTATTGATTCGCACAGTCCCTCCTTGCCCCTCTCTCGTACTCTCTCTGTCTGTTTATCATGAGACTACTGATGTGGGAGTGTGAGATCCGCGCCTGGGACAGAGTCACACACTCAGTGATAGGGCCTAACGTTGCCCATATTAACAGGTTCAACAACAGAGTTGAGCAGCTTCCTTGTCATTGTGAGATTGTTGGCAGTGTTCAACAGCTCAGCGTTGGATGTTAGCTGCTGCTGCTGTATTAGCTCGTGCTAACCGAGATAGCAGGAGGAGACGGTCCTTCAGCACTGCAACAGCTGATTGTCGGTGATCGGGTGTTGCTGCCCAACCCCCTTGCCATCGCAAATAGATTTTGATTCTGTCAGAATTGCACTGAATGCTCATAATAATAGGCTAAGAATCTGAGAAAGCATTGCAACTATTTTAGCAATATTCACTTGCCCCTATGATTTTGATTTACAAAAGGAACCCAGACTGAAACAGGCATTGCAGGGTTTTTTTTTTTTTTGGAAAAGCTGCTTTTAAATCAGGTATTTCAGGCTGCAACAATCCCCAAAGCAGCCCTTGAGATCCTGGAAGGACTGTTAAATTGTGTTTCTGGGAGGTTATCATCTGCATCACACCTTCGTGCCTCTGTACAATATAGAGGTGTGTTCTCTTCACTCTCCTGCTTGAAGGTCCTGACCAGAAAAGAGTGGCTGAGAGAGTTTTAAAAAGTGTAAAAAGGTTGATGTGCGGCAGCAAAAGGGTCATAAAGGCAGGAGACAATGTAAAAGATGAATTAGGTAAAAGAGAGAATAAACTAAAGGGGTCAGGGAGTGAAAACAGGAATTATAGATGAATCACAGGGTTTGGAGCGCTTGTGTTCCCCTCTTAAGTATTATATTACAGACAAGGCTATTACCATGCTTAGTCCCTTTTATCAGATATTATGAGCTTATGTCGTAACAAAGCGCCCAACTCCAGCTCCCTGTTTGTGTTATTTAAAACTCCAGTGTTGGTGGATGACTGCTCGCTGTCTGCATCTCTCTCATGTGGACACATTTTGCCTCTTTGTGTTCATTGTTTCTGTTTGATTGACTCCTGTTTGATCAGAGTTGTTTAAATAGTTGTCTCAATATTTATGTGGCCAATTGTGAAGATGCCGTGTGATTGTGGCCCAACTGGCAGGATATAAATTGTTCACTGCTCCCCGCACCATGCGGTAGACAGGTCCTTCCACATGCCTGACAGCCCCACTGGAAAATGAAATTAGAGGAAAGGAGAGACGTACGAGCTGGAGCAGAGGACAAGGGATAATACATGATTCACACACAGTAAGCCTTGGCTGTGTAGCACATCGAATATACATGGGGGAGAAAGCGTAGAGGGGATCTGAGGGTTTAGAAAGAGTTAAGAAGCAGACTTTTACAAGGTGAAGTACAGCTTATGACGGGAGCTCAGAATGAATTAGACAGTATAAACTGCTACTGAGAGTCACTGACTGACAGATTAGCAGAATGACAAATGATTTATTTAAGAAAATCTCTGAAATAGTAGCACAGCTCTCTGTATTTGCGTTTTGAAGTTGTAGAGCATACTGTACAGAGGAAGCGTCTGCTTAAAGGGATACTTTGCCAATTTTTAACCAACTTAACAATGTGGGTAGTATGTGTGAATGAACTATAGTAAACTTCCCTGCATCTTACCAGCACCTAGATCTTCCTGCTCATCTCTCAGCTTCAAATTTTCACTGGCTTTAGGGCTGTTGCTTGAACTAGAGATTGTGCTTCCTCATTTTTGTGTGCCCTCCACCACAAACACAAAGAGTATAGAGAGCTGACATCTTTCGCAAACTCACACCAAACTCAGATCAAACTGTAAAACTAGGCAGTGATGATGAAATATGAACCAATACTCTGTTACTGTATTGCCTATTTCTTGCCTAAAATGTCTACGGAAACATATTTTAGTGCGCTGTTTGGCTGTTGTATGAGAACTTGTGAACAGGAAGTGCGTGCGATACTGTTTCCTGTATTGTAGGCTTAATATACTGAGACCAAACAGTAAAACTAAGCAGTGATGATCCAATATGAATCAAGATAATATAACTGCATTGCCTTATATGTTTTCAGAAACATATTTTAACTCTTCAGACTGTTATTCAAGATTGTTTGTCAACAGCCGGCCGCCATAATGTGTATCGTGGGAAATTGCATTACGTCACCCACCAGCTGGAGCATTTATTGGTCCGGTGTGGTTAGGGAATACACCGATCCGATATCTGGATCGAATATCGGCCCCAATATCATCAAAATAGATGGATTGGGTATCGGAAAATGCCACCTTTACCTGAGGCGATCCTTTCCCTTTAAATCTATTGCAACGCAAGCTACGTCATACATCATGGAGCGACGGAAGAGAATCTGCTGTGTGGAGGTATTTCACACTATTTCAGCTGCTGTTGCACAATTGTTTATTTTTGTTCAAAATAAATAGTCTTTTCTGTTCTACATGTAAGGTATATAGCTTTTTAGGTCAACCATGGTATCGGATCGGTATCGGGTATCGGCTGATACTCAAAGTCACAGCATCGGGATCGGTATTGAAACTGAAAAAGCTGGACTGGTGCATCTCTAGGTGTGGTGCATTGCATTTTGGTACTTGTCAGTTTTGTACCTTTTAAAGAAAAGTGAATGTCCTCTGGTCATGTAGCACCAATTTCAAAGGTATTTGCGTCTTTCTACGGCATAGACAGCCCAGTTCTATGAAAATACCATATTTCCAGCACTGGAATACTTGTATAAGTCAGCTTTGACTCAGAAACGTGACTGTAGACAGACCACATGCTGTTTGAAAATGTTGACATAATGAACACCATTGAACTATTACGCAAAAGTTATGGAGTAACTTGCGTCAAAGAGTTTCGCCGCCTGGAACATCTGACGGAAAAAAGGGCACGCCAAAGAAACCACCTGAAATTCAACCCTAACATGTCTGAGATAAAAGAAACTTAAGTCATTACTCTAGGTGTAATTACCTGGTTTATCGGGTGATATATTTACTGCAGTGATAGCAAACTTAAAGAGAATTGCATAGCATATGGGTGAAGGCTGGGGTTGCTTGTGGCACTTTTCAGCTCGCAATCAGTGGCAGCATATGGCCGGTAAATAGCAGCCAGAAGTAGCAGTGGCAGTTAGACGTATAGAGCTCTGAGTATTCCAATAGACGGCCTTGTTACTGGATGATGTATGCTGCCTCAGTAAATATTCAGAATAAAACCATTAGATTGGATGCTGCAAAACTATTTTGATTTAAGAGAGAGAGTTAGTGTTGGTTTTAGTTTGGTGTGAGGTTGAGTTGTTTCTATGTTACAGCTGGAAGGGGAAGGTGAAAAACTTTAGCAAACGCAGCATGTTACTCTTGTTAGACCCCATGATGATAGAGGCTTGTATGGATTTCATTCACACATGCATTACTTTTGTGTGAAAAAAGACCAAGCAGCATTTCTTCAACACTTCACCTTTGGCTGTTACACCGTGTATCCTGTTGTGCAGCCTGCGAACATGGAGCAATGATTTTTGTCAGCATTATTAACTGCTGCTGGGCTTTATCGGTGCACAGCGATGCATAATTGGAAAATCCAAACCCTTGAAACATAACCATAACGTCTTCTCCCCCACTTGCGTCACAGTTATTTATGAATGTGCACTATCTAGTCTTGGGAGTATATAAAAGATTCACGGTTAAAGTCTGTGGCACAAATCCACTCTCATAATTCACTGGTTTTGTTGATATTATTCTGGTCGTATTTCTGTAAGTTGAGTCAATGGCCATGTCTTGTTTTAATGTGAAATACCATATTGCCTGTTGAATGGCAGTCAATATCCTCTACAGGTATTCTGCCTGAGATCAGAGACGGAGAGAAGGACAGGGAGAGATGGAGTAGTTTCGAGGAGTAGTAAAATTAAAGATAGAGAAGAAAGAGAGGACCAAGTGAGAGGAAAATTAAAGACCGTAGGTATGAAGAGCAGCAGAAGAGAATAAGAGATAATAAGGAGTAGAGAGAGGGGTTCAGAGCGCTGGAGGAGAAGAGACTGTCAGAGGATTTAGCAGGAGGAACTGAGGCAGGGAGTGAGACATGATACCTCAGATATTAGAGACAGCATGAGAGGTAGAGAAGGAGTTTGATGAGTGAGTGCAGTGGGCAAAGTCACCGCAGCATCTCCAGATACGATCAGTGCGAGAATGAAGGGCAGCGGCGGGTAGAGAGGCTAGACGCGACAGCTGGCTCCAGCGGTGTGCGGCGAGGGGTGGTATTGTTTCAGCCTTTGTAGACGCGCTCCAATCCCATTTACAAATTGGAAGGACCACCAGTCACAGTCGCACGGAAACTGGCTGCTGTCAGTGGGTAAGCCGGCTGATGGATGGCGCCACTTTGCTTGGCGGATCTAATGATAATGGGGCAGAAGAGGTCAGAGTTGGATTATGACTGCCTGGTGGCATGAAGACAGCGGGGCTGACAGTACTCTGTCTAGTTGATAAAACCACTGCGTTCCATTTCATTCTGCTGATAATTGACTGGTTATGGCCGGTTAGAGGTATTAATGAATCCAAAAATTGGATACACTTCCTAGGTCCAGATCTATTCTAAAACGTCCAAAGGGTACACTGAGTACGCTTTATATGTGTGAGGTTATAATGCCTATTTAACACTGGGTTTAACTTATTCAATCTCCAGCCAGAAAATTGCTGCCTTGGTAGAAAATACCATCTGTACTTGTCAGAAGCACAACACATTACAAGAGAAGTGTTGGATTAGGAAATGACTGCAAGATACTTTAATTTGCCTTAATAACAAATTTTTGAGAAGCGCAATTTGAAACAATCTGTTTGAGATGACTGTGAGCAAGGAATTTCAGTCAGCTGTGCTCCTTGTCATAAGGGGAATGGAGCACACACACACACACACACACACACACACACACACACACACACACACACACACACACAGAGTAGCCAGGCACAGCTTAGTGCACACAGAGCAGCGAGAGGATTTGTCTTGCGACTTTGGTTCTGTCACAGTCTGAGTACGCCTGAGATGCATACTGTTAAAACTAGAGCTGATCTAGAGCTATACAGCTGATTCCTCTGGTATTTTAGGGAACAGGTACTCCCTTAGTCTGGTGTGGTATGACACTGGAATTATCTACCATCTGCTATTTTATGCTGCTGAAGAGCCTGCTGTGATTCGAGGTGTCTGATACGATCATCTCTAGTCACCTATTTCAGCACCAGGGGTGTAACTGCACGATTTCCAGGATTTGTTAGGTAATGTGCCTCAGCTTTGGAGGCAAGGTTTGGCACGTTGGCGGTACAGCACAGAAACAAAAGACGCACATTTTTGTCATGTGTTCTGTAAAATGAAAACAAATAATGGCTCACTGGACATTAAAATCTCCCCAAAATTATCATTAGAATATCAATTACTCACCCTGTGTTACCTGTCATTGTTGAAGAAAACTGTTTTTCTGGCATGCATCCAAGGTGAGGGAGGAAGAATCCAAAAACAGAAAAAAGTCTTGATGAATTGAAGCAAAGGGTGATCGCATTTAACAACAGCAAAACTATATCAAACATATGTTTAGAAACTTTCATACAGCTCGTCCAGTATAATCCATTTCTCATTTGTTCAGTCGGATGCTCAGTACTTCACAAATACATGCATATTTGCTAAAACCTTACTATTTTAGACACTGTGATACATGAGCAGTGAGTCAGTGTGTGAGACTGTTGAGTGTTTTAAATCAAAGTTGTAGTGAAAATGCCTGTGTGTGGGATGAATAAATAAGATTTGGATTACTTAACGTCAGTTTATCAGATTTTCTTTTTTCATTTTTGGATTCTTCGTTCACTGTTGAGGCATGCAAGAAAAACAAATTCAAGGTAACGCAGGGTGAGTAATTGACATTTTGGGGATGGAGTATTCTTTTAAAAGTGAAACTACAAAAACATTGGCAAGGAGGAAACAATGTCAAAATGTCAGCAATGCTCCATGCTCCTTAAAAATGTCCATTGAGACAAGTACAACACATGTTTACTCAACCACAACCAACAGTTATAGTCAGCAGTGCAGTTTATGGAGTGCAGTTTTTAGGTTATGACATGCAACTCAACAGATTTGCTTAAGTATTAGTCTTATTCAACAGGGTGTTATGAACTGAAAAAAGTTGTGTACAAATGTTAACATCATGTACCCACGGAAAGTTTTATTTCTGTACTTTTATTGTTGCTTTCAGCTGGCTCCCATAAAGCCCAAGGCTCTTGTCATTTCAAGACCAAATGCAACACAATGCTTGCCTTTGGAACTGTAAGCTAATACTGTTGTTACACATTAATTTAGCCTCCAGAACCCTCTCAACTCTTAATAATCAAGGAGCGCATTTGTATTCAACCCTGTCACAGTCCATGCTGTATAGTGAATGGGGAGTTGGGATGAATGAGCACAGCTCTCGCGCCATATTTCTGTCCTCGTTGGGCTTTTAGTTTCCACTGAGCCGTGAACAGCTCTCCCATGACAGCACAGGTAGAGAGCATCTGCAAATGGCAAAGAGACAATTTGCTGTTAAATAACCCTGGTGTTTGCATGTGAGTGACAGGTCCTTATCAGAGCTCCCGCCGGCTGATCAAAGTTGAAAGGGGGTCAGGCTGAATTAAAGACTAGCTAATTAAAATGTCCAGGGAACATGCCAGCGCTCATTTCATTTATCTCCTCCAGCTCAGTTGGGGAGAGCAAGAGAGAGGTGAGATGTGGGAGAAGTGCGGAAAAAGAATAAAGGTGTGTTGAACCTCATCTGATACTGGAGGGTGGATCGATAAACAGTCTCTCTGTGTGTTCCGGAACAATCAGAGATGTGTTTTTTCATGATCTCCTGGTTTAAAGGTCCCTCCTCTGTGTGAGTTGATAGGTAGATGCGGCTTTAAGCAGATGCTATTGGTAGGAGTTTGGTGAGAGTTTGTTCACCTGAAAGTAGAGTGGTGTAGATGGATGGATGGAGGCCTCAGGCAAAGAAGCAAAGCATGTAATAGGACATCCATAAAAGGCCTTTTTTGTTTTAAGCCTGCACTCACTTTTTCTCCGTGGCATGGCCTCTCGCAAATCTCCCATTTTCACTACCTGTTTGTGAACAGAGCGTCCTGGGTTGGTGGTGGTGGTGTGTGTGTGTGTGTGTGTGTGTGTGTGTGTGGGTTTGCATGTGTGTATGTATATGTGTAGGGCATTGAAGATGTTTCTCAGATGGTATAAAAATCACTCTAAGATCTACTGTATAGACTCTACCCTGTGGTTGTGTTTTTCTCTCAGGAGGGTTTTGGGCTTTTTAAAACCAAATGATGCATTCACACAGTGTGGAAAGAATCTAAGCTAGAGGGTATTGCTGACTGTGTTAGAAAGAGATAGAAAATGTCTGAGTCTTTTTTGGGTTGGCACTATGGTGCAGTGGTTAGCATTGTCGCCTCACAGCAAGAGAGTTCCTGGTTTGAAACCAGATTGGGGGGTTCAAATTCATCATGGGGGAGCTGTGTGGAGTTTACATGTTCTCCCCATGTCAGTCTGGGTTTTCTATGGCTTCTCCGGCTTCCTCCCACAGTCCAAAGACATGCAGGTTAATTGTTGACTCTAAATTTGCCATAGGTGTGAATGTGAGTGTGAATGGTTGTTTGTCTCTATGGGCTCTAGTTTCCCGGTGCGGCGCAGGGTGGCGCAGGGTGGCGAACCCCGCGCAGAGCTAGTTTCAAGCAGCGCAACCCGAGGCTCGCTCAGTTTGGTAGTTTGGCAGACCGAGGTGCACTGAGATGGGTGTGGCGGC
>NC_065507.1:19617538-19707164 GCF_006386435.1 Epinephelus moara | reverse complement strand
CCAGGCTACCTTTGCATCATCAGCCCGTGGAGGTCTGCTCGCAGTTCCGTATATTCGGACACTGCGAGCTTGGACCTCCCGGACGAAAACATCAGTTTCCTCCTGGGAGAAGTTTGGCCGTCTGACGCTGCTGCTCTCTTCTGCCATGGTGAATTGAGTAAACTCTCATTATGCCTTCGCGTGGCACATTTAAGGGCGAGGAGAGGGGCTCATGTGATTGGTGTGATGTGTGTAAAACCCACTCCACGCCTTCTCTCCTCCCTCTTTCCGACTTGCGCAGGTAGGAGGGACGGAGGTGGGAAAGAGGAGTAGCTGCACCAGCGTGCACGGTGTGCCAAACTTGCAAAATCCGCCTGGCCACACCCAGTTGGCGAAACGCAGGTGCACTGCACCCCCGCCTCGCCCGGTCTGTGAAACTAGAGGCCATAATGTTAACATATTTGAGCCATGTAATAAAGGAAACACAGCCTTTTAAGTTGAATTTAGCCTATCAACATTACTAATAGATCTAAATGAACATTCATTAATATGTTTTAGCACCAGGTGGCCATTCTTCATTTTGCTATTTTTGATTGTTTGGTACTTAACTGATGAAAGCAAACAAATTTGTCCATGCACTATTAAATTCTCTATTTTCTCCTGAGACTGTTCCCTTTTTGGATTTGGAGTCCACAGCTAGCCCAGCTCGGAAGACTTTGTGACCTCCCTGCAGTTGTGGTTTTGAAGTCAAAATCCCAAGTCTTCTTTGTCTGAGACCGAGACAAGAGCAAGTCAAAATGTAGTTGAGTCCGAGACAAGATTGAGACCAGTCTCAAGTAATACAACACAGAACATTACTGTTGTATTTGTCTTATTTATAGCTGAAATGATTAGCTGATTAATTAACTAGTTGTCAGAAAAGTTATCTTTTATGTATTACTGTTTTAATTAATTGTTTAATTGGAAAATAATGAGCTGATTAGTTGCGACCCCAGTGTCTCAGAAATAAATCTCCAACTTTGAATTCCAGCATACTGATGAAGAGGGTTGCACTCGGCGTTTCAAACAACCATGAAAATCTGCTCAGAAAATAGAAAATAACACTCGAGCAATAATGCCAATGTACTGTGGGAGTAAGAGCCTGTACCATCAGGTTGTCTAATAATCTAAGTGTGTGTGTTCTTTCACACCACAGTTTTTGTTGTGAAGGTGTCTGAGGCTGACTGACACTGAGAGCGAATCAGCCTAATGAGATGCCATGTTGCTCTGTGGAAATGATTACCTCAGGAGGAGAGGCATTAGATTGATGAGGGAAGTCTTTGCCTCTGTCCCTGAGATGCACCAGCGCCTCCACCACCACCACACCATTTAGACAGAGGCGAGTCACTCCCTCTCAACCCAAATGACCCATAACACTTGCTCGGAGAGTTTAGAAACAAAAAGGAAAAATCTGTTCCCTAGCACCCCAGCTTTAAGTGACAAAATCAATTTAGGTATTGCGCTGCTTTCCTAGAAGCTCAATTTCTTAATGTCATCAGTCACAGCTTGCCTCTGCATATGCTGATCACCATGGTAACCTGATATCACCCCCGACTCCTGGGGCAATATCTGTATAGACCTCTCTGAGCCCAGTTGTCTAAAATGGATTGAACTACTTTTTTTAATGCCAGCAAGGAATTTAAGGTGTAAAATAAAGACGTGCCACATACCACAAATTAAGGCGTGTCTCTCCTCTAAAATTTTAATGCTGATTAATTGATATCTGAGGTTAGTGATGCAATAAAGGATGATTGCTGAATGTCCCATTTGTTACTGTTTGGCCCAACCTTCTAAGTGTGATTGCCTCCAAGGAGGCTCAGAGACCCATTAATCAGGACTTGGTTGATCGCTTCTCGGGTCAGCAGTGATGTGAGGGGGAAGCTCCTGGAGGTGAATGCAGCAGCGGTTTAATAGCTCACAGTGGACAAGCCGTGAAGCCAGCAGATTGCAACAGTAGTATTAGTAGTACTTGTGTGCTGCTCTGGAGTACTTATCTGAATTCAGCCAGTGTACGCAGACTTGTGATGAGATTTTGGATCTCATTTTCATATTTCACTCCATCCATACATTTTTTAAACCCCTGCTCCCCACTAACTCTGTTTTACAATCAGTAGAGACAAGTTAATAGATGTTAAATGATGATATTAGAATGTACTATTTGAGCTTTTTAGTGCGGACATCAATTAGATTGATTATGAGGACAGGTTGAGTAATTGTCAGCAGCACTATCCCCAAGACTAATCATGACTCTGACTTTAGATGGAGTCTGACATCAGTGGAGTGGGTGGTGGTTGGATGCTGACATCACCTTCAAGAGCTGTAAGCAGAGCACAACAGCGTACTAATTGGATTTATGATAGGGGATTGTGATTAGTGATTGAGAGGAGTGGTGGCTGCAGGGTGCAGCTAGGCCGAGTGTGTTGAGCAGAGGCAGAGCCCCTGCCTCCCTGTCATTTCGTATTTCAAGTTGTGAATCCCTTGCATGGAGCTCGACAAAATGACAAGAAGTATTGGGGTAAAGTTCTTAAATGTGATCTGTCTTTTGATCTGGTTGTTTTGCCTGTTTTTATAGTTATTTTGTGTCTTTGCATCTCTTTGTGATTTTTTTTTTTTTTTGCATCTTATTGTGGTCATTGTAAGTCTCTTACTGGTCAGCACACGTTGGGAGGTGGCAGTAGCTCAGCCCATAGGGTCTTGGCTTGAGAACTGGAGGGTTGCCGGTTCAAGTCCCCATATGGACCAAGCATGGCGCATGAACTGGTCGCTGGAAAGGTGGCAGTTCGCCTCCTGGGCACCCCCAACTACTCAGGGCGCCTGTCCACGGCAGCCCCCTCACTCTGACATCTCTCCATTTAATGCATGTATAGGTCCTGTTTGTGCATTTGTGTGTACTTCAGGCCTGTGTGTATATGATGGCACAGTGAGAAACTATGGATTTACCCTCACGGTTTAATAAAATATATCTTCTTCTTCATTTGAGTGACATTCTGTAGGTAAAGGGGGCCCTTGACACTTTTCAGCTTTGGGCCTGTTCAGTAGTCCAGTAATGATGCAGAATCTGTGGATGATGGGACAAGATTTTGGTACTGGTGTCCGTTTGTAGTCCAAGTAGTATTGACCAACCATGTTTGAGTAGCAGGTAAACTGTCCATGTGGAGAACAGAGGAGGCAAAAGGCATTGGCCAAAATACAATCACAGAACACCTCGACCACTGTCTGACAAAGAGTTAGCTTTTTATTAGCTCTTTTAATTTGTTTGCATTATGTGCAGATATCTGTTTGTAGAGATTTGCAGAAACGGCCGGCACATGAAAGAGGGAGTCTGGGCCCTTATATCCACTGGCTGTGCTAGAGCCCTCGATATATTGGCTGTTTCCCACAGAGGCTTATCACTTTCAGATCAATAGCACATAGGTTCAGAGAGTGTGTGATCTGTGACACTGAAGATTTATTGTAAATAGCTGTAAAATGCAGGCTTTTATTTTAACTGTGACATAAAACTTAAATTACATTCAGCCTCTGCACCAGTCAAGCATTATAAGCGATCTTAATCTCCAGCAACTAGTGAACTGTTTATCTGCCCACAGGTGAGGCAGATTGCGGTACGTGTTTGCGATGCCTGTCGGCCTTGCAGAGATCAATCTGGCTAAACTTTAAGGCTTACTCAGTGGTGTGAAGTGAAGCTGTAAGGAGTTGTCTGTTAGATTTTAAAGTGACAGGATGATAGAGGAAAGTATATGACTAGATAAGAGCCAAGAGGTGTGGCTGAGGGAGAGTAATGAATGAAAGTGCAGAGGAGACTGAATGAAGATGTCTTCCTGATTGAACTTTTGCTAAGCTCCATTTAACAACTGCTGTACCCACCACTGGTAGAGCATCAACAGACCATACACATCTGTTACTCATGAGCAAAATGACCCTGAAACTCTGGAGTTTATTAAGCGGAATGACTTCAAGGTAATAAATTGCCATCCTGCTGCGTACCTCACAAACAGTTTAGAACTATACAGTGTATAAACACAATGTGTGCATGGAAAACATGGCTGACATAAACTCAGTCCCTGTTTAGGCTGAAAGACTGTGGCTGCAGGGATGTGCACAGGTAGTTGCTAAAGTTGCTCCTCTTTGTTTAATTTTTAGCTACACGGCAAGACAGTACTAACACATCCCACCTTAGGGGTACAGCAACCTCTCTTCACTGTTACGCACGCGGGCACTCACTCTCTCTTGTGCATCACTCATACCTGTCCGCACAAAACAAGGGCAGGTAGGAGCCAATTATCTCATAACCAAGGGAACACAATGACTCCACTTAAACACCACACATGAAAATACAAATGTGTTTTGTATTCTAGTACATATCCTTACATACAAAACTAGTTAAAGCCTACTCCTGTTGAATTCTTTGGCTTCACCAGTAATTATTGAGATGCTTTAAAGTAAGGCAAGCACTATATAGTATTGGATAGTTTCATTGTTCTTTGAAGAAATTTATTCAGTTGTAAACACTTGACAGAGCATTTTCCACAAAAAAAGGTATTTGCAGTTGGCCGAACGCTTAATGTAGACAGGTGGCATAAATGCATAAATAAAAGCAGTCACTCAAAATATCTGTCCATGACCTTGTCTGGTTGTACCGGCCACCTTTCAATTGAGAACATGCAACTGTATGACTTAGACAGATGTCGTGGGCGGCTGTGGCTTAGAGGTAAAGAGGGTCACCCACTAATTGGAAGATTGGTGGTTCGGACCCAGGTTCCTCCAGCCCACGTACCAAAGTATCCTTGGGCAAGATGGCTGTTCCATTGGTGTGTGAGTGCAGGTGAATGGTTACTGAGTAGCAGGTGGCACCTTGTTTGGTAGCCTTGGCCACCTGTATGTGAATGGGTAAAAGGTGGTCTTCTGAGTGGTCAGAAGACTAGAAAAGCGTTATACATTTACCTTTTACCCTGTTTTCCTTAAGGATGCTATATGTTTAATGTGAATCAATAAAGTGTGCATGTATAAGTATATATATACATATAAATCATTTAAATAGAATCACTACATGCTGATTTTTCATCTATAATTCATGCCGCTTGGTTATGTATGTTCACTACACCTCAGGTTGATGTGGTCAGACATGTTAGGCACAGTTGACTGTAGCAGCTATTCATTTTAATTAATATATGAGGGTCATACATTGATTGCCCACTGCGTGACCCATTAGTGGTTGAGTATGAGGTTAAACCCCATGGCTGGTTATTCAGAGTGGAGTGGACGCTTAAGCCGCCTGCGTTCTAGTGGTTTTCTATTCTGACTGTACATGATCTCACTTAGCATGCTGATCCAGCTGTGGAGTGGATCCTCGGGGAGACGTGAGGCAGTGCACTGAGGCCAAGGCTTAACTCTGGGATTTGATACTTTACCTTCTCTTGAGTGTGCTCACTCTCTATTGATACTACATATAGTATATGTTTTGAAACATTCTGCTCGGGGCGCTTATTAGCGTCAACATCTTTATCAAGGAAATGTGCTAATGCATCAGCCACAATCTCCTTTCTTCATATCCAAATGAGATCAGTGGTGAAGTAATCCTTGAAAAGTGCCTTATCTTTCCAGGTTTCGACTGTATCTAATATTTGATCACAGCTTTAAGACCTGTGACTTAAAAAAAAAAAGAAATTCAGTGACCTATATAGCATCATATTTACATGGAGACACCAAGATTCAAAGTCAAAGATCTTGCAATACACCAGTCTGAGCTGAGCTTTACTTAAAATAGCCCATACACTAATTAAAATGTGCTTGTTTCAGCAGATTAGACTCATGCCATGGCCCTGGCAAGGACATTGTGTTTGTGTTGTTTGGCAGGAAACATACTGGTGCTATATATGGATGTTGCAATAGATTACCACAATTGCATTTGGTACTAACTCACTTTGACAGTTTTTCACCCATGCCCTGAAGTAGTGCTTCTTTAAGAAGGCCAACCAATGCCTTTTCTTTTTAAGGAAGCTGAGGAATTTTGATGTTGATTGGAGAATCATGAAATTGTTCTATTCTGCTTTTATTGAGTCCGTCCTTTCTTTCGACATTGTCTGTTGGTTTGGTAATCTGAGCTTTGAAGACAAGAACGAGTTGAAGATCTGATCACTGGTGTTACTTTTAATAACCTACAGCATCTGTATGAAGCGAGGGTCACCTCTAAAGCTCGGTCTATTGTCTGAGACTCTCAGCATCACCTCCATGTTGAGTTTCAGATGCTTCCATCAGGTTGGAGGTTTTGCTTCTTTAAATGTAGCATCGTCCTTTGTACCGTCTGCTATTGCTTATCTAAACCAGCAGTGACCACTAATTGTCCATGATTGTGTGTGATAGTGGTAGCACGGTGGTGTAGTGGTTAGCACTGTCGCCTCACAGCAAGAGGGATCCTGGTTCAATCCCAGAAGGGAGCCCTTCTGTGCGGAGTTTGCATGTTCTCCTTGTGTCAGCGTGGGTTTTCTCTGGGTACTCCGGCTTCCTCCCACAGTCCAAAGACATGCAGGTTAATTGGTGACTCTAAATTGCCCGTAGGCGTGAATGTGAGTGTGAATGGTTGTCTGTCTATGTGTCAGCCCTGTGATAGTCTGGTGACCTGTCCAGGGTGTACCCTGCCTCTCGCCCAATGTCAGCAGGGATAGGCTCCAGCCCCCCAGCGACCCTCAAGAAGATGAGCGGTTACGAAAATGGATGGATGTGTGTGATAGTGGACACCGTGTGGTGTATATTGTATTGTCTCTTTTGTTGTACTCATGAATACTGTCTGTATCTCAAATTGCCCGTCTGGGACATTAAAGTTTACCTTACCTTACCTCCTCTCAGTTTAGGCTTATTGTGCGGACATTGTCTTTTGACTCCGCGAATGGCAATATTGGATGATCTGTCGGTTGGTCAGTCAGTCCGTCCATCGGAAGCTCATGAACTTATATTAGAATAAGGGGAAATGGGAAATTGTATGTATAGAAAGCAGCAAAGAGCTGTTGCTTACATGGCGTAGTAACGTAATAGTTGTAGCAATAGAGAAAAAAACTTGTCTTCCAGTTCTAAGTTTAAAAATTGCTGTTCTGAGAGAGACAAATAATAAGTATCAATCATTTTCCCATTTTTTTCTTCCATCAACAGCACATTTTGTACATAATAGATGACAGGGGCCTTTTCACTTCAATTCTAAAATTGAATGAGTCAGTCTACGATGCTGTATGGAGACAGTCAGATTCGAATGTTTTCAGAAGTGAGACAAGTCATCTCTTGAAAGCACTTTTTCATTCCGTTCTGTATGTTTCGTGCCAAACAACACAGACACAGTGTCCTTGAGCTCCAAAGTTTCTCAGGTGAACAAAGGCATGAGATCTCTCTCTGATACATTAGCCTTCATATCCCCTCTTCGCTCTCTCTCCCTGACTCTTTTTGCGTCTCTCTTTCTCTCTCTCTGACACTTTGGGTCTTTGTTTTTCCTCGTCTCTCCTACGCAAACACATACACTCAGCTCTCTGTTTCCAAATCCCACTGCTATTTATAGAGAATATGTGTTCCCAAAAGTTTCTTCAGCATGTTAAGCAAGGTTTAGAGGTTTCACTGTCACTCTGAGCATAATACAGTTCTAGCTAATAATCAACAGCACCTTGAGCTCTCAACAGTTGATAGCTTTCTACAAATTACAGCTGAACACTAGCTAGCTACCAAGGTCATCCACAGTGAAACTATTCATCAGTAAATTAATTGTATAATTTAAATTCACCTTGAGTGACAACATTTTGTGTAGTGCTTTTAGCAGTGTCTGTAGTGTACTGTGTGTACAGTATTGAACAGAATGGATTAAGACCATTACATTTGTCACACTGCTTCTTTAGCGTTGAGTATCTCAACATTAGGGAACTGGCACTCTGACCACCACAGAGTACATTGGCACAAAGACCTGGCATTAATTCAGAGCTCTGAGAGGATTTCTAATCCTTTATTGGATATCTCCATTTATTTAGAATCACACTTAATTATTTTTCTAGTCTCACACTTATATAACATGTGAAAAGAGCTTTGCCTAAACCACATTTTGTTTTCATAATGAAATAAATGCACATTTATCTACATAATATTTGTCTCCATAACAACCAACACTGCTTGGTTTGGGTCATGTTTTTGTGTGGTTGGTTGTCTACATTATTAAATTAACATGCATAAAAAAAATATATTGAAATGCACACAGTAAACACTAAAAAAGTGAGTGTTTGTGCTGGCAGCAGATGTCAACTGCAAATTAACTTTTTCTAATTTTAGAGAGGTCTTAAAAATTAGAGTGAACTTATTTTCTGCCTCAAAATAGTCACTTTAGTCATGGATTAAAAGAAAAGAAGGCCATGGCCTTCAGGTGTGTTTGCCCCTCCTACCCTCAGATTTTTATATCCTTGGCCATCATTTCTATTAGTTATGATAACATGTCACCCATCAAATATGATTGCAGAGATCTGAGAAAATTGTGACACCGCTAGACACATGTTTAATTTTGGATCCCCTCCACAGGAGAGCAACACAAGCTCTCACACACACCATTTAAAAAAAAATGCCCTATTCAATCCAATTATCACAATCTTATTATTTGTAGCTAAAGATAAGTGAACATAATAAAAGGCAACAATTGCGTCCTAAAACTACAGTTTTGATAATAACTTCAAGTTAACTTTTGTTTGGTCTTTTAGAAAGTTAAGTTTTATGGTATGGTTAAAATATGGCCTTGTTAAAACTAGTGTGATTGTGAGTAGCCAATTCCTCTAATGCTGTGTTTAGCAGAACTGGCATGTTACCGTATCGCTACAAGTAATCCTGTAAGCAAAATGCTAGCACAACAAAGAGGACTCATAGCCAAAGCTATGAATATGAGAACCTATGTGTTAAAGATTAAGTGGGAGTTTATGGAAAAGACCCTTCACATTCCCATCACGCTAATTCTGCAGTAAAAGCTTAATAGTGAGGAGCCATCCCACACAATAAAAGCATCTTCCTGCGTTTTAATTTGTTCTCATGACAGATTTTAGGCATGTCATTGACACCACTTAATATGTCCTTCAATATGTTTTTATCAAAACACACTGAGACTGCACATATGTTCTTACACCCCTACTACAGTTTAGCCTGCATGATGAATGTTGGACTGTGGGATAAATCAAAGCATCTAAATGATGGCATCCACAGAGTTAATATGAACACTGTCCATGACCATTAGCTCCATAGTCGCTGAAATCGGCATGTTCAATCAAGACCCAATTTAAAAATTGATTGACTTCCTCTTCCTCTGTGTGTGAATCAGCATTGTCATCCGTCTCTGCCAGGTTATCTCTCCTCTGAGTTCATGTCAGGCTGCCGCTGACCTCCACATATGAAGCACTGTATGAAAGACTGAACCAAGGGGCTGCCATTAACAGGAGGAAAGAGGTGAAAGAAATGAGGCAATAACAATAGAGTGTGGGAGTATGTGGGGCGGCGCAGCCAAGGGACATATGGAGAGACAAAGAGACAAAAAAGGAGAGCGGTGTCTTTTCTTCGTGGCAAATGGATCCCATTCTCACTCTCCCTGAGCAACAGTGTCCATGCTGTTGCAAACAAACTGCCATCTCTTTGTGCCTGCGTCTCTATGTAATTGCACCCCTGCCTCTTTTTTCACACTGGCCAGATTTATCCTGGCTGTAAGTCTCACCAATGCAGCACTATCCGCGAGTCTCTGCCGCTCCCTCGAGATGACTCGTTCCCCCATCAGCGCAACAGTGGCAGTCCACTGTGGGGGAACTGTCTCAGTTCCTACACCCGGATAGAAATAGATGTTAACACACACTCACAGACAAGTACTTCCATTGCTACCTAAAGTGACAAGTGGATTAATCATAATAGTTACTTGATGGCGGTACCTTTTTACACCTGTGCATGTAGGATTGTGTGTTTTGCCAGCAGTCGCAGCAGAGACAGAAATAAATCAGAGATCGGAGGAATTTGTGGGACGGGGCTGGGGAGCAGGAAATAGAAGCAATGATCGAATCCTGGGGGGCTGTTCAGGACAGGATATTACTATTATGACTTGAGTGGCTGTTCTGTGGGAGGTTTAAAGGCTGTAGTTGGACTGATTGACTAAGGATGTGGCTCGGTTGCAAAGAGGTTTCCTGGGACTTGCCTAAGGTTGAATCAATGGCTGGGGTTGCAGATGGGCATTGTGGGTATGTGCCGGGGCTGAAGCTGTAGTGAGAGGATTTGCTGGTCCCTGCAGTGTGTCTGTTTACTCTGCTGTTCTGTTGAATAGTTGAGGGAAATGATGGAGGAGTGCTGTTTGACGGAGCACTGTCATGCCTCAGTTAGCACTTTGGTAACCTCACAGCCACTGCACTGCAGCAGACCCACTGACGGACGGTGCACACTTGCTTTGAATTATCTTACTTTGACATTATGCTCATACTTCGATTACATTGATCTAGTGTTTAGTTTTTAGCATAGACTGTTAAAAGGAATGGATGTAGCTACTGTGATTGGTTGACAGACTCCTGTTTTGAAGTTTGGCAAATCGGCCTTCACCATTGTGGTTTTTTGGAGCCAATGCTGATCATATTTGGACGAGAGGGTCAAGCTGGATCTGACTCATAGACCTCGCAGACAGCCTGTCACTCAAGTGGCCCCGCCCCTAAGTATGTTTAACTTTAAGCTTTAATGAAATGTAAACAGGTGAGTTGTATAAATATTCACCCCATGTACAGTTGTCATGGATGTTTAAATTAGCTACCAGGCTGTTAACATGTTTATTTGTGCTGTAAAGTTGGTCATTATAACATAGGTTTCTACAGGGATTGACTGGGGCCAGCCTCAAGTGGCCATTCAAGGAAGTGCACTTCTGCATTGGCTTCATTTTTCAGTCCCAGAGGTTGCTGCTTGGTTTTAGACTATAATATCTCAACAACAATTGGTTTGATTGCCATGAAATTACTTACCTTTTCAATCCTGTGATGCATCATTTATGCCACCAGCAGGTCAGAACCTTCACTTATCCTGTGAAATATCTCAACATCTACTCAATGGATTGGCACAAATTTCTGTACAGACATTGGTTCTCAGATGATTAATCCAAATGACTTTGGTGATCTCTTGTCTTTTGAAGAAAATATCTCAACAACTACAGTGTAGATAGCCCTGAAATTTGATACACACATTCATCTTTAACTAGCAATTCTCTAATGACTCTGATAACCCCACACGTCTCATTTAGCACCAGCATCAGGCCTTATTGTTGAGGTACCGCCTCACAGAGTTGTTACCATGGCTGTAGTCTCTTTATCTTTAATTTAAAGTTTAAATGCTGTGCTTAAAGGAGCAGTGTGTAGCATTCATAGAATTTAGTGGCATCTAGCAGTAAGGACTGCAGATTGCAACCAGCTGAAACCTCTCACGTGTGTGCAGCATGAACTCCTAGGTTGGAGTCCTTCAGTGTTTTTTGTTCAGTAGGTTTTAACAGGAGGTAAATTATCTACAGAGGTCGCTTCCCCTCCGAAACAAATAGACCAGGTAAATAAACCTGTAAACACACCGAGTAAAGCAGTTTCATGTTACAAATCAGTGTTTCTCCGACACTGTTCGGCTTGTCACTGCTGGGCAGCTAGCTCAGCACCTACTGGTGTGCTCGCCTTTTATCTCTAATAACTTAACAGTCAGACGTTCAGGAGGTTTTTACTGGGAGCCGAATAATCCACAGTGGTCTTTTCTTCTCTGAAACAATGGAGCCAGTGATTTAAACTACTAAAAACTCTAAAGAGAGCAGTTTCACTTTAAAAATCTGTATTTTTCCTATGCTGATTGGCTCATTGCAACGGGGCTGCTAACTAAGACGGCCCATGTGAAAAAGCAAATGGCCCTATTTAGAGCCAGTGTTTGGTTCATCGGTTCTGTGCTACTGTTCTACTGTTCTGTGTATTTTTACCAATATATCCCCCTAAATCCTGCACACTGGACCTTTAAGACAAAATACAAATCCATACTTTTCTTCTGCAGGATGCTACAGTAGCCTGTCTGCTGGCCTCAGTAAGTTATTTGCTAGAAAGACCAACTGCTGAAGTCTAGCCATGACTTTACAGAGTTTATATCATCAGTCTGAATGTCTCTTGGGGTGAAACCAGCCTGCTTTATGCCATTACTGTAGTCCATTCCCACATTTCTTTACCTGTTGGTTCTATACTTTATCTTTCTTTTTGACAGAACTACTTTACGGCTCCAGTGCACCTAATTTATATAGTCAGTGGCATGGCATTCATACATTTTCCATCTGAGTCTGTACCAATATTCCAAACTGATTTCCATGCTGCCCGGCAGAAACCTGTGCTACAGAGAAAGCACTAGCAGCTAGACCAAGGCGTTTCGAGAAAATGAGTGTTCCATTATTTATGCTCCCCTCGCTAACTTTATGATGCCGTTAGGTGGTCATGCTGTTGTCCTCTGTCTCCTTTTATTAGCTGTGGTTCACCGCTGCATTTTAATGGATACGTCAAAGAATGAAGTTTCCTCGTGGCAATGTAGCATAGAGCCCCTTTCTCAGGCTCAGTGAAACAAAGGGATAGATGGTGCACATCATAAGATGGGAGCACAGTCTTAATGAGTTTGGTTTGCGTGCCTGCCAGAGTCCAACACTGAATGTGTACTATTTTACCAGCTAAGCACTTTTTACCAGTATTGGTCTGAAAGCGGCAGTGGCTTGAGTTTTACTGACATCGACTGTGTTTGTATAGTAATTTCACCATAGAGGCCTTCTTTTATTTCATTTCAATATCCAATTTCCTGAAAAACTTGTTTGTATTTATATATTTTTTATAGGTTCTCTGTTTACTTTGTGAAGTATTGATGTTAGTTTCCTTTTCCTATATCCTCTTGCAGCTTTTAAACAAGTACAGCAGTTTATATCATAGTCACAGTGAATGCTGTTTATGAACTAGCCAGAGGGTGTAATGCACAGATAGTTTGGTTCAAGTGTGATTGCTGTTGTTGCGATGGCCCCTCTGCTTAGCTTGGTCTGTTTGCTGCTATGAGTTCCTGTCTACAGGGGCTGAAGGCAGCACAATCAGCGGCATGGGACACACTTGGGTCGGGTGTGTGCCATGGACGGTGTATTAGGCCGGAGTAGCAGATAGTCCACTGAGACCTCTACTCCACACACGTCTATGTAGTGGCTTTTTATGTATCTTTTCTTTAGCAGCAAAACACAAATGCAGCACACTTTAACTCAAACACTTAGCAATAATACAGTCTCTGACTACAAGTTGCTAACAACCTGGCTTACAATAGGAACGTACTGACACTTAAACAAGCCCAGTTAATTAAGATTGACATGGTAAACTTGTTTTGTAAGCTTTGTTGTGCTGCAAATGCTCTAATCAAAGTAACTAAGAATACTACCCAGTGTAAAGGAGCATTATTTCTTAATTAAAACTGAGCTAAAGCTATTTTTGTTACATTTAAACTTGTTTGTATGTCAGTGTCATTTATGCAGCACTGAACACCTTACAAAACAAAGAAATATGAGATGTAACGCGCTTATGTAAAGTGGTACAGAAGACTGGAAACACACGACAAAATGAGAAATTGCACTGCATCTCTGTGGCCTTTAAAAATTAAATAAAGATTTTTTTCATCTGAAGTCTCTCTTAAATAATGTCCACTATAAATGACGGAACCATTCAAGATCATAATAAAATTATATGAATTATACCCACCCCTTTAAGGCTGTTCGCCTTGTCACATAAATTTTTAGTTCAGCTGGATGTGGAGACAGCATGTATGCTGTGCACGTACCACATTACCGTACAAGGTCATTATACACTGACATACAGTAGTTACTGCAGGTATTTAAGATCACAGGACAATCAGTGGTGCACTTTTGACACAGTGTGACTTATTGTCAAATAAAAAAAGAGTTTGTACACATTGTAGCAGCTGTGCTAGGTGTTTTAGCAACAGGAGTTTCATACCTTGGCTCTAACCTCAGTATTGGGTTTCATTGCCTAATTAGAGCTGTCGGATAATCTGCCAATAGCCTGCATCTTTTTTAAAAAAAAACAAAAAAAACAACAAAAAAAAACAGCTGCATGGAAATGAAGAGTGGCATTCATTATCACCGTTCATGGCAACAGCTCACTGATTACCCTGCTCTTAAATATGTTGGAGTGACTCTGGACAGGAAAAGCCGTTGACAGAAATTCACTTTAATTCGCAATACATCTGCTCCATGTCATATGGCATGTGTGAGTACGCAACACCTTGAGTTGAAAGACAGCACCCTGCACTTAAACACAGCTTACAAGCCGGCTCTTGATATTTAAGTGGGATTATGGTGATATCATGCCCTGAACCCTTCATCTTATTTCGCTAATATGTTACAGTCAAAGTGCAAAGGAGCACCAACCTTTGTAGCAGCACTGACTACTTGTCTCGGCTCCAATTTAAACATCAATATTGAATGTGCCTTAATCCTTGCTGTCTCAAGCGTGCCCATGGGTGAATCCCATATTAATGTCTCTGGTTTTGAGCAGGTACTGAGCACAAGTAATTAAAAATAGATCAACTTCCAAAATGTAGATTGAAACTGTGCTAGAGGTGTAGTTTTGCCTCATGCAAGGTTGTAATGGTGCTGATGATGAGAAGACCAGAATGGGTGAGAATCTAAATGCCACGCTTGGGCAGTGTTGACTCAGCCAAAATGCCATGGCTCTCTATTGACACTGGAGTCGTTCTCTACTTTTTCACAATCCTGTTTCTCCATTGTAACACCAAAAGGCCAAGGCGGGAGTAGTCCATAAAAGGATAATATAAATTTTCATAGACTGGCTAATGTCTCTGGACTTTGTTCCAATTCAAGAATGTGATCTTTACATGTTACATATTTTGCAATTAAAGAAATAGTTATGTTATTCTCCTGCTGACTTGTATCTGCAGTAGCAGATATAGCTTGGGTGGCACCTCAGGCAATATCTGGAAATGCGCACTGCTATTAGATTCTGGTACCGTTTCATTTCAAAAGACTTAAATCACTGTATATACACACACACACTGTATATATCTGCTGTCTACAGTATTTGATGCGCAGTGTGCATGCCTCACACAGCATGTGTCTTTATTTGCCCTCGTCAAATAAACATAATCTACTGACAAAATACACGTTGTGCTTGCCTCCACTATTTGCATGTATCATTTTACTGTTTATGCTCACTCCCTTTCTCCATCTTGTGCAAAGTCAGCACCCTGGTGTCCCTAACATTTGCCTACACTGTCTTTGCCAGCAGTGTATCCCCCCATATCACAGTGTAAGTACTGTGGTTGTACTTACTGCAGACACCTTTTCCCTTTATGTAGTATCCAAGGAGTTCATAGTGAAATGCATCATGATACCTAACTAGCTCGCTACCTTTTTGCTACTTTGAGTATTACAGTAGGTTGATTAGCAGGTGAGCGATAAAGGATTGCATTCGGATTGGGATCCCTCAGGTCCTATGGGACCCAACAGAAATCTCGCAGGAACGGGCAGTTTTATCTTTGGCGTGGGTGGGAGTGGGCGATCAGAAAAACATGCGAGTCCCAGATATTAATTAATTACAAGGGTGGAGATGTCAACAAGTGAAGTGGAAAAGGAGATACTAATAGGATTTCATAACACAAAGGAAAAGCAACCAAGTCAGACATTTGGAGAAATGTCTCAAGAATATTACACACTGATTGCCAGAGACACCAGAATAACTATAATTCTGAATGTAATTATGCCTTAGAGTGTAATATTCGCCACTTATTACCAAGAGGTAGGCATATTTTTCTTCTAATATTACAGTAAATCAACGTGTTTTTGCCTGGGAGATGAGAGAATTGTCAATCTCTTGATAATAAATCTGTTGTTCCAGCATATACTTATGGTCAGAGTGTTGGTGGGTTCGGGCAGGGGCTGACACACACCCTGCCAGGATTGGTGGGAATAGATACCACACTCTGCAGGAGCGGGCAGTAATGATCAGAAATGCAGCGGGAGTGGACCGGAGCAGGATTAGGAGAACAATCCCGCACATGGCTCTAGTGAGGGATACTGTTTATTCAAATAGGAAAACACCACAGATCATTCACCTAACACCTAAACAAGTAAATAGTGCACACAAAACTGACTCCACACTGTAGTGGCTATAACTTACTGCCACAGTTAATGTTAGCTGGACAAATCTCTTGACTATGCAGCTTTTTCTATTTAAATTACTCAAATTTTGGGTGAATACGAGTGTAGGAGGGCTGCTCTGTTTGATTTTTCCTCGTCTTTTGTAAAACAACCTGTCCACCCTTCTTGAGGCCACACCATCCCTATCATTCTCTTTTCAGAGGCTTAGGTATGATAGGCTCTTCTTCCAGATAATGCCAGGTCAAGAATAGTTTACCACTTTGAGCTATCTTCTTTTTCTTCTACCAAATCCGAACTTTGAAAGCAGTCATTGTTGTGCTTTTACTGCTGCATTTCTTAAGATGAGATGGGCTCGAAAATGTGGCAAACAAATAAATAGCTCTACATGCAGAGGAGTACATGTGCAAACACTCCCACATAATGTGGTAACATGGTGTTTGAAGTAGGACTTCAATTGGACACCCCTGAACAGTGTGCAACTCGGTATCCCACACAACACATTCCTGCTCCCTCAGATCAGCATTCAAGCGTTCTCCCATGTGGCCAAAGCTCGGAAAAATGCAGAACATTGATGTATCAATGCAGAAAGGGGCAAAGCTAAGTGTTTGGTTGTCACAACAGGATGATTTCACAGAGTAAAATGTGCTTCATCTCTCGGTATTTGTTATATCTGGATCCTCTGATTATATGTTTAAACAAGACTCATTATTTATATTTTACTTATTTATTATTTAATCCAAAGGTTGTGTTCTTATCCATCATTCCCTCCTGGTGATTGACTCTAAGTATTACTCATGTTGCCCTGAAGTGAGACATTTGGACTGTCAACTATCAAGCACCTCCATAAGTGGCAGTCTGATGAAATAAAGGCCAATTTTAATGCAAATTGTATGCATCAGTGCAAGAAACCCTATAATCCCTAAATTATTTCTTGTTACAAGACGCTGATTGCAGTTAAATAATCCCTACAATATTTACAGCAATATACACCCGTTTCCTGGTGTATAAATAGAGTGTGCCTGTGGATGACTCATATTGTTTTGATTACACTGCACAGGTCAGGATTTGTAAAATAGATTCATATCTAATTAAAGTATATGCAGTGAGCATAAATAGTGTTTATACTTTGACTTGTAATCAGATAGTTTGGGATAACTATACTGGGCACATAAAGTCCTCAGGGTCATCATGTGTGTATATACAGTATAGATATCATAAAGTTCAGACATGCTTTCTTCAAAAAAGCAAAATTAACAACAACAACACACAAGTCACAGTGACCGTTGCTGTTTTCTGAACTGTCATTAATAATTCAAGGTGAAAGGATGGGAACTAGGAAACGAATGAATGTTGACAACATCTCACTGAAATTGGCTTCAGTTTGATAAGCTGAGAGGATTTATAGGTCTTCACGGGTTCTCTCCTCCCCTCTATGGAGTGAAGAGATTGCCTGGTTGTTCAGTAAACGTCAAACATATTTTGAATGGAAAGTGTTTTGGAAAAATGACAAGACAGAAATAAAAGTGATGACAGAAAAGAGACTTTTGTACATGGTGAGATATTGAGGTAGGTTTTAGAGGTAGAGGTAAACCCACAGGTATGTCCGCAATTCATAGACTGTTAAAAATAATGGACGTAGCTACCATGACATCACCCACTGGTTTGTGGACTGTTGTTTTGAAGCCTCAAGTTTGGCATTTTGGCAGTAGACATCTTGTTCTTTTTAAACATGTCTGGTTTTTGGTCCTTCACTTGGTTATTCATTTTTGAGGTACTGTACGTCCCTGTGGTGACGTGTTGGAAAACTTCTTGGTGGCACTCAATGAAAAACCAGTGTATGATAATACATTATTAGAATTTTTTGTCAGGGAGCCATACATATTTATCAGTACCACATTTTATGGCAACTCATGCATTCTTTGATGAGATATTTCATAGTGTTGGACAGGCCGACACACTCAGTTTCCCTGCCCGGAGCCACCAACTATTATGAGTTAGGTTTTGAAAGTGAATACAGACTGTATAAAATAATGGGAGCAGCTACCGTAATGCCACCCATTGGTTTGTAGCCTCGAGTTTGGCATTTTGGTTGTCGCCATCTTGGTTTTTTTTTTAGCTAGAAGTGACAATATTTGGACAAGGGTTCGCAGGTGTGGATAAACGAGGGGTGGACCTGACTCATAGACTTTAATGACGCCTTGCAGACAGCCTGTCACCCAAGCAGCCCCACCCTTAAATGTGTGTAACTTCAAGCTTCAATAAAATGTAAACTAATTAGTTACATCAAAACCCACCCCCCTTACAGCTGTCATTAATGTTGAAATTTGCCTTAGAACCCATAACATTGTTTGTACCAGGCTGTAAACATGTTAATGTCTGCTGTTAAGTTGGTAATTCTAATATGGCGGTCAATGGGAAATGAGTCAAGCCTCAAGACTGTTTGTGCAAATGTCCCAGAGGTTCTGGGCAACAATTATGTACAAATAAATAAATAAATGAAGTGCCTGCATTTTTTATTTCACGTTGAAATGGCTGATAACCGTTGCATTTCATTTACCATTTCATGTTTAATTGAATATAATAAGAATGTAATGAGTAATATAGCCAGACCTTTCTTAATGAAACAAAACAAAACAATAAGCTCTGCCTTTTTAAACAGCTGACGTGTCTCTGTGTGTAGCATGGATTGTATAAAAGAAGTGGGAGTAGCCAACGTGATGTCAGCCATTGGTTTGTAGACTACAGTGTTGAAGCCTCAAGTTTGTAAATTTTGCTTGGGCTTTTAGGAGCTGTAAGTGATTATTTTTGGACATGAGGGTGAAGCTGTGGAGGAGCGAGGTGTGGATCTGACTGGGACACCACTTTAGTATTGACTTGTCCATCACAAGGTGGCCACACCCTAAAGCATACCCAGCTTTCTCATCTATTTTACTCTAAATGGGACCATGATTCACATAATGAACATCATGCTGTATTGTAAAAGACCTGGAACTAGACATTTAGACCATAATCTCATTAGAAAATGTTTACTGAGGTAATAAATCAAGTGAGAAGCAAGGTCAGTTTCTCATAGATTTCTATACTGTCGGTGTTCTCTCAGCAACCAGTGGAGTCGCCCCCTGCGGCACTAGAAAGAATACAGGTCAAAGGCACTTCTGCATTGGCTTCACTTTTCAGACCTGGAGATAACTCCTTAGTGTGTAGTCAGTACAGTCTCCTCATAAGGACAGACCTATGAGACTGTTTGTGAGTATATGTACGCATGCGTGTCTGCTTTTGTGTGGGTGAGAGAGAGACAGAGTGACAGAGAGACAGCGATGCAGGGATTGATTCAGGTCATTGAAATGTAGACAAGCATTCAGCCAGATGCTGGAGAAATCAATCCCAGTGTAACAGATGGCAAGATCACTAGGAGCATGATTCTCTCACCTCTTTGTGCTGCGCAACCCCATGGGATATTCAAGATGCCCATCTTCTATAATGAGCGTAGCCTTTAGTGCACACACATGATTTTTGCAGATGCTCTCACACCTAGGAGTGAGGTCTTTGTTTTGATATGTGGAGGTTTAGGGGAAAATACACCAGCATTCAGTAAGAAGCTTTGCCTAAAGGGGGTAAACCACCATAAAAGAAGAATAAAAATAAAGGTGAAAAATCACAGTGCCTTCATTCTTTCCTTCCAAAATTTAACATCTTAGAAAAGATGTGTTTTAGGGATTGAAATGTATTGAGTTTGATTTCAGCCAACTTTGTCTTCAGTTTTTGTGCTTGGTGTTAAAATGAGGTGAATTGCCTTTTTCAAGGTCTTTGAGAAGAGCGCATGTTTTATATTCATGCCTATTTACAAGGTTATTATCGCTGTTATTAAATACTGGTGAAGGCTTTGCCATCACCAGTCTCATCCTTGGCTGAAGCACGTTATGAATGTGCTGAACCCTTGTGAAGAGGAGGCCTGATATATTCAGAAAATGCCACAGCTGCATTTTTTTTTTCTTGGATGGAAAAGCAGCCTTTTCCCAGTAGCTCACTGATTTTCATATTGACTCAATCTGTAACTGAGCCAAGATTGGGTCTGGTTTTCCCCCTCTGTACAAACCATTGCTTAAACTGATAATTTCCTATTGTAACGCAGACAATTGCACAGATGTATTTTCAGGAACATTAACAGCTGTTTCTCTTTTTTCTTACACACACACGCTTTCACTTTTGAACCTTTAATAGTTGTTTTAGGAGCTGTGTGACAGTCTGGGCTTTTGGAGCGGCCAGTTGGCCTTGACGTTGAGATCTCATTACCCGAGCTCTCTGTCCCTTTCTTGGCACAGCTTCTGATTATGTCAAAATAACTGATAAATGTAATACACACTGTGGAACACGATGCCAGGGATTTTCGTTATGAATGAGCTCGCCTACTCATAATGATGAATTGGATTTTAATTGCCAAAAGTTGGTATTGTTAATGACAATACAATATATCACACGGGGCCACGGCCCACACACACTGACACCAATTTGTATTTCTGTGGATGCATCATTATTTCCTATGCGAACTCGCATTCTGCTCCCGTACATGGCCTCTTCTATGTGACATAATATCCAAAGACCCCGAGAGAGTATAATACCATCTACCGACCAATACTGTAACACACAAAAAATGTCTTTGTTCCTCAGACAAAAGAAAGTGTCTTGTAGGGAACTGTTATGTCAAGTTGCTCCTCATTTTTTCTGCTGAGTGATATCTAATAATGGGGCTGCAGCTGCTGTGCATTCCCCTGACACCTCCTACGCTACAATGCTACTGTACAGCACAGCACCTCTGGGGGAAAAGACGCTGGTAGACAAAGCAAGTTCACCCCTGGAGAGTTTGGGAATAGGAGAGAAAACAGATATATATGTGTGCAAGCCGACACTCCGACGTACACACTGAGGCACACAGAGGCACAAATCCCACCTTGGTAAACACTATCTACAAAGACACAGTGTTACGGTAATAGTACAGATACTGAATTTTTACACATGGCCACCTCTTATTGCAGACAGGGGACAGAGAGATTAAATCAGCAGCTTAACTTGTTCTCAATTAAAATGTAGAGCACAGCAAGCCTCAACCTTCTGTCTCCTTTCCTAGCACAGTCCTGATTTAGTATGTTCCCTGGCTTTCACCCTACCCAGTCCCCTTTTTGGTCTTATTATAAACAAATTAGCTGGACGTACGGAAGGCTGTACAAGTGGTTAATTAAGAGCACTAATGGGGAATAGTTATCAGTCATGTTGCAGCAACGACATGACTGATAACTACTGCTTAAGTATACCCAGTAAAATGATTCATTATCTGATTTGCATATTTGCAATTAAGAAAATATGCCTCATATTAGCTACCCTAATTTGTCCATTCCTGCAAAATGTCAAGCAAAGATAACTCAAAATATTGTCATAGTTTTCAGTTTCAGCAAGGACGGTTAAACAGTTACCCTCAGCTGGAGGACTGCTGCACCCCTGCTGCAAGAATCTACTTGCACCAAACTCATCCACCAACCTGTAATCTGGAGTCAGTGCCAAATGCTGTCTCATTTCATTAAATGATTTGTGAGTCTTGACCAGCAAGCTTCATAAAAGATTCCCATCAACATTGATTCAGTGTGGTGATATTGTTAGATATGATTTATCACGTGGCGCAGGAATCTCAGTGCAGTAAACTACTGAATAAAATCCGAAGGTTACCCAGCCCACAGTGTGATCGCTCACTACAAAGTGACCGCTCGTGCCTGCCCGCAGCATCAGAAAAAGAACCCACCCCAGCATCTGCCTTTGGTCTCGTGGGACATGCCTTGGAGAGACTTCTACTTCATCAGCAAGGTCACACCAAAAAAAAATATCCACAGACTAGCGGTCATTTCAGCCAACCCCTGAGTCCACAACTGTGTAACTTAGGGGTTGGTTAAAATGGCTACTGAACAATGGATATTTGAGATCAACGGGTCTTTAATGTCCTGAAACACTGATCCAGGACTCAAGTAATAAGAATCAACATGAAATCCATTTCCTGACCAAAAAAAGACCTAATGTTCAAGCCAGGCAGAAATAGTGACATATTCTGAGATGAGGGTAAGCACTTAGTGTTGGAAGCTGTGAGGAGGTGTGGAAGCGAGGCTGAAAGAAGTAGACACAGAAAGCTGCAGTGTGTAGGTGGCACCCACACAGCTCTGCTTGGCTTAGCCGGGCCCTGCATTAGCTAGAAGGCTAGGGCCTGTTTGTCTGATATCTCTTTGGAAGGGACAGATCAAAGGCAGGGCAAGGGGCCATAGTACAGCTTACACACTTTCCGAGGCAGCAGCACACATGTACATTAATGCGTGCAAACACAAAGAAACCCAGAACACACTTGCTCCCTTGGCTTCTATTGATTGCTTTCTATATCTCTCCCCCTCTCCTCCAGTTTCAGAGTCCCCACAATAAAAGCCGGTCTTCACTGGCAAAAGCGTTTAGCAGTTGGAAAGGTCAGCTCCAGCCTGCAGCCAAATACTGTGCACAAAAAGCAGCAAGACGCAGTGTAAAGGCTTTTGTAACAAAGGCATGTTTAAATTGCAAATTGCTGTTCTTAAGGTTGGTTTGCCAAACTACAAACTTGGATTCCTCAAAATAAGTGGCTACTATACGGTACATTATTGTGTTCATGGAAGAAATCTGCCCTTTGGTTTCCCCCCTGGAAGGTGCATGACACAACAGAACAAAATGGCTCCCTATCACTTTTTAGCTATGCTAGTTTTGTGGCTCAGGAAGTAGCAATGTCTGTGGTCCACATGGAAATATTTTAATAAATATTGGATGGATTGTCATGAAAATTTGTTCAGACATTAAATGCTGTGTTTTATTTATAGGCGCCTTTCAAAGCACTCAAGGACTCCTCACAAGACACAGTTAAAAACAAGCAGCAATGTATCCATAGATCATAAAATCCAACAATTGAGGTGGGAGGCAGAATGGCTGAAGGCTCTAGAACCCATGTAGGTCAAGCGTGCAGATGGTGATGTGAGCTGGATTGCGGAAGAGGATCTTAGAGTTCGGGAGGGTGTGTAGAAATGAAGGAGTTCAGACAGGTTAGAAGGAGCTTGATTATGAAGGGCCTTAAAGGCGAGAAGCAGAATCTTGAAATCGATGGCATATTTAACAGGAAGCCAATGAAGCTGCTGGAGAACAGGAGTGATATGATCTGTGAAGAGGGTTCTGGTAATGATACAGGAGGCTGAATTCTGGACCAACTGGAATTTATGAAGACATTGTGAAGACATTTGTGGTCCCACTGGGATGACAATACAAATGAAATCCCCAGACTTTTCATCCAGCCTCATCAACAGCTCAAAAATTCAGTATGTCCAATACTCAAGTTAATCTGTAGACAATTAATGGCCATGTGCACCAAATCATTTTTTCCCTGCTGAAAACGCACAGCTGGGAACACTTGAGCGTGTCTTGGAGGCATAGCGTTTTTTCCATCTGTGACGCTTTGGTTTTGTATGGTTGCTATGATACAGAATACCTGTGAGAGTAAAACTGGCACAAGGTAGAGGACTCGCTCTGGCCCTTGCTCTGGATGAGGGGAAGGCTGGAGCATGCAGAGAAAGAGGACGGACAATCTGGCCTGTTTTGGGTTTGGACATTTTGTGGCCTTCGTTGTTGTTGTTCAGCACTTGTAAATGTAGAATGTGGTCTTTGGTTGGTCTTTGTGGTATTTGTCCTGTTCCTCTATCACTCTGATTGGAAGGCTGGGAAAAAAGTGACAGTGAGGAGCGCAGTGTTGGCTCCATAGTGTTGTTAATGAAACAGATGATTAATCCTCCTGGGACCACATATTATCATGTCACAACCTGGCACATCTTGCACCTTTTAGCATGACACCAACTCCTCTGATTAGCATTTGATCTCCACACAGATTAACCAAAACAGATGAAAACCAACAAGACATGATTTGTATCGTCCTCACTGAACCTCACCGCCTCTTATTGAGTCATCTGCATGAACTGTGGGATCATCCCTTGCGCCTGTGTGTCAATAAATGGTGATTGCTTCATTTGTTCGTGGTATCATGAACACGCATGCAGAGTTCTTTGTTCGCTGAGGCTCTTTGTCAGTGCCTTCATAATTGCTGCATGCTAAATGTCATACTTTGACAGCGGGGTTTTTGGGGTCAAGGTTTGTGGGGTATTGATTGAGGACAATGGCTCCAGAAGACTCATTGTGCAATTTGTATGGGCTTTTGTCCCAGTGGGATTCATTTAGTCACATGTGTACATGCAATAAGTTATCATTCTGTGTGTTTGTGTGTGTGTAGGGTGCTGGAAGCTAACGTATTAATCCCTGACATAGCGATGGCAGTTACAGTAATGTGGTGTTTTGACTTACGTGTGTGTGTGTGCGTGCATGCTCCTGGCCACCTACGTGTGTTACTGTAATGAGGCAGCATGCCTTCTTCATGACCCTCCCTGCCTTGTCATCCCTGACAAACATTAGGCTGACAGGTGGTGGCAAAACATGTCAAATCCAATGATTAATCATTTTCCTCCTCATCTTTTCTCGCTGTGTCTGTCCAGTCTCTAATCAGTCCCTGTCTTGTCTCAGGCCTGTGTATGTGTTCGATGTATCTGTGTTTTCTAGCAGTGCGTGTGTGGGTTTGAGTCCAGTCACTTAACTACTCTATAGGGGTCTTCAAAATGTCCATCGGTCAAACACGATTGGTGGGTCACAGGATGAAAAGCAAATTGACCCAGAGAGAGAATGCCTGTTTGCCTTTTAAAAAAGTGAACATGACTCATCAGTCAAACCTGATTCACCTCAAGGATCACATTCAGAACAGGATACATTGACATTTAAATGTATTAAATGGAAAATGACCAATCGTTACAGTCGATATTGTATTAAATTTCTGTCTCAGTATCAAAGGTGAAGTAGCACGGAGAGCGTTGCTAATAGAACAAAAGTGGATTTAATGTGAATTACAATTTCTGTCACGCTGTTAGATGCTTTTAAATTGAAAATATTTTCAACAAATTGCTTTAACTAGGTCGAGCTGACTGTGGGGTTCTTGATATAAATAAACATGTCTTTTGGAGATTTTATTTTGAACTCCTGATTAGCTCGCATACAGAGTGTTATTGGAAAAAAGTTTTATGGACATAGGTTTAAAGGAAACTATTTCTCAATTTCTGTTTTCAGTTTTTTCTTCTTCTAATTTTTTCCTTATGTAAATGCTTTACCTTCACATTGTATTCACCCAATATAAGCCAATGAGTTGGCATGAGCAGTTGCCTAGCAACTAGTTTTGCTTTCCAGAAAATAGTGTAACCTCCAATTATTTTATTGCTTTAAGACTTTTATCACTCTATCAGCGCCTCTGTGCTGTATGTGAGTGCTTTTTGTATGGTGGAGGATCTGACTGCAATACATGTGCCCTTTCAATGTCCTGAAAAATGCAAATCAATGGGTTTTTAAAATGCCTTGGCATTACAGGCACTAGTACAAGTGGAGGAGTGCAAGATAAATCAATTGCTAATGCTGCAATGCAACCATAGCCATCCCTGATTCTCATGCGTTCTTGTATTCTTTGGCTCTTTGGACAAGACGAGGCCAGGCTTGTATTTGAAGGTATGGTAAAGAGCAACGTTAAAGTGTTAACACACTTTTAAATGCCATTACTCTTGCACTCCACCCCCATTTTGTAGCAAAAACGCCTAAAATGACATACCCAAATTAAAATGACTGTAGCTTCTGAACCGCTCTGACTACATGCATGCATGAGGTCTTGCCAGAAAGAAAACTCTCTGAAGTTTGTTGTGAACGTGAACACTCTAGGTGATACAGAGACAGAGTAATGGGCCTCTGAAGTCAGCAAAAAATTGAAGATTTTGCCTAAAATTAAATAAAAAATGTTTTTCAGGATGAATAACTGTCTGTGGCGTCATCTGAGCAGGTAAATTGCACTGTGGGGCTGTAGGCACACTATCAATGAACATTTGTTTCAAATTTGAAGAAGATTGCTCAAAGTATGACCATTCTACAGTGTTTTTTCCGTGAAAAGATCCAGGCGGAGCTCCAAATGACAAGTAGGTCACTCGGCTTCAAAACAGTACTGTCAGTGATCAAACAACACTCAGCCAGCTTCAAACATTGTACCTTATTGAAATCAGGTGTGATTATGATAGCTGATGTTGTTTTTGACACAGAAACACCATAAAATATCACCAGAATAAAGCCATATGAAACGTGAACGTTATGATCCCACTTTCTAGACAGCGTATCTCAGCCAAAAATAGTGGTAGGAGTGAGACTCTTACCTTTTATAAAACAGCTACATGCCTGCTAACAGCTCCACATAAGATCGCAAGTAATCCTTTAACTCTTCCCGACGAAAAACGGCATAACATGACTTGTCACCACTCATCGCGATTTTGGACTATGTGTGTTTAGGCTGCACTGGTGCGAAATCCATAATAAATAAAAGAAAAATGATGTTATTTTTGAAAAGTCAAGAGCTTCCTGAAGCCGGCAATACCAAACATCACATGGTTTGATCACGTAGTGCGCCTGGGAGATACCATTTAAGAGAGGAGGGGGGGAGCGAGGACGTTGGTGTCCTGGAGGAGTTAGAGAGGTTAAACGCTTAGGCCAGCAGCATTGTGTCTTCTGTGGTCAAAACTCTATACATACACTGTAACCTTAAATACTTTATAAAGACGCACACATAAGTGCACAGTTTAAACATACAGTTTAGGTAATACTGTGAAAAGACTGCAGGCCCTTAGTTGACATAAATGTATATTTTTCTACTGGATAAATTCCACATGTATAAGCACATCAGAAAATTACACATGATACAGACCAGGAGCCACTGATTAAATACACGGGTTTAACCGCTTCTTTTATGGTAGCAGTGGTGGAGGATGTACACAAACATTCCCCTCTATTATTAACTGCTGTAGAAGCCCCCTTGCACAAGGCACTTAACCCTAAACTAAAGCACTCGAAAATTTCTCAGTTATGATTGTGTGAAACCACTTATAAAGCTGCTTATTGCTTTCAAATAGCCTGCATGCCCAGTAAACAGTAACATTCCTTGAAAAGAAAAGGGGGAAAAAAACAAGGGCTGGAAACAGCATGAAAGCACATATCTTAAGGCGTAGACAAGATTGTGAAAAAGCAATATTGAACCATCAATCTGTCTTTCTGACAGCTCAGCATGGGACTATTGTTGTTTTTACTGTAGTGTGTGTGTGTTTATCAGCTTCTGTATGTTGGGCTGCCTCGTGTTTACAAGCTGTGGTCAAGATCAGCTTCCAGACTGGCCAGTGTTATCCTAACAGCTTGAAAACTTCTGTCTTCTGTGGGCTGTCGAAATGAGCAGCTCCATACTGTTTGTAGGTGGGCAGTAGTGCTCAGACCAGTCAGTGAATTTCCTCGTATTCATGCCCACTCGGAGCGGTCGATGACACGGATATTTTTAAATACAATTGTGTCCTATAACTGTTTTCAGCAGTGAACCGGAAAAACTAATTGCAAGGCCGGCTCTTACTCATATTGTGAGTCATAGGTGAAACCATTCAGTTCATTGTAGCCGTGGTAATTATAATGTAGAATTAAATATCCACCTTTTCAGGAAAAGGACACCTTTCCGCTGGCAGTCCTTTATATTTGTAGACTATAGAGATAGTAATTTGAGATGGAGCTGAAACTAGGCTGCAAGTCATGATGATGTTCATTATCGTTTTGCAGCACAGGTAGTACTGGTAAAATTATGTGTTGTCCGGTCGAGGGGTTTTAATTACCATTAAGCTTTATGGCTGTACCAGCGACTAGGCTTGTCACAATACCCGATCTTTAGTAGTCGATACCAATACCAGTGAATTTCCACGATTCTCAATACTCATTCGATACCACGATAAAAATCAAAAAACAGAAATTGAAACTCACATTGAATTCTTTATACAAATCAGGGTGTCTGTCTTTTAAGTGTTTTGCCAGGTTTGAAGTGTTTCCTCCTTTGGTCTGGATACTTCGGAGGCATCATTTGCACACTGGTTTTTGCAAGTTTATAATTACTCCGCTTTCATCTGGGGGACGGGCCGGGCTCAGACAGAACATGCACGGGTTTGGGTGGGGTCGGGCTGGATTTTTTGGGCCCGATCTAAGCTCTAGCACTTGTAGAAGCAATTGATTCTAGCAAAGACGATGGAGAACAGGCGTTATTCTTCAGCACTCGTCCTCTGCACAAACTGACGCACGTATACTGATCCCGTCAGTTCCGACAGGAATCAACACAGCCTGCTGAGGGCAAAGTTGCGAGATCTCATGGGTCCTCGTGACTCCCGCTGTCCAGCGGAGCTGCACCGCTCCGCACAGCAAATGCAGCTGGTGGGTGTTGATGGACGGCGGAGCACGTAGCGGATAACCAGTGCAGCCGTTCCGCAACGGACACGCATCCAGTGGAATTACCCAGCGTAAGTGTCTTTGGTTGCCAACAGTAAGAAAGAATGCGGGCCTTACCTGAAACCCGGGTAAGCTCAACCTGCTTTCCACAATCACAAGTCGGCATTGAGCGTGGAGTCAGGTTAAAGGAGACCTTTTATGCTCATTAGCAGGTTCATTTGGGATTCTGTTAGAACATGTTTACAAAGTTTAATGTAGAAGCGTTATTTTCCTCATACTGTCTGCTGAAACACCTGGATTCAACCTCTGTCTGAGACACTCCGTTTCAGCACCTGTCTCTTTAAGCTCCTCTCGTGACAAAGCCCAGTCTGCTACGACTGGTCTGCTCAGCATCTCTGCACCGTCATTGTAGCTGGGAAATGACTGTAACGGGAAATAGTGGCACTTTAACTGTGAAGAATCACCAATAAAAGCTTAACATAACCGGAAATGTTCCACCAGATTTGAAACTGGGGAGAAATTAACAGCGTCAGCAACCAAGATTACATGTTTCCCTGATGTAAGCAAGAAGCGTTATGTAAACACTTGCAGTAGTGTGCCTGAAGTTGATGACCATAACCATATAAGGATATTATCCAGCATGATTTGAAGTTTTCTTGTAGCCAAAGTAAAAAACCTTTCCAGATATTGCGTGGGCTGCCACCTAAGCTACATCCGCCACTGGGGATACAAGTCAGACAATGATGAAAAAGCATAATAGATCCCCTTTAACAGATAGATGCAGTCAAATACTAAACAAAACACCAGCATGAGGGTGATCGTACTTTTACCATCCCGTTCCCAACAAAAACAGTCACACTGCTATTTGCAACATGCCAACTTTATTGCCTTCCTGTCGTCTCCTTCTCCTCTTTCTTTCTTCTTGCTGTCTGACAAGCTCATATCCAATAAAACCTGCCCTCTCAAAGCTTGGCAACCAATCAAAACACAGCTGAAAACTAGTGACCATGAGCTTTTGAATTTTTTTTTTTCATTTATCGATTAATCATTCAGTCTATGAAACGTCAAAAGACAGTGAACGATGCAAATTGCAATATCCCATTTCTGACCAACAGTCAAAAACCCCAATATATTTAATTTGCAATGATCAAACTAAGAGAAAAACTGCAAGTCGGCACATTTCCGAAGCGGAAATGAATGTTGGGCATTTTTGCTTGATGATTGACAATTAGTCAGTCCACAGAAAATCAATCAAGCAAACTCTTTTGTTAAATGATTTTTTTATTTTTCTATTGCAGCCTGGCATTCTCTGGCTCCAGATTATAAATTGTGAGCAATTCTTCTTTTCTGTGTCTCATGAAATAGTAAACTGGATATCTGTAGGTTTTGAACAGTTGGTCGGACAAAACAAGGTATTTATTGATGCCACTCTGGGGTTCAGGAAATAGTGATTGCCATTTTTCACTCTTCTCTGACATTTATAGACCAAATGACACATTGATTAATTGCGACCATAATTGCCAGATTAATGTTGTTAGTTACAGCCCTACTTTCTGATTAAAATCCTGGAGAAATATTAACACTGTTTACGTGTTGCTAAAGAAAATGTCTGCAGAAATATTTGGGTGGAAATCATACCTGTTGGTGTGCAGTTCTGTCTGGAAACACTGAGGCACCATCCGTTAGACTGTTTTATGTCTCTTACAAAAGTGCCCTATAGCCCATAGGAGGCTGTTGGCCAGTGATGTTCTGTCATTGTAGAGTGTCAAGGATGTTGTAGTCTCCTCTCTGGGCTGTTGTCATTCTGCTGGGCCAGGCAGTGTGTCTTACATGACACAGCTAGGTGAGGGATGTGAACAAGAGGAGCAAAGAGGAGAGGGAAGGATCTGAGGTGAGGTCTGAGGTGCGTGAAGGGGACGGGGACGGGGGAGAAGAGAGGCAAGAAGTAAGAGATGGAGGGAGGGAAAGAAAAGAGGATAGGTGGCATGCTTTGATATTCTCCTGGTGCCTGGTGGAACCAAGCATGTATCAGCGCTTCAGCTCTCCTGCCTGTTATTGGGTGATGAAACCCCAGTTGCAGTAAATGAAATTTAATCAGAAAAAATTTCCACACAGGCGAGCTGTGAAATTTCATAATAAGTCTTGGTGTGTGTGCGTGTACATGTATGAGCATGCGTGTTTTTGCCTGTGTGAGCATTCCCATCTGCGTCTGCATGCTCATGAATGCACATACGGAAAAATGATACCATCTTGGGCTGAAGTCAATAATAATATGCAAAGTAGCTTTGGCTTTGCAGCTGCGGGGTTAAGACATCAGTATTGAAACCACTTATAATCCCATATTTCCTCTGTGTTTATCCATTTTTCATAACCTTATTGAACAGTTTGAGTTCCACTTTATAGTTGTACCTTTGACAGCCTTTAATTTCACACTGAGGAAATTGTCACCTGCAGGAAAAGGGTTTTTTTAATTTTATTTTTTCTCCAACAATTTTGGACACTTGACACACAAGCCTTTCCTGTTGATAAGATGTTTTCACACCCTCACGGTTAAATTGGGATTTATATTCACAGAGGTGGTTGAGTAAAGGCTTGAGAAATATTTACTACATTCAGAGATACTGCTTGGTGTTTCGATCACAGTCTCAGATTATTAGTTGTGTTGAACAGCAGGATGTCGAGTTTCTCCTGTCATAAATATGGAATAAAGATTATGTGTGGTCAGGCACCTACTCAGACTTTTAAAAATTAGAGTTTATAATGTTTTTGAACATTATGATGAAAGTATATGATGGCCATGCCCATACTTAAATATGTTTTATAAATCATTGCAGCATTTTTGGGGGGGGGGAATACCAATTTTTACACAGATTTGGTGTTGAATTTAAGCATGTTTACCACTCGAGAATTAATAAAAATGGTCAAAACTCCCTTTCCAAATATCACCTGAAGACATCGAGAACTTAAGGAACACCATAGAATCAATCTACCAAATCAATGCTCTGATTTGGTAGCGAAAACCATTGACATTTAGAGATTCCTGTAAGAAATGCATTTTCACCAACTGGATAGCAAGCACTTCTTCTGGAAACAGCTGAGAACCCCCCTTTTTGTCAATGAAATCCACACATCATCTGAATGCCTGAGATCTCTAGTTCATGGTTGTAAAATTTCATGAGGCTGTGATTATCCTAGAGGTCACATAAGTGATGTCCGTTAAAGAAATGGCGTCACTACAGTTAAATGGCTAATATGGAGACTGACATCATCACACATGAATAAAATTAGCCTAATTGAATCCACAAGAGTTTCAGCTTTCCAGTGATACCCAGTTCAGTCAGGAAAAATTTAGTCAAAGAAAACTTTATTTCAATTTGCAGTATTATATTTGGCGGCAGGGCTCTGTTCTGGGGCCTCTCTGCCTTTCCTCGGGCCTATGCAGAAAGCCTCTTCCACGGGCCTACGTGAAAAGCCTAAAGCAGAGAGAGAACACCTCTCTGCCCTTTCACATGCTTACATGGAAAGCCTCAAGGCAGAGAGCACACCTGTCTGCCCTTCCACACACAAACAAAGAAAGCCTGAGGCAGAGAGAGCAAACACCTCTGCCCTTCCATGTGCCTACATGGAAATTTTACGGCAGGGAGAACAGCAGCAAAGACCCTCTGGGAACAGAACAGAGCAGCATCAATGACAAACAGAAATGATACTGATAAGTCAGACACAACATGAAAAGGAGGAGCTGGGCTGGAGGCAGGTTGCATAGCGGCTTGCAGAGGAAGCAGCAACAGTAGGCAGGCCAGAGCAGTTCAGAGGAAGCAGCAACAGTAGGCAGGCCAGAGCAGTTTAAATAGGGCACCCTGAATGAGATTCGCCTATTGGTTGCATAGAAAGGAAGCATGTGACCTATCAGCTGCTCCATCAGTTGATTGGGCTGTTTGAGATCAGCTGATGAAGCTGAGATGTGAGCTGAGCTTGACATTGTGTCCTGAACTAACACTATGCATAATTTTATGCACCTGTTTAGGGACCCCAGTATGCAGAAACATTAAAATACACCATTTTTAGAATAGGCGAAAATAACACATCTCTACTGCATGCAAAAATTGCATGTTTATGGCAAAAACTGCATGGGATGAGCATACAGTGGGCGTGTCTGTAGGGGGGACTCGTGGGTACCCAGAGAACCCATTTTCATTCAGGTGAGCGTTCAAGGGACCCCTGTGAAATCTGGTCATGCCAGTTTTTCCCTTGCCATAATAAAGCCAAAATTTAAAGCTTTATGTAACTCCCTTCCAAACAAGCTAGCTTGACATGGGTTCTTTATGTTGTTTAATTTCATATGATACCACTGGCTTCACACTAGCTTAAAAGGGCACACCACAGCTTCTAAAAGATGGTAATGTCAGTAATGAGATTGCCAGCTGTCCTGCAGGCTCAGTGCGTGTGGCTTTTCATATTCCTCCTAGTTCAAAAACTCAAAAGCAGGACTAACTTTATAATGAATTCAAGAAAACACATTTCTAATTATTTGTTGTGTAGGCAATGGTGCTATGATTCATTTCTCTATTACTTTGTCCACATTCTGCAGTATTAACAGCAACAGCTTTCTCTGTGGGTTTGAGATAATGAACGCCCTTTCCCGCCCTACTTTTTCCGCACAAAACAGAAATAAATATGAGTTTATAGATGTAATGTTGATAGCAGATATGTCCGGATTTGATTGATGTTTGAAGCTTACATGCCTCTGCTTAATCCAAAGTAATCACTTACAGAAACTAGCTTCACTTATTACGTCAGAAACATGCTACTTTGTAAATAAATTGACAACAGTCTCTAGGGACTGATTATGTACCTTTAAAAGGAAAAATTGTACACCTGCATTTGCCTGGAAGTTATGTCATTATTTCAGAATTCTTAACTCCTCTTAAACAGGTAAAGCTCTGATAAATCTAGGCAGGATTAAAGTCCTTCATCCTGCCTTTCAGGATTAAATTCCTTAATCCTGCCTTGCGTTATCAATGCCCCTTAATCGAGATATAGGAGTCTGCGTGTTTGATGAGTGCAAGTTCAAGCTGATTCCATGTTTGCCTCATTGGCTCATTTAGTGAAAGACATAGACTTAAGTATCTATCATGATTAAAACATCTAATAACACAAATTAATAATTAAATGCATTTAGCCATAAAATTCAGCTTCAGTGACAAACTCAGAAATGTTAAACCTTTGATATGAGGCTTTTCAACTTGTTCCCAATCCAAAGAGGGCAGTCCGATATTTTTTCTGTCTTTGCAGTTTGTTGTTTGATTGTTGTGTCCATGGAATTCATACAAACAATTGGCGACAAGGGACAGTCCCTGAGGAGGCCGAGAACATTCAGTAATGTGGGCGTTGTACTGGACTGACATTGTGAAGAGGGAGCTAAGCATGTGTGCAAGGCTCTCAGTCTATCAGCCAATCCTTATTTCAACCCACACCTATGATCATGAGCTTTGGGTGGTGACTGAAAGAATAAGAGGATAAGTGTTGTGCAAGGCCAGGCTCAGAGTACAGGAGTTTAAGAATCCTAACCGATTTTAAAAGGATGTTACATCAAATAAAGAGAACTTCAAACATGCACTGTAAGATTTGAAAAATTCTGGCAGCTCAGACACTACAGGAAATTATTAAGACAGTTGTGCCAGAGGAATGCACCACCTCACGTGATCAGATGGGGAAGCAGATGTATACAATACAGCCTGACGTGGTGCAATACCTTGCTATGACATCAACAACGCTTTGCAGTGAAAAAACAAAAGCAGAAGGCTAAACAAGTATGGATGAGAAAATGGTTTGAGAGACGCTGTCAACGCAGAACGTCTACTCTGCAGTGAGAGCTGGCAGTGAGATTTTGTTAGTTTTAATATCTATTAAAAATCGTGGGCTAGCTGACGTTAGCCTCAAGGGTAAGACTGTTTACAGCTGCTCGGCAACACTGTCAGCCTCTTTGTACCACCGTAATCATAACTGTTATCATATAGACTTAAATTAGAAATATCAAACATGTTCGAAATTATCGGGCGGTCCCAATGAGTCTTCGAGGAGGTTCAGGAGGTTTAAGACAAGGTCTGCAAACCTCTCACATTACCAGATAATCTGGACCAAACATTAGTACCAAAAAGGTACCAGACTGGATTTCTCCTCTGTTTGTCAGGAGGGGTGAGTCAAGGATAAATCGGCCCCAAACTCCTGCCGTCACAGCTCGGCTTAAGTCGTATTTACATGAAGCATTTTACAGCCATATTTGATGTAGACATCTTGATCAGAATAACTCAGCCTATGTCAAGATCATATTTATTCTATTTTAAAAGGATGCTTTAAACCTCTTTAAAAATCCATTCAAAGGATGGCAACGCTCAGATTACTATCTGTTTTCAGAATATGTATGCTCTCTTTGTGCTTGCTTGTCAGCTTAAGTTAAGTCAAAGACGTTCCCCTGGGTAGATGCACCACTCTCTCCTATTGTTTGTCAAACTCTCTTTACCTTGGAGTGGTGCTTTCTCAAGGGAGCCATCTTGAAAAGGTGATGTTTGCAGATTTCAGAGGAGAATATTGCTCAACAGATTGGGTGTGTTGTTGTCTACAAGGACAGACGGAGCAGTGTGGAGTTCTTGGATTTGATATTCGTGTTTAGAAAATTCAGTGGAGCCGTATATTTAAGAAAGGAGCTGAATTAGCTTCCTCTCTGAGCATTGTGAAGTTAGACCAGCCTTGATTTACTGCCGCTCTCGAGGGTTGAAGAGGATATGACCTAACATATTAATGAAAAGCATAGCACGGTTTGCATGAATATGTTGTTACTCTAGAAAAGATAAATGCAGAGGGGGAGAAGTACTGCAGCTAAGTGCCTCATCATCATTTTTTGACAAAGGGCCGAGATTAGGTTGTAGAGAGTGATTGTACTTTCCATGTTAATGATCCTGTTTGCCTCAAGTGAGTACTGTAAGAGTGTGGTGCACGCAGATGTTTCTCTTGCATCTATAAACAATCGCTTCGGGCAAAACAGCACACATTTGTTTGCATCTTTGTATCTTTTCCCCTCACTCTGAAATACAAGATGGATGTGCTGTGTTGTTGTTTTTTTGGCGATTCACATCAGAATATCACGCAAGAGTTTCATGTTTTACCAGCATACCCTTTTAAAGCACGTTACTCAATTGCATACACACATGTAGTCACATAAATATCAAGCTCAAGTAACTGTCTCCATCATGCCAATTGCACATATGGATATTAATCTTCCAATTTATATTCTAATAGATAAACATCAAGCCTGCGTAGATGAATTGCTGAGCTCACACCAAACTCAGCTTGTCTGTTGTGCTACATTTGCTCCCCGGTGATGTTAGTGTGTCAGAGCAGCGAGCCACACAGCTGTCACAGCTACCAGCACAATAAAACACAAGATTACATCAGTATCTTGCGTATAATAGATTACTGGAGAGCAGGTTTATCTAGATCACATCGCAAGCGCAGTTAATTGACTCATGCCAGATAATCCAACTTAAAAACTGATGTTGCTTCACACCCATTATTGCTCATGAAGAGGTCTTAAAATTCAGGGCACTCAGACACAAGAAATATTTGCTCCCCCCATGTGAGGCTCCTGTGGTTGCCATGGCCACGTTGAGGGGTTGATTTACTAAGGATTTATTGGCTAGGATTAGATGCTAACAAGTCAGATTTAATGTGGGCCACATTAAAGAAAGTAGCAAGATAGGAGAAAGGTGGCATTGAAAAAAATAAGTATCTATACTCTGTGGAGTTTCTACGTGATCACGTAACTGTTATATCAGGAATATAAAAGATGCAAGAAATGAGGAACACTCAGACATGATATGTATATTTTTAGATTCGGTGTAGCTTACTTTTCACAGTTCCAATGTTCAGCGTGCAAATACACGCCAGTTTATCCATTTAGGAATCATAGAAGAAGAGAAAAATATATAAATATATGCTTCTTATAACTCCAGAACTTGGCCGAGAATTATCACACTTTTAAGTTTTCTTCAGTATAAAAGTAATCCGGTGATAGTTGTCTATACCTCCACAGGTACACTGCATACAGGAAGTGTTAAAGCTAATTCTGCATACTCAAGTTGTAGCCCAGAGTGTAACTCACTTAAAACCGTGCTCTAATCTGAGCAGTCAAGCAGTGCTCTCTCCCTGATATCATCCACCACAAATTCAACATGTTCAATCGGCTGAATGGCTGCTGATAAGAGCTGACGAGTGCCAGCAGTGCCAGACATGCTGCAAAAAATACATGCTTGGCCAACCTAACGGGGGCCTGATGGCCCACTCTCTGCTTGTTGTGTCAAGGCTCTCAAATCACCCAGAATCAAGTCTTAATCAGGGCAGTGGGGTAGAATTAACTAAACTTCAGTTGTGGTCATTTATATCATCAGTGTTAAGCCTTTGCTAAACTGAGAACACAGTGTCGACGCAAAATTTTGGCCCCGAGGGTGATTTGCGGTCTCTCCACTCTGGCGGCAGCAGCAGCAAATAGCCATACACATACAGGACACACGACAGGAGCTGCTGTCACTGCTCACTTTTTGAAAGCGCCTTCACAGGCTCAATTATAGTGGGTCATCCGTCTGAGCTAGACTGTGTAGTCAAGCTCACTTAGATGTGGATGGTGATGAAGGTGCAGCAGAGGAAGAGCTGGAAGAGAGCCTAGGAGGTGCCTATCACAGCTTTTGTCTCTTGACAGGATCTGCACAGCCCTTTTCGTGTCTGTGCGAGTGTGTATCTGGGAGAGTGTGTGTAATATGGCAAAATCTTCCTGTGATCACCAAGGCTAGGCAGTCTTCACCTCATATCTCCAGGCAGTGTGAGACTCTGGAGAAATCTCCCCCACTTTGCCCTTTATCCTCTCTTCCTCCTCCTCCTCCTCCTCCTCCTCTTTTCCACCCTCCTCCATTTCCCTCAACACCTCCCCCGCCTTTATCTTCACCTCTCCTCTCCCTCTGTCTTTCCTTGATCCATGCCCTGCTATCTTCTTCCTTCTTGTTTTGTTTTACCACCCGCACACACCAGGACTCCCCCAGATCCATCTGATCTCTTCACAAGTCTCATTTACCCACACACTCAACACTGTTCTCATCCCTCAACCACCTCTTGCTCATCCCTCCCCTTTTCCCTTTTCTCCTCCCCTCTTTCCTCTTCTCAACTTTTCAACTTCCCTGAACCCTGGCTCAGCCCCAAAGTGTTTCCCCGCGCTTACAACCTAATGCCCTCAGTGCTGATTCATCGAGATGCATCTGCCCTGCAGTTACCTACCCTGTAGCAACTATGGTGTAAATGAAGCAGACATGACCTTTGTTGCTCCTTGGATGAACAGGCTTACAGACATGAACATGAATTATTGTCATAGATAGAGGTAAAAAACAGTGCATGCAACACTGCTTCCGTTAAATAGGGACATTTACCTGTATTTTAAATTTACTCTGCTGAATTCAAGTTAAAACAATTCTATTCAACCCAACTCTTGTGTCCACAAGTGTATAGTTAGGTTTTTAAGTTGTTTGTTTTCTTGTTTTAACCTTAATTCAGCCAAATTGATTTCAAATTTGCACTCAATCAGATTTGCTCATTAACCATTTGATTTTTTGCAATTCATGGCACTGGCGGTGGTTTCTAATTTGAAGTTGTCAGTCATGGTACCAGAGTTTATGTTTGTAGTTTGTTTCCTGTTTTATTATGCCTTTATGGCAGTGATAGCCTCGGCCGAAGGAATTATGTTTTTGGGTTGTTCATCCACCTCCTCCGTTTTTGTGAACAGGATATCTCAAGACCGCCTTGTCCACTTGCACTTAAAGATGTTAGATTTTGGCTCTCAAAGGTCAAAGGTACTGTGACCTTGCACTCGTCTCATTCTTGTGAACCCAATATCTCAAAGGTCAAGGTCACTGTGAGCTTGTCTGACCCATTCTTGTGAGCGCGAAATCTCAATAATTTGTTCAAGGGAAATCAGGGAATTTCTTCAAATTTGGCACAGAAGTTAATTTAGACGTAAAGATGTACTGATTAGATTTTGGCGGTCAAAGGTCAAAGGCACTGTGACCTTGCACCCATCTCATTCTCATGAACCCAATATCTCAAGAGGGCCTTGGGGAGTTCTCTCAAATTTGGCACAAATGGCCACTTAGACTCAAGAATGAACTGATCAGAATTTGGTGGTCAAAAGTCAAGCTTACGAATTATGTTTTTGGCCAGAACTCAGGCATTCATTTGCTAATCATGAAAAAAAATCACACAAATGTCTAAAATGATGAAGTGATGACATTTTATATTCAAAAGGTCTTCACTGTGACATCATAATTTTCTGTCAAAAGACTTTTTTGGCCTTTATTCAGTGTCATAACTCAGACAGAAGGGGAGACATTTGGTCAGATACTGAATTGGTAATGCTAAACTTGGGTGCCCACCTTGAAACTGCGCTGATTCTATGGGTCTTCTGTGTAGCCGTGTTGAAGATGTGTCCGAAGCATCCATGTTTTAGAATATGAAGCTTCTTTGCAGCAACATCCATATTTGAAGCATTGTCAGCTTTCATGGCTACATATTGGACAGACATGGATATAAACTAAAACTGAAGCTTGACTGGTTTGTAGAGACTTACAACCACTAGAGAGTTATTCTAGTTTTGAAAGTCACCCTTCTCTTGTGTCTTGTCTCGTTTTACTTCCTGCCTTTATCTTTTTCCCATTTGCTTTCTTTCACACCTGTGATTCTTTAGTTGATTAGTCCCTTGTGTATTTAATCAGTGTGCTCTCCCTTTGTCAGTTGTCACGTCGCCGGTGTTTTGTGTCCCTTGTGTTCCTCATGTCATCCAGCTTTTTACTTAGTTTTGTTTTTGTATTTTTTTCTTGTTCTTGGATTTTGTTTCAGTCTGCTCCCTTGGCTTTGTTGCCTGTCAGTTTTTCTTGAACCAGCTTTTTGCATTAAAGCTTGCTTTTTGTTTTGTTCAACCTGCCTGGAGTCCTGTATTTGGGTCTTCTTTGAACTGAAACCTGAAAAGCAGCAAGGAGGCAGTTTGAGTACTCAGCCATGGAGGACTCTGATTTACTGCACTTTGCATATCATTGGACCTCATACTGTTAGCCTGTGTTTGCATATAAAGCAACCCTTTTTGCTCTGTGATTGGCCATGGATAAGGATGGAAATATCATTGCTGGAGTGGTTGAGGTTGACATCCATACCGGTTCCATTTAATGGCAAAAAGCTATTCACAATGCTGGATCAAGGTTACATTCATGTGGCTTCATATATAATATGAAACATGCCTATTCCAGATTTATTTATTTTTTTCCAGACAATGGTAATCTCATAAAAAACTGCGGTTATTTTCCAAGGTCAGAGCATATGCCATTGAATAGTCATAAAAGATGAAATGACAGTGGGTCCTGATTATTGTTATCTACAGTCCTTCAGCACGCCCTCCTTTGTGGCAACAGGCTTTTAATGTGTTTTGTCCCTCAAATAGGACTATATATCTCTTAAAATGTGTGAAACAGAGCGGCCTTGAAATTCTCTTCCCTTCTTTGGAACTATACCAACACTGCCATTGCCCAGCTTCATTGACTACAGCATACACAGAGCTGTAATTAAGCAGAGTAATCCTGTTTTAGTGACAATAAACTATAGCAACCGTAGATCACATATCCTCATGAAATGAATCACTGTGAAAATTATTGTAACATTACCAGAGGCTTTGCAGAGGAGCAGTACACTGTAGCTACACAAAGATTATGTACATAGCCGCCAGAATCTATTGCTGCTGTAAGTTACATACCCCTTACAGAGGCATACTTCATTAATCAAAAACTTAATCTTCCTTGTGGTTAAATTGGGTGATAAAAAGGGTAAAACTGAAGTTGTGCATATCTTTGTGTGAGCGCATAAATGTGTAGGTGTGTATTTGCATATTTCTGTGTTTTTCTAAATGTTTGAATACACAGACTGATGAGGTCAGTTTTCAGAGTAATAACCATGCAGGCTTGACAGCAGACAGTAGACTGTTCATCAGAAAACTCATTTCAGATTTCCATGGAGGTAGAGAAAGAGGGCACTGTTCCTTTGTTGAGCTAATGTCAGTGGGAGCTGTTTTTTTTTTTTTTTTTTAGCCATCATCTTCATAACGTTTTCATCATTTTATGTCACATTTAAAGCTGCAATACAACAAATGTACACATACTTTGGTGTTTTCACTTACAGTATGTTGCCTCCTGATAACACATCTTCTCAGGACAGTGGGCGTGTACAATCTGCAGTTGACTGGCATTTTGCCAAGACATGGTACCTCATTTATATTAGTGCATGGGGTTGCTTTACTTTGGAAGCTACCGTTGAGCATACAATAAAGAAGCATCTGCCTTTATTAAGGTCCAGTGTGCGGGATTTAGGGGAATAAATTGGCAGAAATGGAATATAATGTAAAAAGTGTGTTTTCTTAGGTGTATAATTACCTGAAAATAAAAAGGGTATGTTTGTTACCTGACAATGTGCCATTCGTGTCTACATAGAGAGCGGGGCCTCTCTCATGGGGTCCGCCATGTTGCACACCCATGTTTCTACGGTAGCTCAGAACAGACAAACCAAACACTGGCTCCAGACAGGGCCACTGTTGTTAGCAGCCCCTTCACAATGAGCCAAACAACACTGGAAAACACAGATTTATAAAGTGAAACCGCTTTAGTATTCAGTATTTTCATTGGTTTAAATGACCAGGCCTGTTTGTTGTGGAGAGGACAAGACATCTGCAAATAATTCAGCTCTTGGTAAAAACCTCCTGAATGTCTGGATCTTAGTTATCAGAGATAAAAAAGGGAGCACAGATTACATTATCATAGCACAAATTAGCAGGTGCTGGGCTTGCTCTCCGTCTGTGACAAGCCGAGTAGCATCGGAGAAACCCCAATTTGTAACATAAAACTGCTTTTGCTGGTGTTTTTACTGGCTTAATCATCTTGTCTGTTTGCTTCGGAGAGGAACAGACCTCGGTTGATAATTCGGCTACTGCTAAAAAACCTCCCAAACAATAAACACTGACAAAGTCCTTTCTGGGAGTTCATGCTTGGCACAAGGGAAAAGTTTCAGCTGTTTGAAATCTGAAATCCTTACTGCTAGATGCCACTAAACCTGATGACTGCTACACACTGCTCAAGTCAGCTATCACAATAAAACTATCTAAGATAGCTAGCTAGCTAACTCTTCTTTGAATAATACTAGTGTCTGATATGGTTTTCCCCACAAAAACAGTTCAAAAACAAACCCACTCCTCTGTGAGTGAACAATCCAGAATCTGAATATGTACATTTTTATATTTCAAAAGTTGAACTACTAGACACAAGATTGTTCCTACCAAAAACTTCATTCTCATTCATCTTTTCAAGTTGGAAGCTGAAGCCTTCCTAAAACCCAGAAGTTTGGTTGTGCTTCTTCAAAAAGAATTGAAAGTGATTCTGCACACCGTCTTTTCACTCAAGGACTGGGAGTTATATCTAGTTTACATTGGAGATCACGGAAAAACAGAAACCCATGCTGCTATGCTTAATCTCTGTACTCTTTTTAATATACTGCTTAATTGGTGTGCTTAGTAGGCAGCAAGAAGACAAGAAGCAAAATACCTTTCAAATTACAATTCATTTTAAAAGCTTGTTGATTGTCTGTTTTTTCCAACTTGCTGAATGGTTTTCTTCCTCTTTCTAGCCAATCAAACTTTTTACTTTCTCATTATCACATTGTCACTCTCTTTCAGATCTTACCCATCTCCTTTCCTTCTGCTGCAAATTTATCTCAGAGTCAACACTTAAATTTGGAATTTGTGTGGGAGGACTCCATTTTTAATGTGGATTGTACCTGGCTTCTGTTGCACTTGCAGTATTGTCTGAACATTTGCACATGTCGTACAACAAGGAATGGAGCAAGTGGCAAAACAAGTGTAACATCAATGGATGTTCTTTTAAATAGTTAACCATCCTATGCTTGATTTTCTTGACACGCAGTCACCTGCAGTCGTGCAAATTATGATAGATGTAGTTAAATGTTGTTTTGCTGTGACATAAACTCTCAAAGCCTGCAACAACTGACAAATCTGCGTCTTGTCTGGTATCAACAGTCAGGTAAAGATTGGTTTCTTTTAACCACAAAAGCTTGATTTTAATTATGACTCTCTTATCTTAGCATAACATTTTTAGATGCCTTTACATAACGATACCTTAACTGTAGAGGTGGCGGATCAGAAAATGCTGTGATTTGTCTGAAGTGATGTGTTTTTGGTTGGTCATATGGGTCACTTTACAAGGTAAACAGCCTGTTTTGTTGTTTTAGTCTTAGAACTTGCTCTTACACTATACTGCTCTGGGTTTTTCCTGAAGAGCTGAGGTTCTACCCAAAGCTACTTGCTTCTTATGAATTCATTCGCTAATTATGACAAAACTTCACACAAATGTCAAATAGGACTTGTTGACTTGACAACTTCACAGTGACATCATAATGTTCTGCATAAAACACTTCTAGTCATCTTTCAATAGCCGGCAAGCTGCGAGTGTTTAGACACACAGAGCTGGATTGGCAAGTTGATCCGAGTTGCCCAATTTTCCGCCTCGTAGGGGTAAACATATTGGCGGAACCTTTCTGGTTTAAAAAGAACGAGGCGCTCTTCTGCCACGGGAGGGGCTGTTGAAGACTTGTGGGAGGAGCTGTTGATGATGCCGCAGGTGCGACCCACTGGCGGTGGATAAACAGGAAACAGCTGATAGCAGGAATGAGCAGCTCGTACTAGTAGACAGAGGGAAACACAAACCTGACAGACAAAGTAAAGATGAGCAACTGGGGAGACAAAGAATTGCACACCCTCCTTGCCCTCACAAACGAAGAGGCCATTAACCGTCAAGTGACGGGAACGGTGAAGGACGGGCCAACTTATGAGAGAATCGCCATAGGACTGACGAGCCGCGGCTTCCCTCTGAGTAAGGCTGTTTACATCACACGCTGAGCTACACATTTTGTTACTTGCTCACGCCCCCCATTGCCCCAAAAACGGCGCATTCTGTATGAACAAAAGTAGGCAGGCAGCATTTTGCCACACTCCCCGATTTTGTTTTTATACTGCCAATGCTGAACGAAGACTGATTGGGCTTTCCTGCAAATTTGCACAATTTCTATTTAAAAAGGGCTATACCTACCTCATACCTCAGAAACAGAGGGGGAGACATTTGATCAGATACTTAATTGATGACACTAATCTTGGGTGTCCACCTTCAACCTGATTGTTTAAATCTTCTGTGCTGTTGGGGGGACAATGGGTGTAAAGCATCCATGTTTTCACAGACAAGGATGTAAACTGTAAGAGAAATTTGACTGGTGGCATACAACCACAGGGCGGTAATTCTAGTTTGAAGATGTTATACCACATGGTCTGCTGAAATTCTTGCTTTATTTCTTTTCCCCCGATTTTACAGGTATCCCCTACTTGGCATTTTGTATTTCCTTCTGATTTGGAACCGAGTTGTGGTTCCCCTACCGCACCATTGAAATTGTAAAGGCTGTCGAAGTAGTAATCTCATGCAATCTCCACCCCATAAAAACGTATTTGTGAACCATGAGTGCTGTGGTTTGCGCTAGATCACATCAGCCTCGGTCTTTTAGGAGTGTCATGAAACCCAAGGCTGCTGGACGTGGTTCCTTTGGCTCAGGCTAACTGTTAATCAAAGTCCTTAATGAGTAGGAGAAATATCTATGGGTAATGTGGTCAAGCTCTATTATTAGAGCCCCTTGGTGGGTCCTAGATAAAGTTCTTGGAATATAAAAATGTTCTAAGTATAGTCCACTGGGTGGGTTCTTTTTTTGAAACCTTTATGTTGGTTTCTGGGTTGAACCCTTCACAGATGAAAGGACAATCTGAAGAACCCTATAGGGTTCTAGCTGGCACTTGTATTTCTAAGAGTGTGCAGCTGTCTTAATGGCGATCACAACCTTGGTTTCTGTGTTTGCTTTGCTTGTCTGCAAATTGGAAAACAGACGCTATTACTTTAGGATGTAAAGAGTTTTGAGTGTTGGTACAAAATCAGAAATCCTCCACCGTTAGTCTGCAGCACTGAAGCTTTCTAAGAGACTGACCTAAATCAGCGGTGCCTCTGTAAAGCTAAAATTGCTCTCCTGTGGCATTTTGATTAAATAGAAACATGTTTAATACCCGACTGTGGACCCTGGACGTTTGACTGCTGTAAAGGTTTTAATGCATTGAGGTGCTAAAATGATTCTTGTTTTTATATATTGTTGAGTCTTATGCACCATACTATGTGCTTTTTGTAAATGAGTTTTGTACCTTCAGGCCATTTGTTTACGGCTGTATAGAACTATATTTTAGCTGAGCAGCTATTTCTATCAAACACAAGCTGTTTTTATCATTCAGTCATGACTGAACAACATCTCATACGACTTTGGAAGGCAGATAGAAAAGGAGGATTTCCATATTAATATAAAGTTGAAACATTCATATCGTCTTGTTGATGTAAGCAATTACTCAAATTATTTTCTCAAAATCTCATGGTTACCTGAGCCTTTGGGAAATACATTCTTCAGTTGAATTTGACTGGCATTTTCATGACTATATTACATATGTTTCATCACACTTACTGACACCAATCTCTGCCCCCTCACCCTTCATTCAAACACATGCCAGTAGTCTTACCGGTATGTCTGTATCTCTCCACGTCCTAGACAACATTAGTTGCCTACTAGTAAAAAAAAAAAAAAAAATGGCTACTGGGTGAGCCATTGTTGTTATGTGATTGGCACAGCTGTTTAAGAGGCATTGGAGTGATATTGTGCCAGGCTGAGAAAATGATCAATAGCCATACTGTCCAATTGTTGTCCACTTCACACAAGCATTCAGGCATACAGTAGTGTCATGTGTATAAATAAATACAAATAAATATGCTTATAGGAACTCGTCCTTGTGCTGCTCACGACCTTGTGCCTTGTGCCTGTTGTATTGTAAAAATAGAAAGCAGTGATTTCTATCTGACTCTAAAGCAGCCCTCAAAAGCACTTGAGCTGCTTCAGTATCTGAATCTAAAAGTTGGCCTCCGCATAGCTTTTATTGATCTGTACAGGCTTCCTGAATAATTTCAGAGTTGGTTGGGTTTGGTACTGATACTGAGCTGCTGCTGGAGCACTGTTTACTGTCTCTGACGCTTACCTCCATTATCCACCACCCTGCAGGTACAAGCCATTTCTCTTTCCGACTGTGCACTGCCACAGAGGCAGGTTAAATCTGTGATTGTTTCCAGCCAGGCTTCCATGATGGATGACGAGCATGGCTGCTTGATATGATGCCTACACACCGTAGATACCTCCAAGAACTGTGTGCGGATACATCGGGCTCACTGCTTGGGCTGGTTTCCATCTTCCATTAAGCCCAGTGATGGGTGGTGCACTGAGCGGGTTCAATATGATGTCAGGCATTAAATTGACTGATATTGCAAGAAACATGCAACCTACGGTACATAGTCAGACAACATGTGTACATCTGGAATATGTCAGATAATAGCTGTTCAGGCACATTCAGCAGAGCAGCAGCTCATATTGCTTGCGGGTGTTGTTCTACTATGTCGACAGACACACTAGTTAGGCTGCATTTCATCGGCTGCTCAGATCAACTCCGAATTGATTAATTGAGCTAATTAGAGCACCATCCAAGGCCTTTTAAGTAGATGAGTATGGCATTTTTACTAAAAATCGTTCAAAACGTCCACCTTTCCCTCTCCCTCAGCACGTTATATACATCGTACCTCTGAAACATGAATTCTCCCTAGGCATTAGGATGGTTTCTTATAGGACGAATCAGGCATTCTGCCACTGACTCATGTCATTATAGTTTCAGCTGCAGCTACACGGTAATTAGTTGTGGGTCCAAGTGCCAAGACGAACAGCCTTTAGTTAATTACATAGAATGCTTGACCCACATCGGCATCATAGTTTAAGCCTACTGAATTAATTAATGGACAACAAAACCTACATTCAAAACATTCTTGATCCCATAAGCAAGCTGGCTGCCGCAATGACCACCATCCTTCATTTCTTTCATGCAAGAGTTAGCAAATGGATTTCATTCATCTCCGCTCACCACGTCATGATTGGTTGCCCTATTACAAACATTAAATAACAATACTGAACTGGAGGAAATGTTGCAGAGGATTATGTGGCTGATGATAATGGTTATCTTGTTTTATAGTGCTCTACACTGCAGAAAATATACAGTGGCCACAAGTTTGATGGGAGCTACTGTCTTTTGTTTATGAGAATATTATGAATGTTCAATCATTTTGTAGTGCGCAAGAACATTTAAAACCAGTCAGCAACAAGCATAAACCCCACATACTGAATATGTACTAAAAAGGAGCAGTGGTCTAGCCAGCCGGTGGTTGATTGTGAGCAAGGTGTCCTGTCAGCCTTCTCATATTAATGGCTGTAATTTTGATGTGTATGTGATGGGGAAAATGCCGGGGTAGGAGCAGTGTGTCCTTTATGGTTGTGGCTTTACACAGCAAAGAAAACAACCCAGGAGCCCATAGATATGCCTATAATTGTGGCATTAGAAGGAGTTCTGGCTTGTACCTCATTAGGGGAAAAGCACAGAGAGCCTCAGGGTCTTTCAGGACAGACTTGGGGAGAGACAGACTGACAGACAGACAGAGAGGGAGCGAGATTGACATGGGGATGAAAGCACACTGCAGCTATTTAGGTACACAAAACACAAACCCAGACACCACTGAACCAAAGCACAGATATGCAGTACACACCAAATAGCACACATGCAATAGAAACATATATATATGTCTGTCCTGTATATCTATACTGTGATTGTATCCATGGTGATGATGGTCAGTTTTGTATCTGTCTCCAGATGCAACTTAGTTAATGGACCTGCAGTTTAATAACAGCTGCAGTTTGTGTATGTCGTGTTTGTTCACTAGGGCTGTATTCAACCAAAGAGTCTTGGCTGACTGAAATTCAATCTACTCTTTAACCAATTTATTGGTCGATGGGGGAAAAAAAATCTGCACGTTATCTCTAGATTTACTAAATCGCCACAGTGCACTGAATGCAATCTACCTGGTAGCGTTGTGTGTCCTCCAAAGCGTTTTCATTAATACTTGCCCAGGGCAGGTAAACTCTGTGTTCAGGCAAGTGGAATGTCTGGAGTGAAAAATGAATGTGATCTCCAATGTAATACTATCCAAATGCGCACTGTAACACTTTTCCACCTGAGCTGCTTGTGCTAGTCTGTCTCACTACTGAGCACTGAACAGGACTGATGGGAAAAATCTGATGTACTGGACACCAACATAGAAGTTAACTTTGGGGTTGACACTGTCATATTCAACAAAACAGAGCTAATGCTAAATATCTCTGTAACGCTGCATGCAAGAGAGACTTATGCTGTGTCTCAAATCGCGTACTTCTGTACTCACACTTAATATTTTGAGTGTATAAGTGCGTTCACACTGAGAAGTATGGAAAAATGCAGTGCACTATGAGTACCTGGATGGTGCACTCAAAACAGTCAAAAAGAGTGTGGAACTATGGACACTTCTCGCACTCAATGGTCGCCATCTTGGCTACGTAGCTGAAGGGGAAGGGCCACTTTCAAACTGGAAATAGCGGCCAAGGACTGCGTGACCGTGAACTTCGCTGCATTGTACAAATTCACGTTTTTTGCACTAAGCACCACTATACTGTTGTCGGGTATAAGCCAGCAGTATGTTTATTGTGTTAATTTAGCAGTCTGGAATGATTTGGTACAGTGAATGATAACCTGAATGCTAATGCTAGTTTTCTAACCAGCTAATGTGCAGTCGTCATTTCCGGTGAGTGCACAACAGCTGTGTTTGGTTTGAGACAACACTACCCTGTCGAAATTCGCGCACTACGCCAATGAGTACATAGTGCACACAGTATGCTACATAGAAGTATACTAACGAAAGTATGTGATTTGAGACACACCTAAATTATTAGCCCAGTAGCTAACATTCGCCATTCTGCCGTTTAAAACAACGGCTCAGGTGTGATTGTATTCCTTTCAGAAGCTTTGTAATCCAGCATTGAACTGTAGTGTCTTTTTGGAGACTTAATGAAATTAATCCATATTGATAAATCAGACACTGAATGTCTTCTGGGATTATTTATCCATTTTCTGATTAAAAATGAGAGTTGAAAAATGTTTAACTTTGGGTAAAACGCTGCACTCGTCACTGTCACCAGTCATTCAGTCACAGTGGAGAAAAGGTGGGACAAATACCACAATGACCAACCGTCACAAAGGATAAATACTTGTACTGTACAACAACTGCTGCTTTCAGCTGGGGAAAGAAATGCTTAAGTGAACACACAGCCTTTTAAAGTAACTCCAGTGATTGTCTGACCAATAAGAATTTGGTGAGACGAGCTATCCACCAACCAATTGACCAGAAGTTTACAGCCCTAGCTTTCACAGTGGAAATGTAACAAAACTAAGTAATAATTTCTGTAAGCCAATTTCTCAGTGTTGTTGGACACTGTGGTCCCACAATGCACTGGGTACTGGAATCGGAAGAGCGACTCACAGGAAGGGAACAAAATTTTGTCAGTAGGAATCCAGTTTCTCGAATTTTTAATTTTCTTAGGATCTGTTGTAATAGGTTGCTCTGTAGATCTATGAAGCACAATTGTGACATTTCCTACTGGGAAAGAAGATAACTATTAATTAAGCTTCTTTTTTTACGTTAGGACTGTTAATGAGCACCAGTGTTCCTCTCTTATTTCCACCACAGGATGAGTCCTTGAGTAAGGCATTTAACTTCATCAGCAGCTCAGATGAAGCTGCTCAAGGGCTATAAACAAAATCTGTGTTGGCACTGGGCAGCTGTGAGTGTGGCGCACAGCTTTGCAGTAACAGATAAAGTAAAGAAACTCACATGCAGTGTTCAGCAAAGTTCACTTTCTGTATGATGCCTGTGGATATGCCATGTCATTTTCTTGGAGCTAGGGGCTAAGGTCACCAGTGTATTTGCACTGGAACATGGTTTGTTGAAAGATAGCTGAGACCTTGCCACATCTGGTTCTGCAGGTTCACTTCCTACAAAGGATGATGTTTTCCTCAGCAGCCTTGTGTGTGGTTAAATTCTCCTTGAGCAATATTGCACCACCTACCTGTGCACCATTTGTTTGTCCTGAATAAGACCATCAACTAAATGCTGGCACAAATATTGGATGATTACAAGGAAAAATAGCCTGTATAAAATGCTCATTATTTTACTCACATGGCGCTCTGCATGTTCCCTCTGAACAACGAATGACTGTTACTGAGTTACTGCCCTAGGCAAAGGAGTTCAAGAATCCTGGGTTCTTGTAAACGAGTGAGGGTAAAATGGAGTATGAAGTGGACAGGTGGATTGGAGTTTGATCAGCAGTGATAGGAGTGTTGTGTCAGTTTGTTGTGGTGAAGACGGAGCTGAGCCAGGAGGCAAAGCTCTTGATTTACCAGCCCATTTATACTCTGACCCTCACCTGTGGTCATGAGCTTTGGGTAGTGACTGAAGGAATGGCATTGCAGATACAAGCTGCCGAAATGAGTTTCCTCTGTAGGGTGGCTGGGCTCAGCTTTAGAGATAGGATGAGGAGCTTAGACATACAGAGGGAGCTTGGAGTAGAGCTCCTGCTTCTTTGTGTCAAAAGGGGCCAGTTGAGGTTCGGGCATGTGACCAGGATGCCTCCTGGGCGCCTCCCATTACAGGTGTTCCGGGCATGTCCAACTGGTAGTACGCCCCAGGGCAGACCCACAACATGCTAGAGGGATGATATCGCATCTGGCCTGAGAACTCTTCAGGATCCCTCAGGAGGAGCTGGAAAACGTTGCTGGGGGGATGTACATTTGGAATGCCTTGCTTAGCCAGCTGCCCCCACGACCTGGCCCTGGATAAAGGAAAGTAATGGATGAATAGTTTTTGCACCTTACATATGTGTACTTAAACTAAGCACAGATATATAACACATCCGCAGCAAACATACCTTGCAGTTTGACCCTTACAGCTGTTTAACTAGAGTGACAAGCCGTTACGATTTGGAGGGACATTGATTTTGGAATCAAGTTTGTGTCCCTCCAATGCGTTTTGCCAACTGGGAGCCGTAGCTACCCGAGTCTGCCAAGGAACTGATTTTCAGGCTACACTGCCTGTCTGCTTATGACTTGTGTTTCTGCTTCTCTCGCTGCCTCCCTTTCTGTTGCCCTTGGTGTTGCAGTGTTGTATGGTATGATTGAGAGTGTATATCCCCCTGGAGCATTCTGTGGGTCTAAGTCATTTAGTACAGAGTGTGAAGGGCACCATACACACCAACACGCAATACATACACATTGAGTAGGGTCAAAAACACACCAAATCTGACCTGTGTATGTACACGCATGCACACTCATACATGTACCAGGGAGAGACTGTGTGGTATTGCAGTGCAGTACATTGACACTCGAGAGGAGATAAGATGAGCATTTGTTCCACATCCATTCGTCTTTGATTCAGCCCGGCCCTTCTTCCTCTTCCTTTCATTTCTCCTCTTACACTTCATGAAATAACACAGATTTCTGCCTTTCTATGGGACACTTGTGAGGTTACCCCGCCTGTGTAATTCCACAGGGCACCTCCAGGAAATTCAAAACACTGCACCAACCAGATATAATTGTAGGTGTGATGGCAACAGTTAGATTAAGTTAACTGTATATTGTCATTTAAAAATTGATTTTAATAATAATGTTATATGCCATATGTAAACGCTAACTATATATGCGGATGTATTTTTACTTTACATCACTGTCTGAAGTGTTTGTTTTACATAAGGTAAACACTATAAGCGACCCAATTTCATTGTCAGCAGCTTTCCCCAGCATTTCATGAGTGTTACATAAACACGTCTCAGAAGTTCTTTTTTATTGCGTGTTATCAAGTAACAAGCTTCAGAAATCTTTTTTTGAAAAAACAAAAAGAAAAGTTTAAAATGCACATCCCTTAGTGAGAAACCTTCAATTCAAAATATGAATAATCCCTTAAAAGGCTTCTGACTTCCTTCAATGGGAAATAATGGCTTTATGTAAGCAAAATGAAACTTACAAAAGCTGGACAACTAAACAACAGAGCAAATGTACTTGTGCTCTAATTTAATGAACAGAATTGGTGTTGAAAGATTATTAAGCCTTGAAGATGCCCTAGCTTTACACAGTATATAAATATTAATAATTAATTGTGTATGCTGTTAAATTAATTATTAATGTTTACGTAAAATGAATGAAGCTGGTGGAAAATTTGATGAAGATAGAAGTGTTATTTGTCATTGTGATAACACAATTTGTTACAAGCAGTGCTATGCCCTGTCAAGGACTGGCTGAGACACAACATGAACCAGCCCCATTTTCCCCAAGTCCCAGACAGCCGCAGAGACGGATCACTGAATATGAAATTTATTACATATTCAGACGAACATATTGAAAGCCTGGATAGACTTCAGGGTGGGCCAAGGCCAACAAAACAAACCAAAACAAATCTGACTTTAAAAACAACCAATCTAACCTGAAGAAATAAAAGAAACCAAAACTAACCTCCCTAACTCGGGTGCACAGGAGAATTCAAGGTGAACGAAAATAGGCAGCTCACCCCTAACAGAACAAAACCATCAGTATGGCTAAAGCTACAGCTGATCTTTGTGCAGGTGCTGTTGTGGCCAGTTAGGAGACGAGGAAGATGCGCCGTTCCATTGCTGTCTGTCTGACGCCATCTTGGCTCTTTATGTACAAGCCAATCCCCTGCAGTAACTAACTACTGGTAATCCAGTGGTCTCCTTATTCTGGCACTAGGGGTGTCCCCGACGAAGAATTTACATAGTCGAATCTGATTTAACAGATATATCCTTTAGCTGAGTAATCGTCGAATCATGTTGTTTTCCCCTTCATTGATTAATGAGCTCATTTGCGGCAGTTTCTGCTCCAGAGAAAAGAGCTAAAACACCCAAATAAACAAATTTAATTTCAGTTGGCATAATAAGATAATAATAATAACAGTAAAAGTAAAAGTAAAACAGTTGTCCTTCTTTCTGATGTCAAGTTACTTCATTAATCAACTAAGGTTCATACAAGTTCATCCACACGGACCGTGCGTCACCGCTCTCAATCGTCGGACAAAAAGTAGCCAAATAAAAAATCAGAGTCTATCAAGAAAACAATCAGCGGTGAAATTCGTTTCAAGACACTTCAGATAAACGAATAATCCTTCAAAAAAGTTTGATTTGAGAGCGCATACCTCCTTTAAAGTGTTTGTTTATGGGCTCCGCCACCGTAAATCATCACCACGATTCCTGAGCGCGGCACTGCTGCTGCTCACCGCTCCCTCAGGGGATGGGTCAAATGCGGAAAACAAATTTCACACACTCAGGTGTGTGACAGTCAGTGGGACTTTAACTTTAAATCACCGTAGGCCTCGATGCTGCTCTGATGGTCCTGCAGTGCACTCACTCCATCCATCCATCCATCTTCTAACCGCTTCATCCTCTTGAGGGTCATGGGGGGGCTGGAGCCTATCCCAGCTAACATCGGGCGAGAGGCAGGGTACACCCTGGACAGGTCGCCAGACTATCGCAGGGCTGACACATAGAGACAGACAACCATTCACACTCACATTCACACCTACGGACAATTTAGAGTTATCAATTAACCTAGTCCCCAATCTGCATGTCTTTGGACTGTGGGAGGAAGCCGGAGTGCCCGGAGAGAACCCACGCTGACACGGGGAGAACATGCAAACTCCGCACAGAGGGGCTCCCACACCCGGGATCGAACCAGGAACCCTCTTGCTGTGAGGCGACAGTGCTAACCACCATACCACCGTGCCGCCCAGCGCACTCACTCACCTCAGTTTATTTGGATCGAGTAACTGGATGATTTATTCATGTGTAGTAATGATTATGCCTACTGATTAAACGCATGCGTCATTTTCAGTTTTTTATTAACAGAAATTAGGCTGATGTTTGTATCAAAATAGGCTATATATCATGAATTACTAGAAAACAAATACATTCTATGTCAAATCAAGATGTTCAGCAGCAGTGAGCAACCCCATATAGTCAGAATGGTACGGTATTGTTTCATAACCACATTTTGCGACGATTAGACGGAGAGACTGGCAGTCGAATCAGACTTCTCCGAATCGAATCACCGAATCATCGACTATTCAGGGTCACCCCTACCTGGCACACACCTATTTGCACACACACACGCAGACACACACACACACAGACACACAGACACACAGACACACAGACACAGACACACACACACACACACACACACACAGGCACCTTGCACACATTTTGCATCCTCATAGAAAGACACATTGGCAACATAATATGACTCTGGTCGTAAAAGCTCTTTTGTGGGGAACTTTGGACTGCACAACTTTTTAGGTGCAACATTTCTTACATTCTTTCTAAGGAATGCATCTGGGAAGTCTGGTACAATTAATGATCATAAAAATAACATATGTAAACATCATCTGATATAAAATACAATATTCCATACTTTCTTGTTCACCTTTAAAGCTTACCTTAAGGCAGGCATGCAATACAACAAATCAAGCATAGATCACACTTAGGGATGAATAGTCTAAATCTAAGTGAATCCAAAGAGCCTGTTGATACATTTTGGTCTTTTTCTCATCCTGCCAACAGTAAATCCTGCATCTGCACTACATGCAGCAACTTCTGGGGCTAAAAAATTGAAGCCAGTGCCCAAGTGCCAAAAATTGCAGTTCCTCAAATGGCCACTTGAGGCTGGCACTAGAAGTGAGTCAATCCCCCCATACATCCATGGTGAAATGCCGAACTTTACAGCAGAAATAAACATGTTTACAGCCTGGTACAAAAACAGTTTTGGTCTCTATAGCTAATGTATATTGATGACAACTGTTTAAGTGTTATTTATGCGTAAAGTTACGCATATTTAAGGGCGTGGACACCTAAGTGAAAGGCTGTCTGTGAGGCATCACCACAGTCTGTTAGTCAGATCCACCCCCTCTCCTCCACAGCTCCAACCTCCCATCCAAATATGGTCAACTCTGGCTCCAAAAAAACAAGATGACGAATTCCAAAATACCGAACTGGAGGCTTGAAAACCACAGTCCACAAACCAGCGGGTGACGTCATGTCAGCTGCGTCCATTATTGTATACAATCTTTGCTGCAGTATTTATTATTTACAGAAGAGTCTGAATTTTCTCTGATGGAATTCTAGTGGGAGAGTATGTGGATGCTGGGCAGAGCAAGGTTACATCTGTACATTTCCCCTCATTGAGATAGTTATTGATTAGTAATTTGTTACCTGCCCAAGTCACTCCCATCTGCTTGTGGTCTGACTGGCAATAAGGGAGCAAAGGAAAATGGGAGGATGCTCTTGATAGCCTGCTCCAGATGTCCTTGCCATTGTCTCATCTCATATCTTCCAGACTGTACAAAGAATGTAGAAATTTAATGTTGAACAGACCTGGAATAAATGTGATCATATGTTGCACATTCTGGCATGACACTCATAACTGCATGACTGATAACCAGGCCCTGCAGTGTGATAATGAATGTGAGTCTGAAGACAATGTTGGCAGACCATGGTTGCAGTAATCTGTCTACTAAGAGAACACTGGCAGTGTTAAGTAGCCCGAGGGCAGTGCTCACTCTGACACTTTATTTATGTGAGCAGCATAAGAAAAGCTGGGACTTTTCAACCTGCAATTAACACAAAAATCTGAGATCATCATTTAATTAGAACTTCAAATTACTGTCCTTTAGGGATGATTCCTCTTTATTCTCCTGTCATCATAATGTGAAGCAATTTATTGTTAAACCACCACCTAACTGCAAAAACAGCCCAGTGAATCTTTTTTTTTTATACCTGCTATCAAAAGGTTGTTAAATATTGATGGGCCGGCCTCACCTGAGATCATCCTTGAGTAGGCCCTTTTCTGCCCCACTGTCTTTGAAGGCTGTTGCGTCAGTTTTGGTCATATTTTCAGTTTATCAATTTTTCATTGCAACTTTGCTCCCAATCTTCCAGTATCACTGTCTTCATACTGCTTTAAGTCTCACTTTCCATTTCCAGGCTCTTGTTACTGATGCACATTTCTTTTCTCCTTTACTTTCTGAAATGCCTCACATGCTGAGCTCCACACCTGCTGTTTGCATATTTGATGTCAGCTTTTGTTTAACACACAGTTGTGCATAATGTGCAAATGACAGTATAGTGCATTACAACGCTGTCTGTGGGAGGTTTGGACGTGATAATTATCTTTCATCTTAGTGTTTGTATGTCAACTACACATTAGATCTTGACTTCAGTAGAATAAAAAGCTCCGGGGCTCCTGCTGTGTTGCCTTCCATAGGTATAAAATGGGAATTTGTTGAACTTAAGACTCGATTTGAGACTTTTATTTGAGACATGTAATTTGAGACTTCAATGAGTAAATAAGAGTGTGTTTGTATATGTGTAAACCCTCCATTAGACTTACAACCAGTCAGTTGATTTTCCCTGCTTTCTGCCAGATGCATGCTGAGTAAAGCCTCTTTCACACGTGCAGTCTATTCCTGAAATGTTCAGGAACATTTCATGCATGGGGTTATGTGTGAATAGGAGCAGGGGTCTATATTCAGGGAAATCTGTTCTGCCAATTTCCCACCTCAAGACCCAGAAACACTTAAGGTAGAATGCCAGTGTGGCTGTGTTGTGAATGAAGGTAGTAACATTGCAGGGTCAAGCATGTAAAGGTAGGAGTTCGTCTGACGAATGACGCTTTCACTTGCAAGAGAACCAATGACAAGACCCCGCTCATGACATATTTGTATTCATGACTTGTTTACTGATTCAGTCAAGTTGTTAAATATTTGAAACATTACAAGAACATTGGTTCCGGACATAAACAGCTCCTTGCTTGACTTTCCTTTGCCCATCTATTTGCGCTTTGCCAAAACAGCCCTACAGCAAAGCAGTAGTGATTGTGCTAAGTGGCTAATGGGCATGTAGCTACTTACATATTTCAGATGATGCGTCATGTTTGTAGTCGATGAATGATTGACAAATGTTCACCTTGGGTTTGTGCCTCACCTTCTCAAAATGATTTAACTTAGGGGCAGTACACATGCCGTGTCTTCAACCGCCCTGAAAATGTGAGGTTAGGTGCAGGGTGCTACTCTTGTGCCTTTTCTGTGCCAGCTGGCATGTTGCATCTGTGGTTACTAAGCAACCTTAACAAGCATGGTACAGCCTATTTACCTGATATCCTGAGTGCAGAGCTGATCTTCTTCCAGGCGCTGTTTATAAGTGTGTAGGCCTATCATCTGTGGGACAGATGTAAAGCTCTGGGTAGCCCTGCACTAACATGATCAACTCTCCCGTATTTATCAAACTGAATATTTACAGAAGAAGGGAAAGATACCTGTCGGCTGTGATTGGTTTGTAACGTGACTCCTGTCTGACTGCTGAGTGTGGCCTCTTCCTGTGTCTGTCCTTTCAGATTAAATCCCCACATGGTCCAGTCATATAGGTTTTGATTTCTTCTGACAAGGTGCAGCTCCTAATAGAGTTTCATGTTTGTGGACTACTACCACTAATGACCTCTCTGGTCGACTAACATTTGGTCGACTATTAGGAGGCAGCCCTACTCAAGATTCCACTTCTTTCATCATCTTGAGTAGCTGGTGTGGAAAATGAATTAATAATGTTTTCAGATTGGTCAATCAGTCGCCTTGCTGCACACTATTAGCATCCTTCTCTTTCTCTCCTTCTCTCTCTCTGTAAGTTGACAGCGCTGATGTGACTGCAGGAGGTTTGCGACCCGGAGCTGCAGGATGGCAGGGCTGATTCAGCTACTGTAACAAAGATAGCAAGTACAGTGACAGGCAGAACAATAGGTGCCTGTGCTTCAGATGAAGACACTGGGGACGCTTGTACGCACATTGCTATACAACTTGTATAAGCCCAGTAAAGAAACAGAAGGGCAAACCATATTTCTTTTAATATCATGCGAGCTAACACTAGTCATTATATTTTTTTCCTTCCAGTATATTATATCTGAGTTCTTGACTGTTTGCTTCTCTTTCTCTAGACCCCCAAAGTCTACTGTCTTTATACTGTACCCAGGAAATATTTGTGTTTGGTTACTCACCCTGTAGCCTTTAATGTCAGACAAAAGTTTATACTCCTGGGAGAGTTGGGCATCCAAAGGTGGAAAACATATCTGATGCAGTTAAGCAAACTTTAATACAGAAAATCCCACAAAGCATATTTCAAGGCTTATGTACACAAACTGGTATTTTCTCCCAAATATTTCTAAATTAACCACTGCAAAGTTTGCAAATGCCCTGGGCTCCCCACCAGTCAGCAGATTTGATGAAGCCCCTTGGATTAGTGTACAGTAAGCCAGGCTCTTTTAGACACACCACTCCAAGATATCCTGATTCAGTTTCATGAGCTGCTTCAGAGCAGTTTCCATCAACCTTGTATTGCCCCTGACAGGGAGACCGTGGAGATTTGGTGTTAATAAAATGTGTGTTTACTGCTGGGAGATGGTTGGTGAGTGTCATGCTGGTTGTGACAGACCAGCTCATTCCAAACTTTCGGGTCATTTCAGAGTACTGAACAAAGGAGCTGGAGCTCATATTTTCCATATACAAATACCTTCTTACTCCCTCCATTGTTGAGTTCATTGTTTTCTCTCATGTCTAGACATTTCAAACAGACAGACAGACGTTCTCTTTGAACTCACTGCAAATATTCACCCGAGGAGTATACATACCACATGCATATTCATTTTCTGCAGCTTCTGACAGTCTCTCAAACCTCCTTGAACATTGGTCACACATCACTTATTTCCATCTACAAGTTGCTTTTGTACCAGTTGTGAGACTCCCAATGCAACAGTACATGAATATATGCAAATATGTGAGTCTCATTATGCATCTGACTTGCCTTTGGTTCAATCTGTCAGTTTTAATGGGCCATTTGCAATTGAATTACACAACGTTTGATGTGTGATTGACAGTTTTGATATTTGGATTGTGTAAACTATTGCTCTGACAGGCAAGTCAAACAGCTGTCAGACCATCCTGGACTGTCAATCGCCGATCCCCATCATCTTGCCCTGTTGACACAGCGCAGACAACCTCATGGTCTAGATTGTCTAACCAGGCTAAGACGTGTTATTGTAGTTGTCTGGCAAGAGTTCATACTGGATGTGGAGTTGATTGGGTTAAATAGGAGAATAAGGATTAATTCCACACTGGTGTCATGGGATGCAGAGTGAATTGGTGCTGTTGCCAAGCAGTCAACGTGATTAATATATAAGGTCAGCCTCTGTGCCAGCTAGTCAGTCAGTGAGCCATTACCCCCCATCAGTATGTGCGCAGTGAGGGTCAGAGCAAAGCTGCTGTATTTATAGCTTTCTACACCTTTCTGAAGCCAGAGCGGCTCTCCCTTCATATTAGTTTACTCCTGTGCTGATCCAGAGGCTCGACTGTAATAAAACATGGCCACATGTACACTGCTGTTCAGAGTTGGGTTGGTTTCCAGTTTTGCCAGTCCACTTTATTACTTTGAACTGGTTTGATTTTATTCAAACTGGCTGAACAGGCATTTTTCAATATAACGTTCTGGCAAATTAAAAAGTAGCCCAAATTAGCACCCTTTGCCGATGGCATCACGGTGCTAAATCCAACTTGTATTGCATTAGTAATAAAGAATATGACAATGTGATTAATAAAATATTATATTTGTTTTTGAAGGGACTAACGGAGTCACTAGTGCCTGACAGGTAACATGAAGGAGATCAAATATCAGTAGAAGTGGGAGCGGTATAGCAGCCCATGTTGTGTTCGTTTCTTAGAAAGTCCAAGTGTTTTTTGGGGTGACAAGACAAAATATAACTGGCGAAATGAGAAATAAAAACACATTGTGTCCGTTGTCCTGCTAACTGTGGTGCTACTTCACTTCTTCTTCATCTTCTGCTTCTTCTTCGTCTTCTTCATAGTGTAACTATGTAAGACTTTCGTTCTTTTTAGGCAAGTCAGTTTTCAGAAAACTTGCAGCAGCTGCCAGTTGACAAAGGGTGTGGGTTGTGCTTCAATATTGGTGGAGACACATATTAAGTTGGAGTGTCAAAAACTTTATTTCCTTTGTTTTTATCCACTAATTTATGGTGGAAATGTCTTCATGTATGTGAAGACAAACACAAAATTCAGGTGACATATGGCAATGAAAAATACAAAGGTTATGACAATATGTAATGAAATGAGGCTCTCAGGCATTCTGCGAGGCTTTGAGTATTTTTTCCCTGCAGATCAGCTTTTTTTCATCTCTGCTGAGCCAACACATATGTTGACATAGTTTACTTTTCTGTCCTTTGTGTCTTTTGTTTGCGAAAATAACAGCTTTAAATGTGCATGTGGCACCTATTCACATCAAGCTTCATTGTTTTATCATTGTTTCAGCAAGGTTTCTGCCTTTGTTTAAAACTTTCTGCACATTCAAAATATATCCCACATATCTGCATTCTCTGAGAAGCTGAGAATGACGTTATGATATTTTGAGCTGAAAGTTGTTGTATTACAAAAATAGACTCGTAATAATAAACTAGTATCCCCTTTGGACCTTCTGACAGACTCAGAGCCCCATTTGGGACTCTCTCTGGATAAAGTTTCATCTGCAATGCGCTGCTCTTTATCAGAGGTGGAATACCGAAACCAACTAAAACACTTTTGATCAGGTAGACTCACAAGTCAGTCTTTAGACGCTTTGCTTAACTAAAGACTGATGTCTTTCTCCCTGATTTTGTGTTTAGATGGGCGGATACAATTTCAGAGTTTAAAAAAACTCCCTATGTTGCAGAACCAATAGTAAATCCGCAGGGCGGTCCTTTGGTGGCTCGCTGAACTCTTGTGCTCGTAAACATAGTCCGACTGCGTTAAAAGTTTTAAACAAAGTCGCTGTAAGTCCTTCATTTCCACAATCTTGTGGACTGAGCACACGTTTGATAAAACGGAGTTAAATCTCTCGGCATCCATTTTCAAGCTCTCTGTGTGTTTGTTTCCTTGCAGACGAGAAAAGGGGGAGCCCACATTTCCGGGAGGGCATGTCCTTTTCAAAAATGCAAGAGGCGTTGCTTTGTTGCCGGCCGTTTTCGCCGGTGTGTTAAACACACTTTAGAAAGGAGTGTCCCCAGACTATCAGAAGGCGGAGATCTCTGATTGTCTGGTGGCGAGACTATTGATTAGGCAAAATAAGTGAACAACCTATATTGAAAAATGAAATGCACTGTCCCTACTAGATCAATACGAGACGTGATATGTCCCTCACTGTTACAGTGAGAATAACACGAATCAATATGCTGGCAAAATAAAAGTATAGGAAGGGTGCACACAGATCGAGGACACGACTACAATCACCACTACCATCTCACCACCGTTCTTGGCACCATCCAGCTGATGATGATCCAGCTCTGAGTAGGCCCTCCCACCTTGAACAGATGTTAGGTAAATACAAGTACATTGTGCTGATATGTCTGTCTTTCACTCTGCACTTAAAGTCAAAATTTGAATGCAGTAACTTACCTTTACTGTGTGGTATTTATAGTTCTACTATTAATAGTTAATCATTTTCCATCAGAAAAAAACTGCAAATAGCCTCCCAACATTCCCAGATAGAGAAAGAATAGAACATAAAGCATGGCATAATTTGCCTGGGGCTCTCATACCACTAAGTTTGCTCCAGAAAAATACACTCAAGTCATGGCTACTCACAGTTAGAATCACAAATGAATGAATTTAAAATAGGCATAGTAGTTGCTTGCTTTAACCACAGTGCTTATAAAGTTGAGCACTGATGTAATTAGCAGAGTTATTTTGCTGTTAGTGTTACAGCTTAGTATGGCAAATTTACACACTTTGAGTTGCAATGGCAGAGTGGCCCTTATCCTGTAGGCTTTCCACTCATGCCTGTAGACTCCAGAATCATGAAGAAGGGTTTGGTTCTAATATTTGTAGCCTATATTCAGCATCTGAACTACAGTCAATAAACGGCGGCAGGCCCGTTGCAGACAACATGCTTCTTCTTGACTCTGCAGAGCCCTGTATGTCCTTGGGTCCAGGAACAAAAGCATTCACTCCGAAAGTTACATCCCTGATGCTTGAAATGTTTGAGTTTGACACATAAAAATTCTCAGGTCTCTTTTTTTCCCTCTGTCGTTAAATGTACCGTAGCAAGTGATAGAGAGTCCTTTCTCACATAGATGAAAAAATGCTCAACTCTCCAGAGCCCCGAAGCCCCACCCCCACTGCTGCACAGAGCCGCAGAGCGCTGTTCACTTGTTTATCCAAAGTTTATTAATATTTAATGTGACGCGTGTCCAAATCACACCAAATTCAACAGCACATGTCCCTGGGTTCTCAGCAATACACCTGCCAAGTGTGAAGTATGTGGGATGAACGGTTCTCAAGTTATGTGATGAATGGCACACACACACACACACATACACACATACACAAACAGACAGAGATTCCTTGCTTTATAGTTAGATAGTTGGTGGTTGGCAAACCAGCTAAGAGGTGTGTTACCACCACTAAGTGGACTGGAGTCACTACTTTGCTGTTTGGCTCAAAGGGGAACACCGCCTAAATTAAAAATTCCAGGATATTATTTCCATGGCCTTGAAAAGGTTAATCAATAGTTTTTAATCATGAGCTACTCTCTCTCAAAGCCAGAAACCAGAGAAGTAAGTCTCAAACTTGTGATGTCATCAAGAATAAAGTCTGGAGCTGCTCCATAGACAATGAATGGGAGACTGCTTTTGTGGATCCACAGTTTGTTTTCTTCAGTACAGTCCAGTGGCTGAGAGGACTACTCTATATTTTTGAATGTTTTTTTGTGCTAATAGGTTGTAGAAAGTCCATTTTACAAATTCATATTATTTTGTATGAAAGGTTTGCAAAAAGTAATGTTTTGGAAATTTACAACAAAACACTGGTTCAAACAGAGTATCAACTGGAGGACCAGAATGAGGAAGGTCCCTTCGAGCAACAATTTAATAAGAATAGAGGAAATCACTGGTCACTGGTAAAAATAAATTGGAAGCTTAGCATCAAAATGTGTGCAGATTTAAATAGGAACAAGTTCCTGTTTCAGTTTCAAGTGCACAGTAATACCCCAAATAACCTGGAATTAACAGGCTTGTTGCTTTACCAAGGCTATTTTTCAAACTTTAAAATAGAAACAGAAGGTTAGTCGAGGGTTTGCATGATTGGAATTGGATCTGGGAATATCAGGTGAACCACATTTCAAACCTATTTAATCTAACCACGGAGATGACTGCAGAAAGCCCAGAGAAAACGATCCCTAAAATATTTAGAGTCCAGTTCCACCTTTTGATAATGATAGACGGGGACTTCAGACTTTTCTGGACAGGAAAACAAATTCTGAATCAGAGGGTATTTTGGGAAAATGTTTCAAAAAGTACCAACACTGTGGGGACATTGACAAATGTTTGGGGGGTAAAAAACCTAATGGATTGATTGATTCATTAATTGATTGATGGATTAAATCTATCAGACAATTTCACTTTGTTAAAAAGAGAAACACCAAATCAGCCAAGACCATGGGTGCTTACATAAAAGAAAAAGTCAGGATAACACAATAAAGCTGTAAGTCTTATTTCCATTTTGTCCCTTTGTGGATGGGGCATGTGTAAGTGAGGGGTACAAGACGGCACATCTGACATGGCACGACTGACACACAGCAGCAATCATAAAAACAATAATACAATCATGACCTATGCCTACACTGTCATTTCATCATGTTACACACTATAATTTACCGTCCATAAATACAGAACCTGAAAAATAAAACAGAAAGACAGCCTATTATCAGACAAAATATCCTACTGTGCCAGCTTGAAAGCTCCCAGGCTGCTAATGATTTTAAGATTACCTGGCAATCTATTCTGCAGATTCACCGCCATGTACAGAAAAGTTTCCCTCCCCAGATTACTGTTAAACCTGGGAGGAACAAGATCAGTAAAAGTACTCCCAGTAGAATGGCTGTGAATATCCTGTATAGAAAAGGAGCGGCACGTGCTGCAGTGGTTGTGTCAGCCCTGTGATAGTCTGCAGCACCATGCATTGTCTTATGTGCAATGCTCAACTCTATCTGACTTTGTACTGTACTTTCAACCACCCAAGGCACTCAGTATGACATATGTTAAGGTGAGTCCCCACGGTGAGATTAGGCATAACCCTAACTATCCTATTTTGAGGCATCTGAAGTCTGTTTTTAAGATATGAGGAAAGTCCATACTACAATGAACGGAGGGTATAGTCAAAATAAGGCTGGACAAGAGCTCCTGCCAGGATCATCACTGCACAATAATGTGCCTGCTGGGTTTGAATCTCGAGGAGTGTGTGTTTGTGTGTGCAGGTGTGTCAGAAGTCAGATCTCCACAATACACACCTTTCTTACTGGTAATTTTCATCTAATATAGAGATGCAAATATATACTGTGCACGTCTCACTTAGTTGCACACACGCAGATGCGCACACATTCTCACAGCACAGGGTGCAGCGGGTTGAGATTTGAGAATGAGATTGAGGAAAAATGGTCGTATTGCTTCAGAGTATCTGTTTTCCTCCACACGCTGTATAAATACAAAGGCCTATTTGTCAACTATGACACTGATACTTAACAACAGCCTAGTGCTGCAAGACTGTCGGTGTCACCCTGTGGCTTTTATAAAAATGGGATTTAACCAAAAATGGTGTGTGTGTATTTATGTGTGTGTGTGTGTGTGCGCACAAATTGTTGTGTATTATTGAGCGAGCACAGACCAGCCAGAGTGGAGAAAGGCATATTAATAATTTGTTACAAGGAAGGACCGCCGTGCCATTCTTGAATATAGTGTTAATATGTTGTTTTATTCTAAACCAAAAACCTCCTTTATCAGTCTTTCCAATATTTCTCGGTCTTTCAGCTGAAAGAATGAATGCAATTTCAACCAATCCTCACATTATTCGGACATAATTATAACCATCACCTGCTTATCAAAGGCTTTTGCATATTGTTCCAGTTCATTTACGACACAAACTTTACGAAAACATTCATTTTAAAGATGCATTGTGTCTCTTGCTGCAACTAATTACATGTTATGCATATTGTGAGTTCTTTAAAGCTGTATTAATTGAGTTGTGGCCACTAGGGGGAAGAACAGACAGTTGCCTACTTACACATCAAATGAACATGGAGCAACATTATTATCACATTTTCCAGTAAATATTGTCTTTGTTCCACAGCAGATATGAACAACACAGCGTCAGATTTACCGTAGGGTTTTAATGTCTTAATTTCCTCAGTTTTTACCCCCCCTCCACTTTATTTGCTCAAAGTCAAATTTAATCTTTAAGGGAAGCGACTTGCTCTCTGTCTTTAGAAAGAAGTTTTCAGTCTGTGTAATACTGTACATTATATCCGAGACCTTCTCACTGTTTTTAAAACCATGTTCAGAACATCTATGATCACACTGCAGTCCCCTTTTCTCTGATTTCATCTCACCATCTCAGCCTGCGCTGGCTTTTCTGTGAGCAAAGAAACAAAAGAAGAGTTACAATAGCCGGCATTTTATTTCACGGTTCTCAGCCTGTTCAGTATTCAGGGGAGGCTTATACTGAAAATGCAATGGGTACAACTCTATACAGTATGATTGCCTGTCTGTCTACCTATTCATGCCAACTCACAGTAAAAGTAATCTGTGCTATTGTTCTCTTCATTCCTCCACAATCCAGTCTCTGCAGCGGGACTTTAAAGTTGATGTCGATTGTGGCGCTCGGGAAGAATCATCACGGTGTTATATTGTCATGAGGTTTCCGTCCAATGTGTTACTGTCATGAGGACTAAAAATACCTATAACTACTGCGGCAGTAGCCATTTCAAATCTAGCATTTAACATTTATTTTCAAAAAATGTGGTGCCAGACAGAACCAGACCTGCCTTCAAGGAAATAAATAAAATGGACAAGGAAATGGGTAGCAGGGATGTTTGGACTGGAGGCGTGAAGGGAGTGAGTTTAAAAAGGCCGTTTGGGATAGAAAGTTGAAAGAGTGAGAGAGAAAAGGAGATCTGGAAACATTTCTTGCCCACAGAATACAGGATAATGCTCAGTTAAACCGAAGTTAAACGGTGAGAAAATTAAATAAAAAAATAAATCAAACACACTCCTTGAGTTGGCGGTCTATTGGTTTGCAATGCACAAGTGCTTGGTGCATGTAAGCTCTATAGCAGCACAGATTAGAAATTTATAGAAGTACTGTTATTGCCTGAAGATACCAAGGTGCTTCACAATTTATCTTTTTTTCCTGAGTGCCCTCACCTCTTACTTTTTGCACCACTTGTTTACTTGTGTTTTTCTGTCTTGGAATCACACATTTGTAGTCATTTGTCTCACAAATATAATCATTGCTATGTTCAAAGGGGCATTGTGCAGTGGGCAGGTCTGCTAGTACAGTAGTAGAGACACAGATCAATTGGTGTTTGTGTTTCTCAGATCAGAAGCTGAACTCAAATTGATATAATTGATTCAGGAGTTCTGAAAACTCGAGGGCAATCGTTCAGCTCAATCTTAATTTTACTCATGTATTGAGTGTATTGGGATTTGTGTTGAACTCTAACATGAAAGAGCTGATTTCACTGAAGAGCCATTAGTGTTACAGATCGCATTGACTACCAATCTAAAGCTGGATGGAGATGGAAGCTGCTGCGGTTTCTGAGCTACTGCTGACATCGATTTGCCATAGTTGTTTTTAAGGATACCAAAATATCTTTGGTTTTTTTCCCCACTTTCAATTTAAGTTAAAGAAATAGGGTCTTTGTAGAGGTGGTGAAGCTCTCCGCTACAAGTGAGTCCATTAAACATGGTGCAGTTCTGTGTGTTGCTAATCACGCTAGTCTCAAGAAATTGCCGCTATATACAACATGTACTCTGGGCTATCAGTTGTTAGTTCTATGAGAGCATTTTACATTGTTTAAAACATGCTGCTCTAGAGTCGGGCTAATTGAACAATAAAGCACAGTAATCCCCCTGTGTGCATAACGATACAAGCTGCAAGGAATTTTCAGTACTCAATTAATTTCGGAACAGGCTTCTCATTTAATGCTGTTTTTCTCCTTTTCTGAAAACCTCGGGGGAAGACTTTTGACAGCTGTTATTTGCATAGTTTTCCTGGGAAAGGTCTGTGAAATGATCTTGATGTGTTGACAGTCGAATCCAACTGTTCCCCAGGGCTCTCCTGAGCAATAACTCAGTAAGGTAGTCTGAGAACCCACAGGATCCGTCTTATTGCCCATCAAAGGCAGTGAGCCGCCAAACGTTACCAAAAAAATAAATGGTCGGTAGATGAGATTGAAGTAAGCCTGATGTTAACTCCTATTTCACATGATATTCACATTGCCAGGGTTTGGGATTTCCTTTTTGCCAGTGTAATCCTGAAATAATTTCCAATGCCAGAAAAAAATGGTCAAATATTCATCTGTTATGTTACTGAAAAGGAATCTGCCATATGTTATTCCTTTTAGTTAAAAAAAGGTTCAGTAAAAACACATGCAGTTTCAGCTCGAGTGAATCTTTTCAGACTGTAGGGAGGGTTACAGACAAACACACACAGAGCTGCATAGAATGATAATCATAGACTTGTACTGTTGCCACTGGCTTATATGGTTTCACACTTACTTACACTTTCCTAGGAGTTGCTTAGAAAGGGCAGAGTGCACTTCTTCACTCCCCCATCTCGAAGTTCAGATTGAAATTGGTAGTTGTGTACCAAAAGGGTTGATGATGTTATATCAACAGAATATGCTCTCCAAAGAAACTCTTCATACCTAGCCACACTACACGGCAGACATTATGTGAGGCAAAAGGATGATACGACATCTGTGAATCTATTCTCTGATGGAGGATTGGGTCCAATATATTACATGGATTCCACCTTTGACAGATTTGACTGACATCAATCATAGTTTCCCCTGACAGACAAGTGATTTAAGAGACACAGAGAGATGCACGGCCATGTTGTTCATAGCATAGCTGCGCACATCAAAACAGGTTTTCTGCTGACCTTGTGTTGCCATCTGTTTTTCTGATCTGCTGCTGAGATGGGTGTGAATGGAGAACCAGTTGCACCAGAACTGTCTGATCCATTGGAGTCGTAAGCCTCCAGGTTTATTGATTTCTTTTATCAGTGCTGGCATGTTTTTCTGACAGTTGCACCTTGAATAATAATTATGTCAAACTAATGTGTACGTGCTGCTGGAAGTCTACAAGACGAAATCATATGGGTGAGGAAGTAATGGTCAAAAGCGCGGCTTCATTTCATGACAGAAGATAACAACAGTGCTGTTTGTAATGTGTGTGGTAACACTAGCAGTATGCTGAAACATCCGTCTACACAACATGGGCATAAATTCAAGGAATGCCATGTATTTGACAATCTATGCAGGATTGCTACTGCTTACCAACTGGACAGCACATCCGTTACAGAGGGGAAAATACCTGTAACATTTGGCCGCGCTGAGTATAGCCATGCCGCAGCAATTTTGCGTTTCCATTATCAGTTTATCTGCGCTTACCGCCCTCAGTGATGTCTCGCAGACTGCAGCCAACCTCCAATGCCCCCACTGTCGCAAGACTCTACTCACCTCTGTCTGCAGGAGACCAGAGAGAAAGACATTTTTAAAAGTCTCTGTGTGTTCAGCTCTCAGTACTTTCGTAGCTTCTAACTGAATCTCTGTGGTTTGGGGTTTAGTTTATCTCCTGTGCCCTGTTTTTACTTTACAGAAGTCATGTGAAGTTGCTGCTCAAAGACTCAACATTTCCTTATTTTGCTGCTTCACAATAAGTTTTTAATTAGCAAAATAGTTTTTTTGTGAGACTATGGGAAATGAAATGTGGCTATCACTGAATTAGCGGAGCTTAATTAGCGGCTTTTCTTCAAGAAATGTAATAATACGGCAGGGAGGAAGAGTAAAAGCAGAATCAGCCACAGTGAAATGTTAGATGAAGAGCTGCAGACAACAGGCTCTTACTGCACCTCTGCAAACAGTCTTACTGCACCTCTGCAAACAGCTCACCTCCAACAGGTAAACTTATTTTACCTGCCCTGCTGTGTGATGGAAAAACACATGCAGCAAAAAAAACAGGGGACTGCTTTTAAACGTTATCACTTGAGACAAGCCGTCATCAGTTTAAGACACACCTTCAAGTGGGTAGCCCTATTAAAATGGAAATGCAAATCCCTGCCACGCTGGGCTGATAGCCTAAACCAAACCAAACCAAACCAAGCCAGCCCGTGACTGTCGAAAAGGGGTAATCCTCCGTCATAATAACACAAACCCCACTTTGTCTTCCAACTCAGAGGTAATAAAAGAGTTGCATTGACACTGAAAAGCTGTGCGCCTACTTTTTCCATGCAGAAAATTGATCAGTCAGTTCCCATCCCTATCTGAGATTCATCTCATGTAGAAAGACAGAGATAAGGAGTGATCAAAAACAGTGTAGTTCATTGATATACAAGTCAGCAAAGATGCACACTAAAGCCTGAGAGGCCATATAGAAATTAAATGAAACAAACCAACGGTTCCTCACACAAAACATAAAAACTTTCCCACTGCCCACAGGAGGCTGAACTTTCCTGTCCACTGTGTTGTCATAAACATCCTCAGCACTGTGGCAAGCTGCCACCAGTTTGTACAAGACCTCCACTGGGTCTTCAGACCCTACTCTCTGATGTTTGTCCCATAGTGAAGCCCAGGTTTGCCAGCTGAGACACTCCAGATAAACACTTCCCCAAATCCAGAAACCAGCCATTACCCCAAGAGACAAATGTGCTAACATGTGCAACAGATACAACCCCAACACAGTCCACTGTCTCCTGATGAAAATGACATTGTGGCTACATTTGCACCTCTGCTGGCTTTGTGCCTGTACGAAAATAGAAGCTCTAGTCTATTGAGTCTGGCTGCGCTAATCTTGCTGTCTGCCATCTTCACAGGTGTACTGCCTGACATTTGGATGCTTTGTCCTCGGTGCATCTAACAAATCAAACTGGCTCACTATATTTAGAAGGATAAGTCTAAAGAGACTCTTTGTTTGTCTTGTCCAAGGTAAAGTCCTTTATACAGTTGCCTCCCAGTATAATACTGTCACTCTGGTAGCACTGACCTGTAGTCGCTGACCTCTCATCTTCTTTGAAAAACTCTATTCTCGGCAAAATGAAAACTGACAAAATAGACGACACTGTCCTCTGCCTCTGCTTACCAGAACCACCCACTCCTCAGCTACCTACTAAAGATTAAATAACAAAGTCTAACCTTGATGAAAGGAGAACGGGACTCGTATTTATCAAGCGCCTAATAATAATTTCAAGGAATTATGAATCAGAATAGGACTAAAAATATCACAAATGAATGCTTCAGTGTTTTATACTTATAATCATGTTGTGAAATTTATGATGGCGTGCTGTGTTTTTGTTTTCTTAGTATTTCTGGTGTGCAATCAACACTTTCAAAAGACTGCTAGACTGAACCACACACAATTTGATGCAATAAAATGAAACAAAATACAGAAAAGGTGTTAAATCTATGACAGTGTACTGTGATTGCACACAGATGTCAGCTCAGTTATCTTAAACTTGGAATAACTGATGTTGTTTTGGCCACTTTGGAGCAAAGTTCACACATTTTGAACACAACACTAACATATTTTCATCTCATAGGTTTATATGGAAAACTTAGCAAACTGCTGCCTATTTTCACATCGAACAGGCAAGTGCCAACATGCATTGATTGATTTGGGGTCATGTTTATGGGCATCTGGCAAATTCAACTCCAATATTCACTCTCTTTTAGCTCTGTTTTTGGTCTCTACCAACTCCAGAGAGCAAAATCTGGCTCTTCAGCTGCTAAATATGCCACTGTGTTCACCAGCTTGTTGCTAACTGTAGCCCCTTTTACACTGCCAGATTTTCTGGAATGTTGGACCGTTTTTCCGGCCAGCTGCGAGCATTTAGACACACAGAGCCTGATTGGCGAGTTGATCCGAGGTGCCCAATTTTCCGCCTTGTAGGGGTAGTCATATTGGCGAAGCTTTTTTTGGTTTAAACAGAACAAGGTGGCCTTCCGCAACGGGAGGGGCTGTTGAAGACTTGTGGGAGGAGCTGTTAATGACGCCGCACGTGCGAGCCACTGGCGGTGGATAAACAGGAAACAGCTGATAGCAGGAATGAGCGAGCAGCTAGTAGCAAAAGGGAAACGCAAACCTGGCAGACACTGTAAAGATGAGCAACTGGGGAGACAAGGAATTGCACGCCCTTCTTGTCCTCGTAAATGAAGAGGCCGTTAACCAGCAGATTACGGGGACGGTGAAGGACGGGCCAACTTATGAGAGAATCACCGAAGGACTGACCAGCCACGGCTGTTTACGTCACACGCTGAGCCACAAGTTTTGTTACTGCCCCGAAAATGGCACATTCTATATTAACAAAAGTAGGCAGGCAGCATTTTGCCGCACTCCCCAATTTTGTTTTCATACTGCCAATGCTGAAAAAGACTGACTGGGCTTTCCTGCAAATTTGTACAATTCCTGTCTAAAACGGGCTTATATGTCTGCTGGAGCTGAGCTAGTAGTATAAAGTGGGCTTAGAGCTTTTTCACTGAAAACAGCTCTCTGCCAATTCTGAAAATGACGCTATATGACCAGTAAGAGTGAACTAAAACAGTAAAGTTGCAGGACATTACAATAAATGTATCAAAAATACGATTATAGCAGCTTTAAACCAATTTATCTGGTGATAAACCTTTACATTGTTTTATCAGTAAGGCTGTTAAAGTTTTTGGGTCACTGTGTAAATGTAAATGTTTCTTAGCCACAGTAAGAATGTAGATGTGTCATTGACACTGCTGTTGGTCTGCTCTAACGGTGGCACACATCTTTACTAATCAGTCAATCAGTCAATCAATGTCTTTATTGTCATCGCACAGCTGTTCAACAAAATTAGGTGTCTCCAGTGGGTACATACAGGAATTTACAGACAGGCACTTCAGGGAGAGCAAAGCTGCTGTGTCCATGTGCCCCGCCATTTTACTCAACAACATCGTACCTCATGCTATCCTTGGGTTTAGTGACAATGTCAAGGACAAAGTATGCATACCGATATATATTGGCTGTGTATGTATTTTTATCATTTTGGTGGTGGGAAAACTATTGAATATACTTGGTGTAGGAGCTCTGAGATGATATGAATGCAATCACAGCTGCGACCAAATCAACATGTTTAACTCTGTTTCCATGTTTTCAATTAACTACGAAGTGAAAGAATTCTGCGGTGTGGGTCCAGGTTTATAGACGGAACAATTACCCCGAACACGGACGTAATCAGTCAAACTAAGCTCCCTCAAATTTTGTTTGAAGAAGCTTGTTCTTTTAAATTAAATGTCCATCATATTTCCACACCTGGAAAATGTGTGCATGTTTGTTCTATCATTATTCACCTGCTGGGAACTCCTAATAACTCTGCAGGTCTTCTAAATCCTGGAGGAGATAAGAGTAATTTCATAGGTTAGGGGAGTAGAAAAGATGCTTTTACTGCTAAGCCCCAAAGTAGGACCATACACTGTATCCATCATGGGTTGAATTGTAGGTCAATTAGGACTGATTAGGCACTCTGAAAACTTTTATAAATACAGGGCCAGCTTCTCTGCACTCATTCTATTCCCATGACTACGAACATAATGTACCCCCTCCAACGGCCTCAGTGTACCTCATTATCCTCACTGCTGTGGGTCTCTTGAAGGAGAACTACAACCAACTCGCTGATTTATCATCTCTGCAACTACAGCGTTTTTGTTTGTGTGTTTGTTTTTCCCTTTCACTGTTTAAACACCTTATTCTGAAATGTGGCATATTCATTCATTTTTATGAATGCTTATCCTGTTAGGGGTTGCAGGGGGGCTGGAGCCTATCTTTGGGCTAGAGGCAGGGTGCACCCTGGAGAAGGTCACCAGACTATCATAGGGCTGACACATAGAGACAGACAACCATTCACACTCACATTCACACCTACAGGCAATTTAGAGTCACCAATTAACCTGCATGTCTTTGGACTGTGGGAGGAAGCCAGAGTACCCTGAGAAAACACACACTGACACAGAGAGAACATGCAAAATCTGCACAGAAGGGCTCCTCCACCCTGGGATTCAAACCAGAAACCCTCGTGCTATGAGGTGACAATGCCAACCACTGCACCACTGTGCTGCAATTTGGCATAGAATGCCTGAATTGAAATTACATAAGAAGAATCACAGGTAACGCCATGTAATGACCTGGAACATGTGACACCAAGTCATGTAACTACCTGTTGCATGATGATGATGATGATGATGATGATGATGATGATGATGATGATGATGAGTTTAGTTTATTTCGGAAATGTATGCAAAATGAGACAAAACAAAACAAAAAAAATAGAACAAAAGTTTGAAAAAGCTGTAGTTGTATTACAAAATTGAAAACTGATCATTTACCATACACATTCGAAAAGGAGTGAGATGAAGCAACGTTTATTAAATCCTATCCCTTCTCCATTAATCATCAATATATCGATCATCATGTATCCTGCTTCCTTGATTACATAAACATCAAATCCAACGTAACAAAAAAAAAAAATAGATATCTTCTTTATCCATAACATAACTTAAATAATTCATACACTATATATATATTTATATATATATATACATCTGAGTAGGTACCACTTGCATAATGTATGATATGTAATAGTAATAATCATAATAATAATAATATATTTAAGGAAAAAAATATAAATATATATATACACACATATACATAGGCTACACATATACACACATACATACACACACACACACACACACACACACACACACACATAGCTATACACATACATGCATTGCATTGTTTGCAAGAGAAGAGAAAGAAAAATATAAAAATCAAATCAAAGTGTAGGTTATACACCCTCCCCCCTGTACCTCATGAAAATCATATTTTTGTAATTCTTCTTGAACTGCTCCATGCTTGGACATTGCTTTAATTCATCATTTAAACTGTTCCATAGTTTTACACCACATACAGACACACAAAAACTTTTTCTGGTAGTTCTCACTTTTACATTCTTGAAATAAAATAATCCCCTTAAGTTATATTTTCCCTCTCTGTGACTGTACATGCTCTGAATATTTCCTGGTAGCTGATTATTATTTGCTTTGAACATGATTTGTGCTGTTTGATATTCTACTTGATCCACAAATTTAATAACTTTGACTGTAAAAACAATAACTGTGTATGATCCCTATAACTAGCTGTTAATTATCCTGACTGCTTTTTTTGTGAAATAACTAAAGATTGTAGGGAACTCCTGTAATTGTTGCCCCAGACCTCCACACAGTAGTTTAAATATGGTGAAACTAGTGAAGAGTACAAAATGTGAAGTGACTGTACTTGTTGTACTTTATAGCATTTTTGCAAAATTTAAGCTTAGAACGCCCTCTCGACATTTTTACACTAACCCTCTGTGCTTTGTTTAGATTAGCAAAGCAGCACTTGATCTGACACAAGTGTTAAATGTGAAAACAAAGCTCGACCACAACAGTTGCCCTGCTGCCTTGGGCAAGCAGATTTGGACCACAATCAAGTATGTGTGCAGTCTGTTTTTCCCCCCATTGGTCAACCACTTTAACTATGAAAAAAAAAGTACTTTCTGTAATCTTCTGCCTGTGCCAGTGAGAGGACTGGCTGTCACATTGATTTACTGTGATGGAAACAATGAAACAGGTGAAATGGAGTGGTATGAAAAAAACAGAGCCAAATAATGAGGCATCAACATCAGTGAATAACCTGCGACAGGAGAGCAGACACTGAGACAGAATAACTCAAAAAGAAGCGAAGTACGTGGGGAAAAAAAGAGAGGGCACAGAGGACAGCAGGCTTCAGAGTATGAATGCAGCAAACAGAGGCAACAACAGCATTCATTCAAGACAGACACATATGACAGGTTGTCATATCCAGCTTGCACCCCGGCAATAAGAAAGACATTACAACTTAAAAGCCTGTGAGAAGTGCATGTGTGCCATGCATGAAAGGGTTTTATTTTTCTACCTGGATATACACACCAGGACAATGGAGGCTTTGAAGGTTAGAGAAGCAGCTTGGGAGTGGAAAGTTTGATCCTTTTCCAATTTTAAATTACCATCACTGAGGTGCCCTTTAGCAGGATAAGTGACCAACAGATGAAGAAGATGGCTCTAGACACGCAAGTTTAATGCAAGGATTTAAGAATAAAGTCCAGCTTTTATTCACTTATAGAACACCATCTGGACAAATTTCTGGGTCCAAATTGAGTATTATGGAGTGTTCATGTAGCTGCCTGGGTGCTCATCTTGTCATCTATTACACACACAGCAAAAACCCAAGCAGCAAATTCACTCTTCCCCAGTAATACACAAAACCAGCAATAAGAGGAGAAAAGCCGTTGAAACTCCCATGGGCCTTAGATTCACTTAGCAGCCGTTTCACACTCTCACTAACAGATTCCCAGTATGCAACGGAAGAGATAGACGGACAGATAGAGAGAGATGGAGAGGAAGTACTGTACTGTATGTCTGCGGGTTTTACTGTCTGACACATGGATATGGCTTTTGTGTGGCCCTCTTCATGTTGGTTGATATCTAAGTGATGTTCTCTGCTTTGAATGTTTTTTCAGGTGGCTGTGACAGGGGCACCCCCGGGGCAGGACCCATGAGGAGTCATAGAAGATGCTCACAGCCTGGGCGCTTCTGCTCTTCTTAGCCATGTGGGTGAGAAGCACCTCTGGTGGCCCGCTCTCCTTCAGAATAGGTAAATTTTTACAACTCCATTTCAATATTGTTCAGTCAAGTAGCAGTGGAAAACATGTTGACCCTGGAGGTCTTTTTTTTATTGATTTAGAGACATTACAGCACTTGCATGACAGTCATGTGCTACATGCAAGAGAGGATTTTCTTTCCCATGTTAACCGAAAAATCTGTGAAGGAATGAATTTCAAATTTTAATTATTGAGTTTGAGCTTAAGTCAAATTGCTGTTGAAATGTTAGATGCCAGTCCAACTTCACAGTTTCTAATTGGAAAATTGGCTAAAGAAATTCAATCAAAAGTAAGATACACATTTATTCCCAGTCACACATGGCGTGAGGTATCAACTGGCTAAAAACTTAATGTGTGGATATATACCACGGTCCTAATTGACTCTGAAATACACTAGACCCAGCTTTTGCATTAAAAAAAATCGCATTTTTTCTGTGCAGTGTTGCAAACAGAAATTCATGGAGTAGCTGTGTAGAGAAGAGTTTAAGCATATTAGGCTATACCACAATACAACAGAGACATCCACAGCACCAAGTCTAACCACATTGCTAACCTGACCTTTGTTAAACCTTAAACTTAGCCTTAACAGTTGCTTTATCCCTGATGTTAATGTAAATGTAAAGGCTGTGTTTCCCACTGCTAAACTCAGTAAACATTCACTGACACATTATAGCATATATTAGGGGTGGGGTCACCAACAGACTCACAATATGAGACAGGAGTCGCTGGTTCTCTGTGAGATAATGTCCCGTTATTGTCACATCTGAATCCACCGACCTTGAAGTCCAGAAGTCACTTGCCTGTAGAGCTTGGGTACGGCTGTGTTGGTGAAAAAACATCTGATGGATGGTAGTTTTGTCAAGCTACAGTAAGTGTGTCCAGTGTTGGTTGATTTTTCGGTGGAGTGGGTTTAGCCTTAGCTTGGCTGTCAGTGGCTAACGCTATCTCTGGATGGTGGCATGTGAGGTGAGCCCTCATATCCGTAGTATTCCCAGAGTATTCTCATAAAACACCGCTTGCAAATCACGTGTGTTATATCCAAGTCCGTCTTTATTTTCGTGTTAAAAAATCTGATCCGATGCCTCCATCTTTGTGTTGATGAACTTCCTGCCCAATGCTGCTGACTGAGACCTCTGCTGAACTCATCAGCACCATCTAGTGGACCGAAAAAGCAATTGATTTTATATTCTAGAACTAAAAGTTGTATTAAAATGTGTATTTGCAAAAATGAATTATGGTTTTAATAAAAGATATCAATATACAATATATATATATATATATATAGAGAGAGAGAGAGAGAGAGAGAGAGATACAATATCACCACACAAAATATTGCGATACTATCACCATTTTAAATAGTAAATAGATAAGTATAAATATATATGTGATTAGTACCATTCCTGCCTAAATCAATGTCGTTGTTATGCATGCAGCTTGAGACAATAGCACAAAGTCTGGTGGTGTTAGTCTGCTTCTGGATACTGTGGCAGATCGGTGGACCACGGTTGAGACTGACTAGACATTGCATCTGAGAGGGCATGGTTCAAAAGTCTCATAACCTGCCAGAGCCTGTTGGTAACCAACAGGAGTGGTCCCCTCTTGTTAATATTCTCCTACAGTCAGCAGGTCTCTGACACCCTGTCACTAGCTCCCCATCTACCAAAAGTTTGACTGACTGTCTCTTTATTGAATAGATCTCCTGTCCTAGGGAAACTGTGTGTGTGTGTATATACAGTATCCATACTGTATATATAGGAACAAATGGGAAGTAGACGTAAAGCTAAAGACTGAGAATGAGATTGATTCTCCAGCTCACAGGCTGTGCTCCCATCGTTTTCTCTCAGTGGCTCGCTTTAAATTTATAGCATGGTTGTCAACTTTCAGGAACAGCTGAGAGCGTGATTTCTTGTCAGGGGAGAGGGGTGGAAGTTAACACAAAATCAGTATACAGACCCCCATGCGGTTATTATAAGGCTATTAAAACATCAAGTAAACTCAAACGGAGCATTAAGAATGTGTTCTTGAGACTGAACAGAAGTACACTTTTAGAAAAATAAAGAATCAAAGTACTGAAAACAAAAGTTTGCCTGTGTGTAAAATAGTCTTTTCTGGTGCATTGAATTCAGTCCTCAACACGATAAAGCTGCAGTGCAGTGCACTCGTTTCTGGAGCAATGAGTTTCAGTAATGATGAAAACATTATCTAGTTTTCTCGGTCGTACAGGCTCATAAATGCATATTGGAACTTTAATGCAGCCTCTTTCTGATCTTTCCCTCCTCCCTTTACATCTGTTATTGTGTGAGAGGAGTAAGTCTTTTTATCCTTCCAGTATTTTGAGCCTTGCCAAAATGGAGTCAGTACAACTGTCATCTTTGAACAGTAGCAACATTCCTTATTTTGTGAACATGTTTTGTATCACTCACTAGTTTTTTTTTCTCGTGCCTGCTCCGTGTATCACAGCTCTGCCACAGCACAGCGAAGGTTTGCAAAACCTTTTTGGTGGTTTTGCATACGTTGCCCCAAACCATTTTCTGTATTTTGAAAGCAACGCTGCTTCAAAGTTTACTGTATCAACAAGACCAAGAACAAATCGTTCCCTGTTTGTGAATATTGTTAGATAAATGATGAGCAGCCCCATGTCTCTGCTTTCTCCCTGCATTCTCTTCCACCCTCCCCCTGATTGTACAAAAGCACCTCTGCAGCGATGGTGGTTTATGTTTATCTCAGTCATGTTGCATCGTTGATGGGTAATTAGGCAGTTGGCCTGTTTTTCCTTTTCTTCTAATGTCATCTGTGCACAGCACCAGTCTCTTTGCCAGTGCACTGTCAGTATGTGTTTGTGTGTGCTCTATCTAGGTGTGTGTATGTGTATATATTTATGCACAAGGCAGTACGAGGCATAGAAATGCACAAGCACAAACACACACACACACACACACACACACAAACACACAGCAACGCACAAATTTCAAAGTGCACTAAGGCACGCAAACAAACACATACCCCCAAACGCCACCACAAACTCCCTGCCATTTGCGCTCCAGGAGATGGTATTTAACATGGCTGTCCCTCGAGTCCTGCCTGGCTGGCATAATGTCACTGTCTGGCCTTCTCTGAATGTATCAGGGCCAAAAACAACCTCCCACCCCCGCCACATTCCCCGCCAGGACCAGCCAGCAGCCAGCAGCAAGCCCAGTGTAGGTGAACTGAGGAACTTATCGTTGTCTCTGCTGTGTTGTTGGCAAATCCAGGGATAAAATGGACTTTCGTTTGCAAATTAGTTGGCATGTATAGTAGGTCTACATGCCCTCTGATAGACCCTCTGATTGGTCGGATAGCAACATAAAACATGCCTTTCATTCATTTCACCTTTTTACTGTTGTGTTGCAGCAGTGGAACCCTATATAACTTGCAGTGTTGTTGGAGGCTGTTGCAGAGTAATGAAAGATTAATTATAGCGATATTGACCTGAGAGAGTATAAATAATTGAATTTGCTTCAGTATGGCTTCTAATAAGAAAGAAACACAGACAAGTGAAGCTTTAACTAATCATGAATAGCATAATTTAATAGTTTAGATCAAAGAGATAAAATATTAAAGACAGTGTATAAGGTAAAATCAATTCACAAAGTGCTATCATGAAAGAACATTCTGTTGAGAAGACCTCTTATTGATTCAGACATGGGACTACATGAGTAAAACAGTTAAACAAGAAGAGATACTGCATAATATTACATGAAAGTCTCTGCTCACTACCATATGGTGCAGCTTGTTGCTGTGGGTGGTATTCCCCCATTAGTTAAGTGACAGAGTGTCTGCCGTCGAAATTCATCCAGCCAATAAGCCTCTGCTTATGCTAACTTGGAGAAATTATCTTCCACACACACACCACTACTGTGACCTTATGTCTGTTTGTGTCAATACAAGGAGAGAACCTCTAGGAAGACATTCATGAGAGCCACATGGTCCTTCATTAGAGCTACATCCATCAACACTGCCAACTTTGCCTCACACTGCAGAGCCCTCACTACACACACACACACCCACACATACTGCCTCTGTCCAGTTCAGTATCAGAATAAAAAAGCCAATTATCTGATATCCGTAAATCAAAGGCAGTAGGAGGTTTCACACGAGATGGATTGCTTTTCCATCTTGTAACCCCTGTTGAAATGTTCTTAATAAGAAAAGTAGTAGGAGCAGAACAAAATGGTGTGAAGTGATCACTAAGGATTTAAAAAGGTTCATCGTTTCCTTCGCATGATCAAGTAATTAATATTAAGGGATTCCAAGTAATGCCTCATTTCTACTGCAAGGAGCAACACAGCTTGACTTGACTCAGCTAGACTCACTTGGAACTGTTCTTTTTTCATTCTCCATTAGCAAAGGTTGTGGATAGTACGTGGTATCTGGCACTGTTTTGGTGCCACCTTCATCAAGGTTCCAAGTGAGCTGAGCCGATTCTAGAAGGTGCAGTTAAAACACTGCAGATCACTGATTGGTCAGAGACAACTGTCACTAGTGTGCAGTGTTGGGCAGTAGCATCACTACAAGTAGCAACATTACGGATTTAACAGCATGTCTCCGTAGTACGGTGGTAACATCACTACTTTCTGAGTCAAATAGCTTCAGTTAATTAATTGACTGGGTAGTGTGGGTGCAAAAAAGTTAGAAGTGTAGCAGACTTTTTTTTCTGCAGAGGTCTGGATAAAAGTAAGGATAGTAATAGTAAGGGTTAAGTAATGTGACTAACACCAGTGCCACACGGAGGCATGTAGACAAGGGAAGCACTTTCACATGACATCACATACCAATCCTTCAGTTGGCTACATTGCACTTCTTGACGCATCTCTCTCGTGTTTTGTCCATGGATTGTATATATTTAGTGGATTTGCAATGGACACGTGAGATAGCTGGGTGGTCTAGTGAGTTTTAAAGTGTGTTATGTTAGTAATAGAGGAGAGAATTGCAGGCTAATGTTGCGACGTAGCATGCAAGTCTTCCTTGCTATTTCTGTTTTCTGTTTTCATTGACCAAACATAACTTTGTGTAGGCCAACTATGGGCTTTTTGACTGGACAACAGCAAGCAGCAACTACTCTGCTTTCAAGCCAGTATTCCGCATTTCGGCTCCTTTAAATTTACAAGCACAATCGAACGTTCAACAATTCACGTGATGAGCGACTAGAGCAACCAAAGCTGCCACAAATATTTTTGACAGTCAAGCGTCTTGGGCGTCTGCAAGAGACTTTGCCTCTTTGGAAGCTTCTGCTTTGAAAGTACAGTAACCCTGACCCTTCCAAAAAAACAAACAAACAAAAGGTTTCATTTAAGTCTGCTATTTTATAGTAAACAGTTCAACTTAACTTTTTTTGCCTGCTAATTTGTTTAGCTGGCATTTTTTTTAATCACTGACAAAAAGCTTATTTGACATAAAGTAAAATAAAATAAAAGCAGCTTTGCAGGTAACAAGGTACTTTTGCCATATTCTTGTAGCTTAGCTGTCTACATTTCTATTGGGATAGCTTCAATGTAGTGAAACTTCATTTTGATTTAGAGTAAGTGGTAGCTTAACTCACTACATTTTCCAGGTAGCTTGCGTGTTAGTGTGACACTGGAATTCCTGCACAAATCTGTCGTTAGGTTGCTTAGCTACCATCAGAAGTGACAATTTTTTGTACTTGATCCAGATTTTAATAAATGGCAGCCAGCAGAACCACGCCACAGTCATTAGACAAAGTACAGACATTCTTCTGTTTGGTTGCCAGTGAGAGCTAAATGGAGTAAAGCACACTGTGTCGCGTTGAAGAGGATCTCATTGCAGTTACATGTGGCGTTGCTATGACGATCAGCTAAGAATTCCATCTATTTTGACGGGGCATTGTCTTCAGTGGAAAACAAAATTGTAAAAGCACCTGGCACCCAAAGTGAGTCAAGTAGAGTCTAGTCAAGCGAAATCATGCAGTGAAAATGAGACATAAATGAATCTCAATACACTGTATTAATCAGTGTTGCTGCTGACAGACAGGTACAAGATGTGTCTAGTGTTTATTAAAAAATCCAGACAGGCATTCACATCAGGTTCTCTTATCTCTCTGAAGCCCACACAGTGTTTCCTAGCATTGGGCTTCACCATAGGAAAGGCCTCCTCCTATGAGACCAACACTAAATTTAGCTATTGGCACCCACTGGGTGTCGGCTCACTCAAGTGCCGTGAAATTCCCTCAGCAGATATCCTTTCGCTCACCTTAAATGTGCTGTCTGTGATACTGCAAAAGAAAGGCTTTGGATTTATTTTTTTTAGAGCATATGTAGTCTCTCTTTAAGCAGAGAGTAAGGCTTAATATCAATTGTTATGGAAATCTGTTTCAAGCTGCACACAATATCTCCAACACCAGCATTTTTTATTGTTCATAATGGATTTGTGGAGCCAAAATCTTCCATGGTCTTGTTTGTATTGGGTTTCAGTGCCCTTAAATAGACAAATTAAATGGGCTTTAAATGTTTTTCACATCGTTGCAAAACTGTATCAGGTAGAAAAGCTGCTGGCGGGGTTGTTCCACAGCAACGTTTGGAGAAGTCATCAGAATGATATTAATGATTTCACACAGGTCGGTCTGACAAACACCACATGAACATTAAAGATAGATATACCTTAAACTTCATATATGGATCAATCACTGATTGTCTTAACCATGTGCATGTTATTTCACTTTTACATCTATCAATATGCCATTTGTCTCATTGATTATCACTGCATATCATTTCAAGACATGTATGCATTGTCAGTATACAACCATTAACTTGGAATTATTTAAGCGAAGGACGGCAGGGGAATGTATTAAAAAACAGATATTTTACTGTCACTGACATTTCATGAAAAATCACATTTCTTATTATTGGGTCCTCATGGACATCTCAAGAGCGAGGCTGTCTGTGTTTGCTGGTTTTCTTTGTGCATTTATTCATTCATTTTTTTTAGCCCCTGAGATGCCCAGGGGCGTCCCGAACTGATGTCTGAAATTCATCAACTTGCTCTCTCAATGCCAAGAAGCAATAGTGTTATAGTTTCACTTTTTTAGTTTGACTTTTTGTATCTATAATGTCGTTATTGCAGTCACTCCCCAAACTTCTGACTGCAGATATGGTGGAGTAGATCTTGTTTCACAACAGATGGTCCCATATCTCATGTGTATGCTCCATCAACTTTTAGCACACCACAGCAAAAAACAAAACAAAAAAAAAAAAACACTGACCACTCAGTTTCTTGTGTTGACTGTTTTGAACTGAGCCGTGTTGGTTTTAAAAAAAGCTGACCTTTCAGAATGGTACAGACCGCTGGTGGTTAATTCTCCTCTGACACAATGATGTAATAATTTTACCTTCACTGCTATATGCTGTTGTTTAAACCATGGCTATAGTAATGTGAGCATATACTGTATATATGCTCTTGTTTTTATGACATTTTTATTTATTTATTTTATTTGTAAGGTATCATGAATATGCGAATATAGCACCTTACATACATGAAATGTCATTAGATCAGGTAAAATACAACATTTTAAAAGAATTGCAGCACTGAGTAGTGTAAACACAAAAAAAGAGTTTCAGGGCTGTATTGGGGAAGTCATAGCTTCTTAAAGGCTCAAGTGAAGTGATACTTTTTTCTGTATCTGCATTGGCAATAGCCATGGCTGGAGAAGATTTTGGTGGCCAAGGGTCGCAGGTCAAGGTCACTGTGACCTTGTCTGTCTCACTCTTGTGAACGTGATATCTCAAAAACACCGTGAAGGGAATTTCTTCAAATTTGGCACAAACATCTACTTGAATTTAACAATGAACTGATAAGATTTTGGTGGTCATGGTCACAGGGCAAGATCACTGTGACTTTGTCTGTGTCATTCTTGTGAACATAATATCTCAAGAACACCTCAAGGGAATTTCTTCAAATTTGACACAAACATCCACTTGGACTGAAGAATGAACTGATTAGAATTTGGTAGATGAAGGTCAAAAGTCAAGGTCAAGAATTCTTATGTGACAGCATAAAATTCTGCATAAAACACTTTTAACTGGCCATTACTCAGCATCATATCTCATGAACAGAAGGGGATCTGGCTTCCCTGATATGTATAGGTAGTGTGTTTCGTAACGTAACGAAGGCTGCATCCGTGATTTTCTTTCAGCTGTTGCCAGGAACCTCCTATAAACCAGCAGCATATGATCGCAGTGCTCCTGAAGGCAAATAGTCAACATGGTAGTTAGCAATGTGGCTTTGTCATAGCCCATTGAGGGCTTTGTAAGGAGGACCTTGAAATCAATTCTTTATACTTAAACATTAATGATAGCATCTGATGTTTTATATCAGAGTTAGCTTAAAGCTAATTTTCATCTGCAGTCAGTTAATAAAATATTACATAACTCGTCAGCAACAACGGTCAGGCAAATTAAAACCAAGGGTATTTTTGTATACGAAGCAAAAACCAATTAAATGCAGACTCAGAGGTTACTGAGTTTAATATTAGCAGCTTTCCTAATTTGACTGAAGAGGTGTGGAAATGTTCCAATAATCAATGTGGCCTTGTGGTTTTTGTCTGCATATTGTAAAGATTTCCTGTACAACCCTGGCATCCAAACTTTTGTCAAATTTCAAATACCTTTCAGTATACATGAAAACGTCAGCAGGCGACTAAAATTGCTCAATTTTGAGTGAGATGTTCAAAGTTATTATTCCTCAGAAAAATACTGTACACGACAGAGAAAAAGGCCACACATCTGTCAAAAATATAGAAGCTGGTATGATGGCTTCTGCATCATCTTGGAAAGCAAATATAAACTGAGATAGTCTGAGATGTTTTATTAGTTTTTTGTGAAGTTTTGAGATGTAAAATTAATGGTACAGTTGTGTTTTCAGTGTCATCATTTTATTGACATTCATTGATACACATAGAATTTTTGTTTGTACAAAAGGGTAAGTTGATTTCGTTCATACTAATTGTCAAATGAGGAAACTTTTAACACTAAAATGAAGTGTAATTTATTGTAACAGTATATTGTTTGGAATTAGCACATAGCTCAGCTTTACTTTGCCATATTCAGATAGTATGGGTATTTTATTTGTAGATGAGTTTTTAATTCTAACTCTGTACTATCACAACACTATCACAAAACAGCTGTATTTTTGTAGTCAGCATTTCAGATGTTGCAAGATCTGACAAATAATAGCATGTTAATCAATTATATACTTAATAAAGTTTGAATTTCTTCAGGTAGGACGCATAAGTCATATCATCAGCTAACAATCTAAATTTATGTAAATATCTCCAGTTAGGTTCAAAAACTTCAAAACTGTATTATTAACTAAAGTCTGGGGCATACACGCTGTGTGAAACAAGCTGCTGTACTCACAAACATGCACACCACAAGAGATCCAGCCTGAGGTTGTTAAACACAACATTTTCGTATTTCCTTACATTACCCTGAAACAACACTTAGAGAGCACCCCTGAGTACCGAGGGAGCAGCAACCACACTGGCTCCATAAGAAAAAGTCAGGCAAATCTTTCTTAGCCTCTTTGCTCCCTTTTCCACACTCAGTGGGAGAACACGATAGAGGATTCTCGGTGGGCTAAATTCAATTGGCTCCACTTTCTCAGCAGCAGGGCTGAGCCTGCGCCATCTTTACCCAGCCTCCCAAGACTGGCATCACTAGAGCTGTTGTCAGGGTGGGATGCAGTTTGTTGTGAGATAGATGTAAGGAAGGCAAGACGCACTGAGTATGATGTAGTGATTCTCACTGGAGAGAGTCCTTGTTAAGTAAATACAGTAGAACTTCATTCACTAGCTCTCTGTCTTTAAGATGTAGCCACAGGGGAAGTCCTCATAAATATGCATTTGTGTGTGCTACCCACAAATACCTGTAGCCATGCATCAAACACGCAAATATCAAATTAGACTTTGTGGTTCTGTGATTTGTAATTTTGTGTTCACATTACATCAAAGACATTTTTAGCATTTAATCAGGCGGCAACCTCCAGGTCTGAAATGTGAAGCCAATGAGGAGGTGCAGACAAGTGGTGACTCCACTGGTTGCAAAAAGAAGTATGATTGTATAGAAGTCTATGCAAAAATGACAGTACTTGATTTTTTTTTAGCTCAGTAAACATACTCCTAATGAGATTAAGGTCTCAGTTGCTAGTTTCACGTCTTCTTCGATGTCTTTTACTTTTTTTTGTAAATTATGGTCCAGCAGAGTAAAATAGAACATAAAGCAGAGTATGCTTTAGGACATTGCTATCTTGAGATTGACAAGTTGCTACCACAGTGGTGTCCTGTGGTTCTCAGTCAGATCCATCCCTCACTCCTCCATAGCTTCACCCTCTCATCCAAATGTGGTCACTTTTGACTCCAAAAAACAAGATGATGATGGCCAAAATGCTGAACCACGGTCGCGGTCATTACGCAGTCTTTACATTTAAAGGTGTTGTATGTAAGAATGTGGCCAAAATGCTTACTGCACTCAAATTCAAAATACTGCCGCGAGTCGTGTCCGCCCCCCCTCCCCTACAGATTCAAGGTTGCTGGAGAGCGGCACGCTGGAGACTGATTTGCTTGCCCACGGACGGCTGCCGTGGCAGGGCCGTGTCGCCACGTCCTTGATCTTTGGTTTTCCAGCGGACCATTCGAGCAAGTCCGGCTTCTCTGCTGCTCACGCTGCTGCTGGGATACAGCTGAGGAGCCGGCTGCTAATGCTATGTACCGGGACACTGCTAACGCTGCTTGCTGTGCTGCTGTAGCTCAGTCGTAACCTTAACTGATGCTGAGACTCTACTGACTGCATGACTGGTAGATGGCGGTGGGTGGTGCAACAGGCCAAAACACAAATTCAAAACATAAACATGATTTGCGGACCGTAAAATATTTTTTTAAATGCGAATATTCTGGCCGTACTATTGTTGTCGGTGAGATCAGTATGTTATATGAACATTATTCCTTAGTCTCTGTGACATATTAGGAGGATTTTATGACTATTTGCTTTATATTTCTTACATATAGCTCCTTTAATGCAGTTTTTCATATTGATTAATTCCAACAAAAAGTAAAGCAGTAGTAAAACACCAGTGACATAGTGATTATAGTTACAAAAAAAAAACAGAATTCGTATATAACCCATACAATCATGATTCAGATATTTGTGTATAATCCATGTAATCAGAAAGGCTGCGATCACGTGAACAATGTGCCGACAGGAGGAAAGAAGGAAGTGGTAAAAAGACTGAAAGTTTGTGTAGGAAAGGAGGCCAGGGTGGTGGCTGTGTCAAACGACATAGGACTTACCCCAAGGAGACGAGAGCTTGAAACTGTGCGAAACCAAGTGAACTTTGAGATATTTTAAGGTAGATTGTCACCATGTTTCTTCTCCTAAACCTAACCTGCATAACTTTATGTTAATTACGTTCATTCATGGGGCTCTAATTCATTAGATATCATACCTACACCACTGTATGTGCATTTTTGTGAGATATCATACGAACCATTGTATGAAGATGAGTTGCTTTGCTAAATGAAGGGCACATTACTTTCGTGCATATACTTAACTGCACTGATACTGCATGTAGACACTGGACATAAAACATATACTACAGAATCTTCCTGTATGAGCACATTTTGTCGGGATACTGGCCTAGTGGCCATGAAAATGTTTGTTCATGAATGTGTGCACACACATGTACTGTATGTGTGTCCAGTCACTTGGGGCATGTAGGGTGGATGGGTGAAATTTAAGCCCACAGGTAGAGTCTAATAGCGTAATTAGCCCTGCTGTGCTAATACCCACAAGTCAGCAGCACCACACTGTCAATTCTCTCCGTTCAACCCCATGCACACTCACAGTGACTTATTAAGGCTGGCTGCTAGACCCGCCATGGCTGAGTCATTGTGTCCTTGCCTCCAGTCAGGTTTATTTTGCCCTCATACACTCTTGACTTCAGTTGGCATCTATGAACTCATTTAACTCGCTGTTACTGGAAGAGCAGGGAAGATGGCATGTTGGGAGGGAAGGAGAGTAAATAACTGAGAGGGAAGTATCCTGCGTTGCTTTGAATTGCAGTCTTAGTTCCTCTGAAGTAAAACTTCCATATGTTTCTTATGGAGGCTGAAGCAGAGGCTGATGTCCAGCCGAGGAGCCGTTTGAGGAGACTTCATGATTAATCTCCCGGCTTTTAATTACTCAGCCATGTGCTGTGCGAGCCATTAGGTTAATGACACTCAGACATGTGTCTGAAGCTACAGGGCACATCTGAGCTAAACCCCTTTTTAGGTGACCACCTGTCACAAGAGCCAACTGCCCAGTTCTCTCTGTTTCACTCAGATGCCAGCAAATGTAATGAGGACATATCAGAAAGAAATGGGAGCTTAACACATAACAGTGTGTGTGCCTGGAGGCAACAATGTCCTTTGTTACAGGATGTGTTTCCTCAGAAGTCAGTCGCCCAATTTGAAAATGTTTGCTCAGGATTTTTTGGGTCAAATGGAGCCCATGTACATGCAGAGACAAATCTCAACCTCAGGCGGCAACTGAAAGGGGGGGGAGTTTATGATTAATCTCTAAGGTTTTAATTACCAGGGCAGGTGCTGGGACCAATCGTTTAGTTAATGGCAGGAATGGCAGATAGGAGTGATGTTATGCAATTATGCACACTGCTTTGCTCCTGAGCTTACCACATAAATTATTCAGTGAATCTGATAAAGTCACTGTGCATAGGCATGTAGTGTGTGTACTTAGTTTCGATCACACACCCAGGCACACACAGAACACCCCCCCTGAATGAATGTATCCTCAGTGGGATTGATAAAGACAAATTCAAATGAATGTTTGCTCATTTGCCTATGCACATGTGCACATGCTCTATATGCGATCATAAAAATGGTTCCCTATCCTCAGCTACGCACACAAACATGAAAACATCAGTACTTAAATTATTAATAAACTAATTACAAGCTGCGGGGTGATGTTTGTGGATGTGTAATGGAGCTTGCCACATACTGAGATGGAAGGTATGAGCGAAGTTTATATATAATAAGCGCATGAATAGTATTACAGTGTGCTTTACAGACCCGCGATGGTGTAGAATGAAGGTCATAGCCATGGAGTTATACAGCAGTCTTCTGAGTTTTGAACTGAACGAGGTAATGCTGGTATGGAGAAGCCACAACCATTAGTCTATAGCCTATGGGTTCTCCATTATACATGATGTTTGGCAGCGGATTAATTCTTTACACTGAATGTTTGGAGTAATTGGTTACGGAATGTACACAAGAGCATTAACTCCCATCGCACACTTAACCTGCATTGCATTTAGATGTACAGTTAAGATAACCAATGTGAGGTATTTTGAAGCTGCAATTAGTATTGGATCAGTGATATGTCATATCCTGTCATATCTATCAAATCCAATCACGTACAATAGCACTAAATCCTGCTTTTGTGAAAGTTCATGGATCATTTTTTTTTTTTCACTTGCCCAGTCAGACAAGTGTGTCAGAAATATATTTGCACAAAATCAATTTTTACTGGCCTCTATATATTTATTAGCAGCTATCAAATAGCAACACCGACTGAAGCTTGTTGTAGAGTTTCATCTTTATTCAAGTGAATGATTTAGAACAAGGAACAATCATTCTTGCATATAGACAACCCCCCTTCCTTCTCCACAAAGGTGGACTCATTACCTGTGAGAATGTTCAAAACAACATACTGAAGGGATATACACTGAACAAAAATATAAACGCAACACTTTTGTTTTTGCTCCCATTTTTCGTGAGCTGGACTCAAAGATCTAAAACTTTTTCTACATACACAAAAGACCATTTCCCTCAAATATTGTTCACAAATCTGTCTAAATCTGTGTTAGTGAGCACTTCTCCTTTGCCGAGATAATCCAT
>NC_065507.1:19522756-19616740 GCF_006386435.1 Epinephelus moara | reverse complement strand
TATTGTGGCCAGCCTAAGGCACACCTGTGCAATAATCATGCTGTCTAATCAGCATCTTGATATGCCACACCTGTGAGGTGGGATGGATTATCTTGGCAAAGGAGAAGTGCTCACTAACACAGATTTAGACAGATTCGTGAACAATATTTGAGGGAAATAGTCTTTTGTGTATGTAGAAAAAGTTTTAGATCTTTGAGTCCAGCTCATGAAAAATGGGAGCAAAAACAAAAGTGTTGCGTTTATATTTTTGTTCAGTGATGGAACAGGACATGTAGGTTGTCCTGTTGTTGAAGTATGTCTTATTCTGATTGCAGTGTTATTTTTATGGATTTCTTGCTTGATTTGTTTGGGTTGTATATGTTAAATGAAGCGGAAAGCTTAAAAATTTAGGTTCAACTTAAAGCTTAAAGATAAAATATAGAAAAAAAAGGGGTAGGACTAGATAAGTTCACACTTCCTTCCTGGTCCTTTTCGGACGTGAAATATGCAAATATGTTTCTGAGTTGTATTTCTTTGTTTGATTGTTTTTTTTTGTTGTTGTTGTTGTTTTTTGTTGGGGTTTTTTTTGTTTGTTTTTGTTTTCTTTGGTTTGTCTTTGTGACTTGCTGAATGGCTGACCTTTACTTTACGCAACTTGATTATTCATGTCTTTCATTTTTTATTTCTTTATTATTATATTTTTATTTTTTATTCTTTTTCTAACCAAAGCTTGTTTGTATCTTTTAAACATGTCCGAATAAACATTATTCTATTCTATTCCAGTTAGACATTGATGTGCAGAATGTGTGGCTTGCCCTTTTTTACATAGTGTTATGTCCAAACAAAGATTTAACCTGTTCATTGTGAACTAAATCTCACATGGCACTCTCCTCCACTAGAGCTATCTGGGACAAAACCTTGATGCCAGTCTATAAAACTATAAAGCCAACAGTGTACCAGCATCTCTTACCATCTGAATTATGGGAAAACTTTGCTATAGCAATCTTTTTTGTCAAATGCAGCCAGCCAACTTCTTATGAAGGTCCTTGCATAATTTTCAAGTCGTATCCGTTTCTTTGCAGATGATACCCACTTATTCATGCTGTTTAAACCTTAGAGGATATGTGCACGTTTTTGCAAGATTGATGTAAAACAATGTTTATATGCCCTTTTGTACACTGAAACAGTTTTTGCTTGCCGTTCATGTTGGCCATGAAAACACACCTCCCTATGTACCTTCAAAGGACGAGAAGGGGGACAAAATCCGCAGAATGTCATTGTGTTTCCCCAGACAATGATATCAAGACACATGATTTGTCTAGCTCTTACATTCAAGGCCTCAGATTTCAAAGTTCTGATCAGATTTAGGATGTATTTTGGCACAGAATAAGGACTGCAGATTTTGTCCCCATGACTTACATTGGTAAGGTAAGACAAGGAATAAAATAAATCAGAAATAAATTTTAGATTTTTCAATTTGTACATAGTGTAAAATGAATGGTTATAACTAAGATCTACAAACACCACCAGCTACAGGTGGTTATGGCACACGATTAGGCTCATGCTTTGCTCAGGGCATATTGGCATGTGACAGGAGAAGCAAACATCTTCTACATCCTGTCTGTATTTCAGGAGCAAAGGCAACACCTTTTATGGTTACATTGTCCAGCAAAGTCTTGGACAACAGCAGGTAGAGATTTCCTTGTATTGCTCAAATGAATGTAATAGTAATAAAACATTTTTAAATGAAATAATATAATGTATTTCTTACTATGAACATCATCTTAGCTTAGTAAATAGCAATATTTAGGGTTCTCGACAGAGCACATTAGGAAATCTGTCTGCTGCATCTGTGTCTGTCTGTCTCAAAATCACTGACCTAAACTGACTGATGAGTACCCCAACCTCCCCTTACAGTGTGATACTTTGAATTAGGGCCCATGGAAAACATGAGCTAAAAAAAAATTGTTCCATCTCTTAAAACTGTGTAGGCAGAATTGGGTGCTTTTGATTGGGGTCCCCCTGGACCCTAATACATTGGTACTTTTAAAAGCCCTAATTGAAACAAAAACGGAAGTCTATGGAACAAATTGATAGACAGATTCATGAAACAACATGAACAACGCATTCCTGGATTGCCTACAAGCTAGGCCGTCTTTTTATTTTGACTACCTGTAAGATTCAGAATCCAGTTGGAGATCCTTATGATTATTTTTTGAAGCTTGCATGATTAGGTACCTACCTACATCAGTGAGCTACAGTTCTGTTTCGACTGCATGCTGGGTGTGTAGTAACTAGCACTTAATACTTTGCCCTGCCTGAAAGAAGCAGGGAGGGTCTTCCGCTGTTTATTGTTATTCTTCCCACATTCGCACCTTACGACGCTGCATCTCCCAGACAAGGACATCAATTTCCTCTTAGCAGTAGCTGTTTTTGTGCAGCGGATCTTGATTCTCCTCATCCATTACAGTGACTGCATTATGGAGAGAACTCTGCTTTTAAAGGGAATTAGAGGAGATGATTTGATTAGTCATGATTGATGCCAACCAAACACTTATTGTAATTTATTCCCCCAGTAAAACCATTTTACACCTGCAGCATGTGTGCACCACTGCTGTGCTAACACCTTTGGTCTCAAAATACCTAAATGTGTGTTGCTACAGCCAACAATGCAAGCTCCATGAACTTGTGCCAATTTTGTGCTTATCCCTTGATTCATGAAAAATATTGCTATAAATGCTAAAAATGCTCAGCTTTTCCTCCTGTGGAGAGCTATTATCTTCTGGCAGTTAGGGAGGAAAAACACCTTTTGTTGACTGGGTTTTGATTAGGGCAGAGCATCGCAACATCATACAGTGGCTCATACATATACAGTACTCAAGCATCAACAGGCACAGGCATTTTCTCTCCCTCTCTTTCTCTCTGTCATTATCTGGATATTTTAAACTGTGCTGTGTATAAACTTTTCTGATGTCCGCTCATTACCGGCCACGACAACAGCGCAACGACTGCTATTGTTTTTACCTTGTGAGTCTGTGTGTTTGTGTGTCATCATAGTAAAATGTGGTCGAGGTGACACGAATCGTAGCATGAACTACTAAAGAAGACATTTTGAGTGTTTTGCCAGTTGTTTATATGTCTATCTGTCTGTCTGTCTGTCTGTGTGTGGACAGATTTTGTCAGTGCAGTAGTGTCACAACTTAACAGGTGTGTAGTGGAGATCAATATGAGGGCGTGTTCAAAGATGAGTGTGATCTGAGCAAGGGGGCCAGAAGTAGGAGAGGGGGAAATAGGGGAGGGGCTATCTGTAAGAGCAGTGGTGGCTGTTACCAGTGTTGGGCTTTTCACCCTTAAAATGTAATACATTACTCACTACTCGTTACTCCCTGCCAATAGAAATTCATTACACTACACATTATATTACTTTGCCATTACACTCCATAAAATTGGTAATTAAGATAAGATCAGATACACCTTTATTGATCCCACAATTGAGAAGATCCAATTGCATATCTCCCCAAAATTCAGATGTTTGCCTCTGTCTGAATGTCAGGGTAACCACTGTTAAGTGTAGCTAAGGCTGGATAGCTGCTATTTACCTGGGGGTTTTCTGTTTCTTGTGACCGGTATTTCCCCATGGCTCTGCCCAAAAGACATAGAGTTACTCATGGAGCAACATTTCATCCACTACATATCCAGCCACAAGCTTCATCACTTCTTTGTGGCCTGCAGCTGTCCACAATTAAAATCCAGTTTAGCCAGTGTAGGGCTACAGCTGACCTCGAGTAGGACTCAACTTTGGTGGGGTGTATTTCCTGGAGCTTCATGTTGCTGTGTTGTTGATCGTTGCAGCCAAGGTGTTTCAGACCGGAGGTTTAGAGACATATATTCTGCAGTGGAAAGAGCTTTAGTACAGTTACTTGCAGCAATAGTATTCGTGTCATCTTTCCTCCTGATAACATCAAAGTAATGGGAATATTTCCAGCTAGCTTGCTACTTTGTGACGTGCCTGCGCAGTGCAACGATTACTAAAATCAGTTCGCTGATGTGATGTTGTATTTCAAGTGAGTGGTGATGAGGTAACAAAAGAAACGTTGTAACAAGTTGTTTGGTTTTGGAGTAATCGTAATATTATTACTGAAATTATATTAGTAATTAGTTACACTACTCGATACTGGAAAAAGTAATACTATTACTGTAATGCATTACTGTTAAGCTGTTACTGCCCAACACTGGCTGTTACAATATGTTCTTTATCTGTTGACTACAACATTGCTTGAACCTGATCTCTATGTAATTGTTTGTTGCCTGGGTTTCAAGAAAGCAACAAAAGCACAAATTAATTTTCACGCAATGTCACTGCCATCAAAAGTTAGTCCTTTTATGTATTTAGGAACAAACAGAAGAAAAGTAACAACTTTAAAGGCTTTGACTTGTATTTAGTGTTTTTTAATGGTGAAAATAGCTGTGCACCATTTTAAAATGTTTTTATTACAGTAGAGTTACCTTGAAATGTCAGAGTTATGTCTCGGTCACCTACTGTAAATTACCAAGCACTGTACCTTTGCATCTATATAATGGCATCTAAAAACTGAAAGTAATAATAGTACTTTATACTGCAGGTAGTAATGTTCAGGGATGGTTGTGAGAGACTGGCAAGATGATTGTGTGTGATTATGACAATGAAGTGGAAACGGTCACAAGTCAAAACAAAAAAGTCATGGACTTCTTTAAATCTATCATGGCCACTCATCATGCTGTGCAGGTGGCAGGTTTTGAAGGTTTAGTGGCTGCTGACAGGTTCATACATAAATGCAGGCACGTACACAGACACTCACACAACTACACACAGACAAAACCATATCTTTTTCCTTTGTCCTTCTTCCAGCACTGTTAACAGGGAGTAGGATCACAAATGGCTGCCATTACAGGGAACTGTCCCTGTCCAATTCTTTCCAGATAAGAAGCTTCACTCACTCACTCACTCACACACACACACACACACACACACACACGCACACACTTGCAGCACATGTACATGTTGTCCTTGCGGCACTAGAGAGGAGCAAGTCTTTTTTACAGGCAGAGAACATGTGTGGCTATGTGGCTCGAATTGATGGCAGCTATGCTGGAGCTAATGGGCGTCGGCTTGGAACATCACAGACGGTTTGTATGGGACTTGGTCGATTACTGCAGAAAAACACCAGTAATGGTTGAGATTAGAGCACTGATGAGATATAGCCCGGTGCTATAGCCCGGCAGTTTCATTGACCTGTCATAGATGTTTTTTTCCTCTCCCGTTTTCTCTGCCTCACTTTAGTTCCTGTGGGCTGTGACATGATGCAGCAGGGAATTTGTATTCTTTCTCTGTGAAGTGTAAATTTAAATTTTTTTTATATACAGATTTTGTCCCTCTTTTTTTCCCAATCTGGATTTGCCAATTTCTCTTGTGCTGCGGTGCTTGTCACTGTCGACCTGCAGAGGGTAAAGACAGTCAAGTGTCTCCTCCAGTTCATGTGGAGTCACCAGCTGCAGCTTTTCACCTGCAGCATGAGCTTCACAGAGGTTCACTCTATCCCCCAGGGTTTGAGCCCCTTCTATACCAGCAGCCTGACCATTTAGTAGGAATCGCCAGTGCGACAACAGGGACATAAATCCCTCTCTGGGTCTTGTGAATGTGGGCAAGCGCTTTCATCCCCGGGCCAGCGAGGTGTCGTAGTGTAAAACATTTCAGGCCAATGTCCAATACCTTCTCTCTTTCCAATGTCCAAAACTTTCTAATGTAATACTTTGGAAAGTATTAGTCCTTTACACCATTTTCAATTCGACATCAAATGGCGAGACGACAGAACAAATGCAACATTGACGGTCCAAGTTTGTTTTTGTTTTTTTAATGCTTCAAAAAGACAAGCATAACAACATGTAGTCTTGAGGTTGTTCAAAAGCCTGAAGTACAACCAACATTCAAAACAACTATTTGAATCGGCAGGCTCAGTGAGCCAATGCTTCATATTTAAGAAATACAGGATGCGTTAAATTATTGAAGTGCCAAGGCCATTTTTAAAATGTTTTACAGTGGCTTCAGGCTAGCTTAGGGCTTCAGAAATGGGTGTTATCCCAACTACATGACACAAAATAGCAAAACAGTCTCCTGTGGCATCATGTTTAATGCATTAATGTTGAAAGGGAAACAATTAACCATTGAAGTCAGCCTGCTACTCTGTTTGGTGTTTTTTTTTCATTTGGTAGCATTTGTTGTGTTAGTACCTCTGGTTGGTAGCTGGCACATTTGGTTTGCGTACATACAGTGGTGCTGCAGGAACCATTTAATGATCATTTTTTTTAAACACTATTGTTGGATTTAACATTTACCAAACATGTTTCAGTGAACATATTCACCTTGCAGAGTATCAGTCCTAATCTATCGACCTGCCGTATAACCAGTTGGTGAATTTGCACACTGATTTCCTGTACCCTGGTGTCAAATGCTTTTCTTATCTTATCCATCCATTTTATACCTGCATGAGCAAATTATCCGCACACACACATGTGCACATATGGAGACCCCTCTCCCATGGCAGACATACACACTCCTCCCTCGACACCCCATTCTGCCATTCCCACTCCATTATGCCACGTCTTTGATCATGGCTCACACTGAGGAGTTTGGCGAGTCCTCAGAGCCCCCCTCCCCAGCTGTTGCCAGGCCCTCTGCCATTACAATCGGTTGGCACAGCCATCGGCAGCTGCCACCCTTGCCTTGAGCACCACCTCTGGCGACACAGATGCCTCATGTGTGTACACGGGCTTGTGCACCTACCTGTGACTATGTGCAGACACAAATGTGTGCACACATGCCTTCACCCATTTTAGTATCTGTGTGTACATCTGCGGCAGTGCCTTCTGCTATATTTGAAATTCATTGCAATGTGTTAATGGTTAGTTTACCAGGCCTTTCTCCAGGAGGCAAGGGATGGCTGCTTGGTTAATGGATAACTAACCCTGGGAGAGACATTTAGTTGGCTTGTCCGCAGCTCCAAGTACATGTAGGCTTCTCTTTGTCCTCGTCTTGGATGCACGGCACGCTGGTACTGCCTGGTCAGTACCTTTTTATGAAGTCAAACCTCACCTGCATGCTGTTATTGGTGGCCGGACACCACTGCCCAAAGGTTGCAGCTCATAAATGCCCCAAACACAGCAAAATGAGACAAAAATACAGACAGAGGGCAGAGTTTCTGCAGATAAATACATCACCACACACTTATAGTGGGTTATAAGTGATGATTGAGAGGAGTTACATCTGTCTGAGTCTATATGTGGCCTTTTAAGAAAATCCAGCATAGTATACCTTAAAAAAACAACAACTCTGAGATCATTGTTGCCATGGCTTTACATCAAAGTTCATCAAGTTGACATGATGAATATATTTACATGAAAAAACACTTCAAGAAAGAAACAGTTCTGATGAAGAATAACATTAATTCAGATGTTTTGGCTCTTTGCGTCTGCTTTTCTTTTAGGCCATACATTATGCAGTAAAACCATATGGACACTGAAAATAGGACAGAGGTGTGAAAGCATTACAATTACTTTTTGCTAAATCTGCAGGTTTTAAATGGGCCATTGCGTAGTACTTTGAGTAATAACATAATTCATTCATCATCCACCCAATGAGGAAAAAAGTGCAAGAGAAGAAGGAGCTCAGACCAGTAAACAGCAGACGATCATATGGATTAAGATACATGTGGTGAAGAAATGTAGAAATTTCATGGCAGGACGTCATGGACAGTGTTGATAAGATAAGCACGGGCACAATTAAACACACACACACATAGACATACGTCTGGGACTCTAGGGCAGTGTGGCAGTCTATTAACTGTGTAGACAGGTAGGCTATTTTCACTGTGCAGCCAACTGTGTTATTAACTCGCTCCGCACTGAATCAATTGACAGGTCTCCAGGTGTCAGTGCGTGTTAGCGTGTGTGTTTGCGTGGCTTTTCTCCTTTCCTCTTTTGCCTCTCCAGTCTCCATCACCAGCTCCCTGACTGTTCAGGGTCAGTGGATGATTGTCCCTCTTGTATTTCTGCTATCTCCTTACCTCAGATTACACAGAGTGCAGTCCTGTAGGGAAACGCCGTGGATTAGCGTCCACTCCTGCTCACCTGTGTTCTGTCCTGTCCCTTCCTCGGATTCCTCACCTTATCAGCTGCATACACACTCAAGCAGGGACTCCCATGCGGATCCTCCATCCACTGGTCCTATTACAACGCCTGACAACAAAAGCACATTGCCCTTTTTGTTTCTTACTCACATACACTGACGTGCACATAGATACACACACACTCACTAACAGAGGCTTTTTTTCCAGCATCACCCTTAAGCACATAGTGTTTACCCTTGCAGATCCCCCAAGGCCTACCAGTTACATTGTTAACCCTCCTGTCCCCCTCACGAGGGAAGCCTCTGTAGTCCATGCCTGCATGATAGCATCGTACACCTACTCAACATTCAGGCCTCATTTATGGAGCTACATCTCTGTATGTGTGCGAGCAATAGAGAGGTGCTGTGGTGGCGTTAGGCCCCAACTAGCCATCAGGGTCCCAAGCGCCGTTTAGGCGCTGGTATAATGAGGCACAAGTGGCCCTCAGTTGAAGCACCAGATAGTGGAAACAGCAAGGGAGAGAGAGAAACATTGCCGATTGGGTACTGTGGCTGTCGAAGCAGAGGGCATGAAATCCCCAGAGGTACAGCAGTGTCTGTGAGAGGATGATGACGACGACAACGACACACACCAAGTGCATGGTTGTTCTCCCTGGAGCTTTATTAGGCTGGGCTATGGGAACTTTGGATGCCCTCAGATACATCCTGCCCCTGCTGAACACCCCAACACTCACAAATGACTTGTCTTGCTCTTCCTCCCTCTGGACATCTCTCCAGGCCTTTTCACTATACATCTTGGTGTTCCCCTTCCTGCTTCTTATCTTTGTAGTCTTTTCAAAGGTGCTTTATGTCTCTTGAGGAAGGCCCAGTTTCCCTGAAGCCCAGTTTGAAACTCTCACACCATAAATATAGAGGTAAACATAGCTTCACACGTCCCTCATACCACAGTTAATCCAATCTGACCTCTTAATGTTGAATATAAATCTATAGTTAATCCTTTGTTGTTTTTTTCCTTTGATTCTTGTTTTCCTTGTTGGACTTCAGCTTCTTCTGGTAGCTGTATGTTGCTGCATGTGCTTCCCACTAAAAAGCTAAGGGAAGCAGCTGTGAGCTTTATCGGAGGTGGAGAAATTAACATTAGCGTGAACATTAAGCAACACACTGGTGAAATGTGTGCCTGATCAGAAGTCTTTTCAGTTTGTTTTCCACCTTTGAAGAAGAGCAGTACACAGTTGGTTAAACTTTGCCTCATCCAGAGAGTCCAAAAGGAGGTTCTGCCAGACGGTCTGAATAACATAATGCGCATCTGTTCTCATTAAACTATGAGTTTATTCTCCTAATATCACTTTTTTTCTCCTCAAAATATTTACAACTTAATTCTTAAGACAGATATGTGGGATACTTTTTGAATTTCCAGAAAGTTTTGAACATGAGGAGAAATCTAGGGGAGTTTGAGCTGCTGCCCTCAGGTCGCCATTTGACGACACCTGTTTAGAGGTTTAAAAGATTTCATACGTCTTTCATTCCAAGTGCTTTAAATCTGCTCAATAGCAGTGAGCACCTTGACTGTAGTCCTGCACTATCATGGCACATTCTGCACACCTGCACTTAGGCATTCTTGCATTTTTGTACTTGATGTGAAATTTCCATTCCCTTGAACTAGTATGTTGTTTTTTTATCTTATGATTTGTATTTATTGCTGTTGCTGTTGATGTGCCCCCCTTTGTATTGTGTTTTTATGTAAACTCTTGCTGCACAATAAATTTCCCTGAGGGGACAATAAAGAATCCTAATCTAATCTAACCTAACCTAGGTGAAACACGTTCTTTCAAACCTTTAGGAAATCAATTGAGGGAGACCCTCATTTTCAATAATGCCAAGCATGAATAAAGACATTAAAACAATCAATAACCAAACAAAGAACCATCAGGCATATTAATCAATCAACAGAAATTAAATCATGCAAATCAACAAACAACACAGTAAATAAATGATCACTCAAATACAGGGTGAAAAACATACTAAGGTGTGGATATGTAGTTAAAAGCATTTACATTGAATTAAAACAAGATCAGAAATAAGGCATTTAAACAGCCATAATGGTGGCATAGTGTCAGTTCTGATTAAGGGAGTGTGAAGAAACAACCTGTTTTGTGAACAAGTACCAAGATTATGTGAGGTCAGAGTTAAAAGGGATGAAATATAAGGTGGAAGCATCTACATCAAAGATTTATAAATGAACAAATACTGTACCAATGCTGTTCCCACATATGAGCTATTAAAGAGCATGGGTTTATTAGTTAATTAAAATGAACAACTGTATCAGTGATAATGCACATTTTAAAGAGGTTACTTCTCCAAACAAAAGTTTACTCAGCGGGATGATATTAAATACGAAAGGTGGAGTATATATTTGAAAGTAATACAGTATGAGAGAGAGCCTCACTGCATTATAATCCATTATACTTCTACATATTGAATGGTCACCTGCTGCCTGAAGTTTGCATTTTCCTTTACATAAAGACATTTGAACCAAAAATTGGTGCATAAATATTCACCGAAATGCAGGAACAGAAGTGTTAAACACTCAAAACTTCCCCACCGATGTTGAAATGAAATGACACCTACCGCACGCCCTTGGCCAGGCCTCTTACAAATCTTTCAGTAGACGGTCTGAAAATATGAGTGTATCTGTCCTATTTTAATCCAAGAACTTTCACTTTATCACTTAATGCATGTTGGTTGAGCCAAATTAGGAGTGACTAATGGCTACGAAGCATATTGTTTCTTTTTTTTTTGTCTCCTTGAAAGTATAAAAGGCAAAAAAGAGCAAGAAAGAGGGAGAAGGGAAGAGAAATATGACTGCGAGCTGGTATCAGGGGATATCCAGTACATATGAGTGCTGATACTGTTGAAGGTCCTACGGAGTTTTGGTTTTGTCTCTGTGGATGATAGATACTCCCAGACTGCATGACTTTAGCAGTGTCCCTGCCTGCCCTGGTGATAAAAAGTCGATGTCTCATGCGCAGTGGCCATCACTCAGAGTGTGAACATATGACTACATGCCAGTGTGTAAAGGAGAGAGAGAGAAATACAGAGGAGCAGAATGAGGTAGACCAAGTGGGAGAGAGAGATGAGTGATTGAGAGCAAGGTTGCTAATGTCCTTTTCATGTGGTGGATTATACTGTAGCGTTGCCCTAAAGCGACAGGATGAGCTTTGACCCCCTCGGGTGCTCTCAACCCATTGGAGTGACTGAATGTCTGTCCATTTCCCAAGCCTGTCACATCAAAGGCCGCCACAGATACAGGAACCAGCTATATGGTAATAACGGATAACAGGAGAACAGTCCGGTATTGCCATCTTCTCTCCCTTTGAAACTTTTGATTCCCCAGAGGTCGAGTGTGGCTGTATACTTTGAATCTGTCTCCTGTATAGAACATCTTTCACCTCTCACTGGCCAACTTTGGCATGTTATGTAATATACAAAGTCAGTCTGAAGCTTTGCTAACTTTTTTATACCAAAACATCATTGTTGCCCACTTTCTCTTCAATGTCCAGGTGTCAGCAAAGGCAGACGTTGCTTTTGGTGGATCTGTCTGTGACCGGGGGCACAGCTGTCTGTCAAAAAGTCTTCTGATCTCTGTTAAACTAGTCGAGCATGAAGACATGTTCAACTAGCAGTGCAGCTCAACTACATGGCCCCATTATATTGCTCTCATATAACTATAGCAGCATGTGTATGGCATGTTTACAGTCCCACTAAGTGGAGTTTGTAAATTGAGGCATTTCAGGATCAATCGGATCAATAAGTGAATGAATTAAATCAGACAATGTTGTATCAAAATTTGTAATTATTTCAAATTTCAAACAAAATTGAAAAATTATTTCAGTGCTCAGTAGGTGTGGGCAATATGGCCCTGAAATAATATCACAGTATTTCAGGGTATTTTTGCAATAATGATATTACTGATGGTGACAAAATACTGAAAAACATTTTATTAGTAATTTCAAGAGCATACATATACAACAAATTAAGTGTTATAATTTCATATTTTAGCATAAATGTATAGTTTGCCTTTAATTATTCTGTAAAAACTGAATAAATGAGCTCTCAGTTCTTCTCAGTGAGATTCAGATTCTGTATTAAATAGTACAACAAAAAAATCATACACAAATTACACATCTAAACAGCTGCCAAATAATGTTCACACTGCCATCTCTCCACTACTTATCCCGCTGTTACTTGTGTCACTCAGCGCTGACAACACACACACACAGATACACACACACACAGACCTGCATTTGTTTTGACAGGGTGTTATGTTATGAAGACTACGCACATTCACACATTAACTTTTTTGTCACGCATAACTTGGGCTTACATAATGTCAGGCTGACAAAATGACCTGCCGATACCAATTCCTGCGGCACATGACAAAAGGAGAGGGGGAGAAAGAGAGATGCCGTGCTGCCACCACGAACCGCTGAGTTTTCTCTGAGCAGCAAGTTGCTAAAACAGTTTGACAACCCAGGTTCATTAAACATTTGGGATGCCCAGACCCAGGCCTGCCATCAGAGGGGGTCAAAGGGTACAGATGACCCAAGCCCAAGACCCAGGGAGTGGACCATAAAAAGGTCTATGGTTGACCTTTAAATTGGATCATGTACAATTTACTTACTGACTTATTTCACTGGCAATACAATTTCCATGTATTTACATGATAAGTAAATTTTTATTATAAAACACATCTCAACATGCCATCTGATGCTCCCACCCCCTGCAGGTATTGTGAAGTGGTGCGGTCCATCTGACAAAGGGGTCAGAATGTGATTTGATTTTATTATGTAATACCCTGCAGTAGTTTCTTCAGTCTGTGTTTAGTTTTGCTGTTCTCTAATCATTCATTGGAGGGCATATTTTTAGAAAAACAAAACCCTGTGGAAATATGATACATTGGATTAAAGCCCATGGCAATTTTGCTCTTAGCCTTACTTGTTGATGTTGTGAATAGTGCTATCATTTTGTCAGCAAGTCAGAATATTGCCTTCATCACTATATTATTTTTTAAAATCATAATGAAAATGATACCGCTATTATCTTCAACAATATGCACTTTGTTATTTTGTGATTTTACCTTTACTGTACAGCACTTTGGTCAACCTAGGTTGCTTTTAAAAGTGCTTTATAAATAAATTTGATTTGATTTGATCATCAGATACAAAACAGATGGACAGACAATGGGCAAAGCAAAGACTCTAATGTAATGAATCACAAATGACTGTTCTTCAGTGAATAGTCTACAATCACATTGTTCAGTTTATACAGCTATTTGCCCACATGAATCGTCCGAGCAGCAGTTTCACATAGTGGTCCGTGAATTTAATCTTTTATGGCTCCTGTTTCACGATCAGTCATTTACTGTCCGCATGCATTGACATCGCACAGAACTGGCATCTGCGTTGACCTTTGCATGAATGAGGCTTGTCTGAGATCTGTCCATCAGATGGTTACGAAATAAGTGCTCCTGTCATCCACTGTAAGGCATCTTCTTGAATAATAAAGGTCAGTTTACTGCAGGTTAAACTACCATGTCAAGATGCCAGAGGCTCTTCTCAGTCCGCACATGGCCAGTTTTGGTCGGCAGTTTGTTTGTGTCTCCGAGGTTACATCAGGTATCGAATGTTGTTTCAGTACATGTAGTATAGGATGACATTAGGCTGTCTCTGTGGGGATGTTTTGTACACTAATGCCTCAGGTTACTCTCTCCATCTGTGGGATGCCGTCTATCATGTGGCCCTGAGATTGTAAAGCTTTCACAAGTCAGTGTTCTCTATTCTTTAGTTAACTTGTCGTCTTTATCCGTGTGCAGAACTTTGCACAGTGTGACTACATCTATAAAGCCATACTTGGATTTCTGCCCAGTTAGGGTGCTTTCAGACCTCGACTTCACTTGCTTTGGTCCGAATCAGGGACTAATTTTGTTTCAAAGTTGCATAATTGCCTAGAGTTGGTTCGTGTTCTCACAGCAGCATTTACACATGGACCAGATAAAATGCTTTGTGTGAGAAAGCTGCTCTTGATTGGTCAGAATTTCCATGCGGGAAAAATCCAGGAAGTAAACAAAATGTTGAAGAAGAGAACACTTGCAAGATAAATGTGACACTTTCTAATGTCACAATGGAGGGACAACTACGCAGGTTGATTTTAGCGCTGGTCATCGCGGACTATATTGCTGTCATTGTTCATTTTAGTCAAACCATACAGTTTGAAAACGAGGCGTGACTCCAACTAGAAAACAATGTTTTGATGCATTGGATGTGCTGAATGTGCATATTAAGGCAGCACAGGAGGAGGTGCACATTAATAATCCTCCAGGACTGTAACATGCTCATGTTTAACCCAAACAATGTGTCATGTGACTGCAGTTGGTTCGGATCGAGGTCAGAACACGTTCTCACCACAAACGAACCGCACCAGAATTTGTTTGTAACTGGACCAAGACCGCCTCTTCAAGAAAGTCTTGGTCTGGATGTTTTGGTGCACACTTGAGTGCGATTCCTGTGTATACATCCGCCCAAACGGACCACACTTAGAGGGCAAACAAACTTGAGGTCGATTGATCTGAACTAAACAGGGCAGATGTGAGAGCTACCTTACTTATCCATTTACATGTCATGTAAGCGCTGCTGTCACAGTCTAGTCTCTCAGAGCTACATCACTCTCTCCAACCCTTCAGTCCCCACAGAATTTGGTAAAAAGGCCTTCACGTACTCTGCCCCGTCAACCTGGAACACTCTACAGCAGGAACTGAAGCTGTCCAGCCTGATTCCCTTAGGGTATTTTAGAATTCTTTTAAGAAACCTGGATAGAGTGTCTGTGGAAGTTTCTTCATTTTATTTTGTCTTCGTATGAATGTCCCGTTGGTCTGTAACTTTGTGTCGTATGCTGTTCTGTCTCGGCCAGGTCTCTTTTGAGAATGAATCTTCATGTCTCAGTGAGATTACCTGTTAGAATTAAGGGTTAATAAAAATAAAATATATAGTCTCCAACAGTAAACCAGGAGGTGACAAGCATTTACCTCATTTCACTCTCACAAGCCAATGTCTTAAAAAAAACTGTCACCACCATCGCTCTGGTCTTTCTTTCCTCCCTCTTAACCTTTCTCCCCTTTCCTCTCATCAAAACATCCGCTGGTCCCCCCTGACCTTCCAGACAATTACATGCGAGTGGCTCTATCTGTAGGCCAGGCCTGTTGGGGGAGATATGCTGACTGGCAGGTAATGACACCCACTGAGAGCTGGAATTCCCCCAGGACTCTCTGTCTGCTCGCCTGCCAGCCTGCCCGTCCGCCTGCCTCCCATCCCTTGGGCCCAGAAGTCGAACTACAACTGCCACACCATTGCTGTTTTCATCATAACAACCATCCTCCTCCTTCTCATTATCATCATCATCATCATCAGCATCATTGTCGAGTTTATCCTTATGCCACAGACATCACACCCTCAACATCGTGTCAGCCGTATCACCGTCTTACTCTGTCACAATCTGTCAGTCTTTTTCTCGTTCCAACGGGTCGCCCAGGATTTTCCCTCTGTCACCATCTCTTCCTGTCACTTTCTCTCTCTTTTACCATTTCTTTCAGTCTGTAACTATCCCTTTAAATCTCTTTCCTCATCCTGCGTCCATCACTCTGACTCCCTCAGTCCAAACTATCATTCGTTTTCACTCATTTAGACTGAAAGACTGAGGTAAAATTAACTTTTGGCATTCATTGCCAGCCTACCTCCACCCATCGCTTTCATTTCAGTCGGTAGGGCCTATTACTTTGACTTTAATTCCTTCTGTGACTGAGGGGGTGGGGGTGGTTTGAAGGAACAGAAAGGAAATGTCTGTGTGGATGTATGAGCATGTGTGTGTGTGTGAGCGACGGGGAAGGAAGCTGTGTCATACGCCATTGAAGTTGTCCTGAGAATTGATGGGAAGCTGAACCACAGGCTGTGCACCAGGTGCTGCCATTTTCCTCCAGGTGATGGAGTTAAAGTTTCTTTCTGCCCCCATCAGAGGACCACACGGACACGTAGCTATCCGGCTGTATAATCACAAGCTGGAGCGGTGAAGTTGCAAAGTTTACTGATGCGCTGAAGAAAAAGAAACTATTATCATTAGCGACCCTACGCACAATTACATATCTTTTACATTTTTGCTTCTTGAAGTTTGTCAGGTCTAACCAGAAATGTCAGGGTTCATTGTTAACATTTTTTTTCCTGTGGCCCTAATTGGTCTGTGGCTCATAAAACTACTCACCCCTAGACATTTTTTATTGGTTTCATCAAAGTTTTAATAGCATATAATGAAAAGACAACAAAATAGTGTCTTCATTTTCATTTAATGTCACATTTATTATTTCAATTCACACATCAAAACAATACGAGGCTTCATAAAAAGGTGGAGCTGGCCTTTGTCTGTGCCGTCCATTTGTGTAAGCGACTCCTGTCGTGACCCTCGAGAGACTTTACAGCCTTTAAAGAATGATCTGCTCCGTGGTGCTCTGCTTTGACAGGAGCTGGCAACACACCACGCAATCCATATTTCTATTTCTGTCGTCATGTTTGACCCAAGGGGATTCATCCTTCCATGAAGGAATGAATGTTCTTTTTCCTTTTTCCTCATAGCTTTTTTTCACTGCTACCACTTCCATTTTCCTTAAATCCTGATTCCTGAATAAAATTGAGGCGTCACGCTCAGGCCGGTGACAGTGACAGAGCTGTCAACTGGCTCTATTGAGGTGAGCCAGGTGTTGTGGGCAGGCTAGAGGCAGCGGAGGCTAACTACTCGGGCTGCGCCATTTCGGAAAAAAACTGACATTACGATATTTTTTTTCTGCGCTTTATAATGCAATATGAAAATATACTGGAATTTTCACCAGATGATTTGAATGGCTCTGTTTGAAAAGAATTAATCTCTCTGGAACTATTGTTGTGATTTTTGTTGTGTGGTGCATCTCCATAGAAAACAATAATAAGAGCTGAAAAATGACTTTTTACCCTGAGGACTTTTCTGAGCGGGATGAGGGGGAAATTAGGCAGTTTCATACACTGGTCGACTCACCATGACACCATTGTATTCATATAATACTCCAGGCTAAAGTCAATGCTCTAACATGTCATATTAATAATGCATGTTGCTCGTCCTTAAAATAAGGGGGCTCCCTAAAGTTGCCATCCTCTTGTTCCTCTCTCGTTTTCAGATTGTGGTTGACTACTAGTAGGCTGTGCTTTGGCTGTTCATCAGACAGACTTCTCTTCTCTACGTTACCCTCCAGGCTCTTGGCTCTGAACCATAACTGGGAGACCTCTGGTTTCTTAAGGCTAACACAATTAGCTTTAGCCTGGGTGGTAGGTGGTAACTAGCTTTTATAGACCAGCAAGACTGCGGTGAGGAATGATCGGGAGACTGTGACTGTGATGCTTTAATTTGTCTGTGCAGCAAAATCAAAACACAACCCTTTTTACAGTCGTTACACTAGAATTTGAGCTAATTGTGAGACTTTGTTCTGACGACTGTTGCCTCAGAAAAGCATGCGCTCCACTGTGTCTGCGGCACTTGCTTGCTCTGTTATGGTACTTTTCTACATACACATATGCAGAGAGTTTCACTTCACATAACAAACGCCACCACACTCACATACACAGATGACCTACCTGAAAGCGGAAGGCTTGTCTAGTAACATTAGTCATGGAAAATAAGAACTGTGCGAGTTTTAAAATTAAATAGAATAGATCATTGTCTGTGATTCAATCAGTCACGTTGTTAAGGATACTGATGGCACCCGGGATGAAGGACTTCAGGTGCCAGAGGGACTCTATAGCGCCACCCGGAGCTCAAGAGCTCAAACTAGCTAAAGAAAAGATGAGAGCTATCTGCTCCTTGCTTTCTTCCTCATCCTCTCTGTAAAGCGTTGGGTCAAGGGGGTTTTGTGGCTTGCCAGCTATTTTACCTGCCATAGTTACAATCCTAGGGAGTTTATTCTTGTATGAACAGGTAAGATGACCGCACCAGGCAGGGAGTTGAAAAGTTAAAACACTCAACAATAGTTTGGTACACTGATTGTAAAATCTGCTGTCTAACACCAAGGCCACTGAGTTTCCTGAGAGGATAAAATCACTGTGAGCATCTCTTTAAAATATGCTCAGTATTTCCAGAGAAGCTCGCATGGGAGTCCTGAACCGTACCAAGGTGTTTAAAATTTTCAAATTTTTTAACATGTTGGCCTTCGAGTGAAACCGGCTCTGTCTTCAGATCTTGTTTCCTGCAAATAATCAATTCTGTAGTCCTGGCCACATTAATTTCTAACTTGCTGATGCTACACCATGTTTTCCTTTTGTATCAAGCAGCAGAAAAGTTGTAGCATGACGTGTTTGAGTTAATGTACCATACTTGAATTGCACATCCTGCAACGGGACACACACATCACAGTGTTGATGCTGACACAATAGACCATGCAGCCCAACAAACTTCTGTATGTTTGTTTTATCAGTGTTTCCAGCACTGGCAAGCTCTTAAATTTACTATCACAATGTGACTTTGAGCTGACCCTTGGCCATCAGGCAGCTGTTACTGTTAATGTTTACAGTCCACTCGAGTCGTCCCCGGCTAGAGACTGGCCATCATGTTGTCAATTAAAGCTCTGCTGTGAATGTGACACCTGCAGTCATTAAGACAGACAATAATTGCCCTAAAGCATGGGAATGAACATGTTTTTAGTGATATTAGTGCACTTGTAAGGTGACCAACAGTGCATAGAGAATTGTAATTAAGACTGACATCAGCACAGCATGAAAAAAACACAGCCCCCTCATTCATTTCAATGAGACCACTGCGTTGGCACAGCGGGTAGGGTGCAGATGCAGAGGACTGTGGCAAAAACAGGCAGGGTCGTCCGTCAGGCAAAAGACAGACTTGGTTTTGTCTTAATACAATATAGTGTCATCTATCAGCGAATGCTGTTAGCCAATCAAATGTTTAAGTGCACATAATTGCTAGATCAGCCAACTTTGTAACAAGAACTGTGTGATTCTTCGATTTATTTGACAGCTGCTGCAAAAGATAATAAAATGATTACCCCTCTGCACCCTTCCCAGAGCTGTAATATTTTTCAGCCCTGTCTCCTTGAAATTACGTTTACATACAACTATTTTGAAACAGCAAAGTCATGTCAAGAGAAACATAATGTTTGCTAATTAATGTATCAGCAAAATGTTCACTCACAAGATGCTTCAGTTGTTTGCCACCAAAATAGACAATCTGGCAACACAGTATCCACTCATAGTGACTACTGTGTAATTTTTCTAACCATTTTTGTTAGCATCTAACCAAAACCATGATCTTTCCTTACCCTTAACCATACTGCTATTGCCCTCTTACCTAAGACACAAGTCTGGATGTGAAACCAGAGTTCTGGTGTCAAGGTTCTGCGCTTAGTACACTGACTATAACCCCCAACTACCACCTGGCGAAGCATGTGCAGAACCTCAATGTAGTGTTTCATTACCTGAAAGGAATATTGTCTCTAAATGTAGTCAGCAATTACGTTGCTACAGCAACGTAAATGAGAAAGCAGTTCAGTAACATACAGGCCTAATCTCTAGTAGACAAGGTTGCATTTGTAGAATTATTGTGAAGTGCAGTGTTTTGGCATCTGATAAGCTGTCACACTTATGTATTTATTACTTAAATCAGCCTTGTATTTCATCGTGTCTGCGGTACTTACATCACCACGCTCACACCAACTCAGCCCCTCGCCTGGCAAGCCGCTACCATGAATTTTGAAAAGTGCACTGTCCCACAGCATTCAGTAAACATGTTAAGTGCTGTGTGGGCCCAACAGAAACTCTCAGTCTGTCAAATGAATGAAGCTTAAATGTCATTTGTGCTGAATAACATGAAAGATGGAGAGTGCTGGCCTTCATTTTCAATTAACACAAAGAGATGTGCTGAAGTTACAAATTCCCTCTATTCTGTCAATCTTAAAAAACCCTCGTATGCCGCCGCTGCTGTGAGGCAGCAGGTGCCCCTCTCTGCAAAGCAAGCTCCATCTCAAGAACTTGAGGTTTTTGGTGCAAAGAATAGACGGCCAGTGTGCCTGTGTTTTTGGAGACAAGCCCACGCCAGTGTGGCCTGGGTACAATGAATCATACTCCCTGCTGTCTTTCCATGACAACCATTGCTCACTCTCTATCACCACGCTGTCAGAAATAACCCATTCTTCCTAAATTTGAAATGTTTGCCAACAGCTCCTGAGAATGGATGGCCATTAGTTGGCATGAAGACATCAGGATTTGGAGCGTTGGCTCAGCTGATTCAAGAGAAAGCGGAGTGGGCGGGCTACTTTGCACTGATGAATTGCTTTTAGACTTTTCCAACCCAGTGGGAGTGGAATTGGACAAATAGCAACATCAGTCTGTCAGTGGATGAAATAAAAGATGAGACTGCACTATATACACACACGGGAGGATGAACTTGTGGCCCAAATGTTAATACCAAGGCAGCCAGTCACAACGCTGGTTTTTATGTTTATCCACTGTGATTTTTCTCATTTGGCATCTGCCACTCCCTAACCCACCTAGCCATGTCCGTTTTCATCAATCTGAGTGCTCCTGTGACAGGTTCTCCACTGACTCCATTTTATGCTTTGTGGACGTCCTGTAATCACGCTGACATTGGCAGGGTCCCATAGGTGCAAGCCTTCTGTAAACAACTTCTGTGCTTTCAATTTATCTCATGTCATTGTGCAGCTACTGGTAACACTCTGCTGGTGCTAATGTATTTCCAGTGGAAGGCAGGAAATCTTGTGGTGTGCATTCATTGGATCTTTAGTATTTCATGTCAACATCTGCAGCCTTTTCACCATCTGCACTCCCTATGTGTTTGTGCCAAATACATGTTTGCCAAACATTTCATTTTTTTCTTTCATCTGTTACACCTGTCACACATTGTATCTTTGCATCTCTCTGCTTGTTAAATGAAGTATCGTTGCTCTTCAAACCAGTTTTGCAGCTGTTTTCATTGCAATCAAGAAAACAAGAGATGAGGGGGCCTCATTTATTTATTAAATAGTGTTTCGGCTTATTATGTTGTGTAATCTTGGGTTTAATTGGATTTCGGGTTGAATAGTGTGACAGTAAAATGGGCTGTTAAAAGTTACAGCTGCCATTCCTCAGTGTTTCCCCCTCAAACCTCAGCACATTCTGCAGCTCCTAAGCCTCTGTGGTACTGCATCAGCTAGTTGTGTGTTTGCACTTGGCTAGCTGTTGTTTTAAAGCTGCGTGGCTATGCAGTGGTGCCAGGTAATAAGCTGAAGTGGAGCAAAAATTAAATAGAGAGTGGGTTTGTACTGTATAAACAACTACTCCCAAGACACAAATGTATACAATGCACACACACACACACATACACACAAACAGTAAAAAAACATGCACCCATCATACCAAGAGTCATGTCTCACAGACATGCTGGATGAGACCCTCTGCTTATAATTCCCCTGAGTGAAATGAGCCTCTAGTCATAACTCAGATCACAAATATATACTACTATTTAGATGCCCTTGATATGCAAAGACGCAATGAGTAGACATGCAAGACAGCGTGTAAAGTGCACACAAGAGAATACGTGATACAGCAACACTGGCATATTATACATAAAACCAGCGATTATTATCTGAGACAGCTGTCATCACCCTGTCTCTCTCATCCACAACCACAGCGCAGTGTATTCTGGGACACGCTCCCTCCCTCCCTCTTTCATTTTCTCTGAGCTTGTTTTGTGAGAAATGATAAAAACAGGAGACAGAGCACTGACCCTGTTGACATTATAGCGGTGTTCCATGATGGAGTATTTGAACCTTACTTTATTTTGCAGTTCCTTTTTCCTTTTACACTGGTCAGTTTCATGGGGGGACATCGGTGCGTTTGTATTTAAAAACTCATCCACCGTGATGTTTTGTAAGCCATTATCACATTGTTGCTCATATTGGTGTCATGGTGTGATGATGTGATAATTACATGACCTGGCTACTGCGAGAGCAACATCAGAAGCTTTATTATCTGCTGTCCCCCTTGTCTCAGCTAATATGGCAAAGGGTGGTCTGTGGAGAGATGCTGTCAGAAACCATCACCAAGAACTGTAAGATTACAGCTTTCTAATGATCATCTTTTTATCTCTGTGTTGCCTTTCACTCTTTGTCATCCAGCCCTTGCAGGTTCTTTGTACAAGGAAGTTGGAAAACAAAGGCAACGCTCCCTCGTGTGCCTCTCCGTCGATGGCTTTTACGTTCACAGGCCCAGAGGGACTCTATTAAAGGCTTCCTTTTATTCACGAAACTGGTGATTTCAACAGCAATTATAATAATTATTGACTGCGTCCCATTGAGTTATATGTTTATGGTTCTTTTTCCCTCGTTGACCACCGCTGACAACAGAAGATGTGTAAACTGCAGACTAAATATGTAGTAACTGAAATGACTGTGAGAAGTTTTACAGGCCAGCAGAGTCGCCGTTAGCATTCAGCCCCAGATTAATGAGACTTAACACATCAGTCCACTCGCACACATTATGATAGGTGTGTGTGGGCTATAATTACATTATGTGACACCAGGAAATCAGTTTCTTGTCGCCAGGTCTTCCGTGAGCGAGGTTTTCTAATTATGTAAGATAGCACCTCCGCTTCCTTCGGTAGTGCACACCACAGGGCTTGCGGATGAGATTGATTAAAGTGTGGAACTAGCAATTCCATTTGCCATGCAGTCAGACAAGCAGACAGATTGGCTGTGGTATAGTTCACAGTCATGCTGCTCCAAGTGAATAAAACAGCTATTAGACAAGCATGAGGCACGGCATTTTTATCTGTTGACATACACAAGTGCATGGGTGTTTAGGCGCACACAGGAACATGAACACACATTCACACACTCACAAATAAACAGACAAATACTGTATCTGAGACTGGATAGGCTGAGATAGCTGTCTACTCTCTCTCCTAATTAATGTCAAAGCAACTATCAAAGAAGTAAGTTGTGAGAAAGTTGTTTATAGAATGTTGAGTTGTGAGTGTACAACCGTTACTGATAAGAAAAGAAAATCGTAGCAGGAATTAAGCCCATCTAATGATGTCTTTGAAATCAAAGTGACAAGCAGTTTGCATCAAGATGAGTAGATTTTAAAATCTTTAATTTCTCACAACATAATGTGTAAAAGTGGTACTTTGGGTCAATCTGCAATTGAATGAATAATAGATAAACTCAATGAGCCTCAGTTGTCCTTACTCAGATATAAGATTATAACAACACAAATCTGATGTCAGAGAAACTGTTGGCACAGCACATGTGCATGGACAGAGGTATACCATTATAGTAACAGTACATTTTCTTACAACCATGTTCTATCTATCTCGTGTTATACATAATCACGTATGATCACGCTACCAGGCATGACAAGCCAATAGCAAGAGTAATTGTTGGCATTGTACATTTCTGCAAACCACGTCTATGAAACATTTGCATTTTATCACGTAGCAGACATATTGAAACTCTCTGTTTCAAGAAATTTAGGGAGGTTCTTGGTAACCACACAGTGTTAAATTTGACAGCTAGTTTTTTTCACAATTTAGTCATTTTTATCCTTCATAATTTTAGTCTAGTTTAAGTTAATGAAACTCAAAATTTTTTAGTCGTCGAAACATTTTAGTCATTACCTTTAGTCTATGATCAGCTGTGAATCTGGTGGCCGGTGGCTGCTTGCTCCGCTGCCATTCAACGGCTAACAGGCGGAGCTGCTAACAGCCACCGCGGCAACTAACAAACTCCATAAATCCATTCAGCAGCTCCACCATCCACAGTCAGACACACACAGCTGATTATTTACTGCTGAATTATGGCTCACAACTCGCACCAATGGCTGACGCTGCTCCGGTGTGAGGGTTTTTGCTGGCGAGGGAAACATCCTGTTGCAGGCTATTTACTGGAGCTTACCAGCCTCATGTGGCATTCAAAGATCATGACAAGCACGGCTGTTCTTGGCCTTCAATGCCCGACAACGGACATTTTCGTCACGTCTCGTCAACGAAAATGAAGGATAGATTTCGTCTTAGTTTTTATTGTGAAGATCTATTTTAAGCTTGTCATTGTCGTTTTCGTCATAGAAAAAAGGTTGTTGATAAAAAAAAAAAAAAAATTGTCATAGTTTTCATCAAAGAAATAAACACTGTAACCAAGTGGATTTTGTGTTAAAGCACCAGAAACCACTTGGATATGGTCAGCATAATTTGGTGTAAAATACCTGGTTTGGTTGCACAATCAGCTGGAAATGCCATCGATGTCTCGTTAAAAAAATAAACCATGACCTAGGTGTCATGCCATCCGTCATCCCCTCCCCCTCCAGTTGACAAAGTCCACTCATATACGTGTAATCAGAACTACATCACCTGAGAAACCTTGATATGATACGTATGAAACGTACAAATGTAAAGTGTCAGTGCTTTGCAGAAATGTATAATGACAACATTTTCCACTGGTAACTCAGCTATGGAGGAGACATAACATCGTTGTGTAATCCTCCAGATTGTTGGACTCAGAAATATCTACCAGGTCCTCATCTTCGCTTAATCTTCAGACACTTGGAGCCTCCTCACTCGCTTCAACACCGACAGTGAAAGACTCTGAACCCTTTCAATATACCAAACCTTGACCATGGTCTGTGCACAAATCATACATCTCTTTATATATAATATTTTCTTCTACCACACATAGCATGTGTGTTGTGTTTATGTGAGCACTAAGATTACCCTCTTTGATAAAGGTGAGGACTGACCTTTTAGTTAGAAATAAGATGGACAATGTGAAGTACAATTTACTAAAATGGCCTTGACATTACCCACATCACCTCTTAAAGAAAAAAAACTTTCATCTTACTCACCCTCCTCAGTGGCTTTAGCCTCTCTCAGTGAGAAGAGGGCAAAATGTACAAACCTATTAAACTAAAAGGCAGATGAATGTCTGTGCTAAGAGAGGACATCCCTTTGCATTTTCCAATTGTGAGGTCCATGACCTTCACATTTAGTGCCCTGTACATCTCGTGTAAATTGAGGTCTTCATTAGAATTGCAGCCTTTGCTTAAGCTGTGTAGTGTCAGTTTAGGTTGGACACAGGTTTTCCAAGTAGTACCTGTAAGATCTGATACATGAACCAGTGAATTAAATCTGTGATGTTAAAGCAAAAAGAGAGAAAAGCTGCTGTTGATAGTGATAATGGGGGGAACTAAAGTTATGAGTCAATGCCCCACATGAGAGTTTGATTAGCTAATGAGCGTCTTTGTTATTTTGTGTTTTTAAAAGACATCCAAGTGCACAGACTGGCCCGTAGTGGCTTCTTCGCTGATGCTTTCATTAAGCCCTATACAAACCTGCATTAGTACACAGCTCTGTTTCTGTGTGTTGGCATGTTTTCAGGAAAAACAAATCTGATCCCTCCTGAACACATGATAGGGTGGACTAATCAGCCAGCTACAACAAAACAAGCAGACCTCTAATGAAGTTGCTAAAGTAGAAGTCGATGCCAGGATGTGAGGAAAGGAGCACTTGCAATGAATAATCCAAGGGCCCAGTATGCAGCTTGCTAAAAGAGAGCACTTGAGGTGACCAGCCTTCGCATCACTATTTCCAGGACCAAATATATTTGTCTGCCCCTTGTCTGGTGTTCCCTGCACTCCCGTCACAACAACACATTAACTACAGTGTCACTCAAAATTAAATCAGTAAACACTCTATTTTGGTTTTTCATGGGACCGCAGACGAAGCTATGAAAGTATCTCCCCATTTAGTGCTTGTTCCCATTTGTGCATATTTTACATGATATAAAATAGATTTATTACAAAGGTATCATCAACAAAAAAGAAACAAACCAGGTGTGATGGCAGAATGGCTTCAAGAGATCTGAAAAAAAATCTGTGACAAGACACTTCTTGGGCTTAAATTTTTATTGGCCTTTGGTAACAGAGTTGTATTAACCTTAAACAATGATTTAGAGGGCCACATAGTATTTCCTTGAGGGAAGGGTAATTGACATGATTTGAAGAAAAGGTTGATTTATCATGATTACAATGTTGAATAAGTAAAACTCAAGAATATGGTATAAAGCAGAAGAACAAAGAAGCTTTGTTTTTAATAAAACATACTCAGTCATAGGCATGGCAAAAATCCTTAGTCTATACTTAAAGTTGATAATCGTGAGTAATTTTACCTGAAACAAGTCTGAATAGAAACTTGCTAATATTAGGCCTGAACGGCTTTGCCAATGGTAGAAGAAGAAGAAGAATAGGAAGAAGAGGAAGAAAAAAAAAAGACGAAGAGGGCGAAGAAGAAGACGAAGAGGACGAAGAAGAAGAGGACGAAGAGGACGAAGAAGAAGACGAAGAAGACACACACACACACACACACAATACACACACATGCACAAACAGTACCTATACAAGCAATGGAGAGATGTCAGAGAGATGAGGCTGCCTTGAACAGGCCTACCGAACCGTTGGGGGTTCAGTGCCTTGCTCAAGGGTACCTCGGCAGTGTCCAGGTGGCAAACTGGCACCTCTACAGCTACCAGTCCACCCTCCATACTTGGTCCGCACAGGTATTTGAACCGATGGCCCTCTGGTTCCCAAGCCAAGTCTGTATGGACTGAGCTACTGCTGTGCTGACCAACTGAGGAAGGCAGCTAAGGTAACGCTACCATTAGTGCTAACTTGGTTTGTAGCTGGAGGTAAATAAAGCTGTTTTGTTGAGCTGCTGGTTCAGATTACGGATCCTCTGTGTTCTTAACCAGCTTGCACTAAGATGGCACCCCTCTTTATTTCTCACATTGTCATTGCAGCGCATTACCTCTTCACTTCCTCCATTATTTCCAACTCACAATAAAAGCCCAGCCTAAATTACAGCATTTTGCCAAGAGCCAGCTCAACCAAATAGATTAGATTAGATTAGATTAGTTTAGAAAGCTTTATTAATCCCAATAGGGAAACTGGTTTGCCACCAAGTCAAACCATACAGCCAACAAACAGCACAAACATGACACACATCAGATAATACAGGAGACCATCAAAGCGTTATTAAGAGCCACTGAGACATGATAAAGGCCAATCAAGACATAATCAATAACATAATAGCATGATGATATATAAATAAACAAATGAATACATAAAAACATAAAAACCCACAGCGGGACAGTTAACAGTGTTCATTAAAATATCTGACTGCTGCAGGAACAAAAGACCTTCTCAGTCGTTCAGTTGAGCACCGAGGCATAACCAGTCGCTCACTGAAAGAACTAGTGAGTCCTTTAAAAACACTGTGGAGTGGGTGGCCTTCAAAGAGCAGAACCATTTTGACTTTTGACCTCATTCTCTTCTCCACAGTGACCTCAAGTGAGTCCGTGTTAAGACCGATAACTGAGCCAGCTCTTTTGACCAACTTGTTGATCCTATTTTTGTCATCCACAGATATGCTGGCCCCCCAGCAAAGCACAGCATAAAAGAGAACAATAGCCAAGATACCATGATAAAAGACATTTAAGAGTTTTGTGCTGAGCTCAAAGGATCTAAGTTTTCGCAAAAAGAAATGTCTAGACTGAGCTTTCTTGATTAGGACATCAGTGTTGTCTTTCCAGTTGAGTTTACTGTCCAATTGGATACCAAGGTACTTATAAGACCCGACAATTTCGATCTCCTGACCATTAATTGTCACTGGAAGGACCTCCTCTCTTTTCTTTCTAAAATCAATCACTAACTCCTTAGTCTTCCCTACATTTAACTTTAAGAAGTTAGAGTCACACCAGCTGGAAAATGATTGGACTTCGTTTCTATAGGCCACATCATTGCTCTGGTTAAGCAGACCCACTAAGGCGGTGTCATCAGAAAATTTTTGCACCAGGCAGGATGGCTGACTATGTCTGAAGTCGGGGGTATAAAGTGAGAATAAAAAAGGAGATAAAACTATGCCTTGAGGTGCTCCTGTGTTGGTTACAATGCTTACACAAGTCACAAATACTCATTATATAAAAAGAAAAAGAAATAACCATGGAGTCCTTTGGGTTCGCACACTTATCTCTGAGCCCTCTCCTTTTTTGTTCTGGCTCTTTACAATACTGATGTTGTGCAGTCGAGATCCAAGTGCCCACAGATGGTGGCAATAAGTTTGTCCTCCATTTCTAATCCTCCGTGGTGTCAGGAGAATCTCAATGCTGACAGGCTTTGCGACACAGCCTCACATTCATTTTTCACTTAGATTAAAACATTTCAACTCACACGGAAGTGTATTTGCGTCTGTATGCGTCTTTACATTGATTCTGCATTTTTATTTGCATTTGTTCTTAACACACCTTATTACCTTCATGATATCTGTCTAAATTGGGCCATAAAAAGCAGAAGTTCACCTCCATCAGTCTCCTGATATGCTGGATAAATAAGCATTCCTTTATGTCAAATACTTCACATTTCGCTCGATGAAAAGTGGTATGTTTTGCATCAGTGCGTTCATTCCTCATTGTGAATTGATTCCAGCTTTTGATTTACCTGAGGCAAGAGGAGCAGTCACTCACGGTGATAATAACCACTGAGAACACACATATGGGCAGTGGTGGCCCAGGGAAGTGTATGATTGTGAACACAAACTGCTGACTTCCGATTGAAATGAAAGCCATGTTAAATTACTTTACATTACCCATATTCTTTAAAAGCATTTATTTGATCAAAGGCCAAGTCCCTCTGAACTATTTCCCCCACCATTCCTATCAGATAATGACTTTCCCCCCAATCAAAGCCCACAAGTTGGAGAGCACATTACCATTAATTACCTCGTACAGTAGGTGAGGCGCTAGTTCATTTGATCTGCATTTAGCACTTGGTCTGATGGAAAGAGAGATGCAGCCATCGAGTTAATAGAGAAGCCAGCAGATCCTTTGAAAGGATAATGAGTTTTTTACCCTTGGCTGCCACTTTCCACAGACACTTCAAGCTTCTGTGTCACAAAAAAGCATTGCTCGCACAGCAAGGCAATGCAGACATGGTTTGGACCTTGCTCTTGTGCACTACAATAGGGGTGCATTACTAATTTTCCCAAAGCAGGACCCCCTGACACAGGTTGAAGTCCAAATACCTTGTTTCTGACTCACATTCAGCAGCAGTTCATCAGTTCTCTCCCAAAACACACACCTCTCAGACCTCCCTGTCTCCTGTGATTTGTCTGCTCAGAGGGGATAAGCGAAGACACAGACAGGAAACTGCAGTAAGTGAGGTTTTAAAGTTTGTAAATGTGTCGCCGCTTTCGTGTAAGTCACGTGTTCAGGGTGGATAATTTCTAGCTCTAAATCCAGGACTCAGAGAATCTTTAATGGCAGCGAGTGTATGTGTGTGCATCTACGAGAAGAGGTGCAACAAAGGTGGAAAAATGCTTACTCCAACTGTTCCATGCAATAAATGCCTTTAATCATTTAGGCAGGACTATTGTGTGTATGAGAAGGTTAGCAGAGTGTGTGTGGTCTGTGCATAATGGTTTAATGCTGTTTGTCTTTAATGTTAAATGGTGATGAAAACATAAGGATCACATCTGTGAGGGATGCTAAAAGGCCTCATGAGATCATTTTCCTGCGCTACACATCGTTGCCTCTGAGGAATTCTCATTTCATACCTACTTTTCACTGAGCCTGTCTTCCACAGTCCACAGCCCACCACTCCTCAGCGTACCTCCGGGCTACTCATTGATTGGTTTCGATGGATCAAGGGCCAGCTCATGATTTCCCTGTGTGAAAACATCCTGGCTTGTTTGCTGGCTTTCATGTATTGACCACTCCCAAATGTCAACTCCTGTGAGACCAAAACATGTCAGAAGAACTTTCATTCAGCAGGCGTACACCCACTTGTGTGGATAGATTTGCACTGTGTATGAAGGCATTTACGTTGTAATGGTGGCGTTTTATTGATATTATTATTGTTGATGCAACCTTGGGAAAGTAGATGATATAATGCATTATTTTTCTTCGTCAAATGAAATTAATGGGGGAAACAGAGGATAAAACATAGTGAATAAAAGAAGAAAGAGGAAATGTCAGTGCAAAAATTGTAAAAGACGTTTTAAGAAAGAAAGAAGGGTGAGGCAGAAAATTACAGCATAGAAATACATTGAAATGTCGTCAGAGCAACAGATGTCACAGGAAACATTGAGCAACTTGTGTCAGTAGGCGCAAAACTTTTAATCAAATACTAGGCTCGTTCAAGACAAGCCAGGCCTGCGCAGATTCGATCACAGGTGAGGTTAGTTTTGGGTATGACTTCATCCGGACTTGCTCTGACATCATTCAAAAGTGGACAGCGATAATCTCACGAGAGCAAGGTGGACGCAGTTTTTAGAGCCAGGTGCTGCAATTGCTCTCCGTTGACTGCAAGACCCTGAGCATGATGGGAAACGCCTGGCTCTCACCTGACTGAACAGCTGATTGTTTTAGATGTTGAATCAATAAGATGATGTTTCTTATAAACTCTTAATTGTTGTTGAATTTCAGAGATTTAGATTGTATTTGTCTGATTTGAAGGTTTATTCTGTTAACAGAAAACATGTTGTGTGACTGATGGTGAAGTTTAGTCGTTAGAGACTGAATACATTCATCATAAACTAAACAGAGTCTACTGTATATTAACATGAGATTGTTGTAATTATTGAATTATAGCAACAAAGAGACTTGTGGTCAGTGGGATGTGAGGATTCTTAAAATAACATCGGTACAGATATCTGTATGTAGTTGAGGGGACAGGTCTGCTCTGCAGCAGCAAACTCATATGATGCTGATTTACATGAGAGTTCATCTCAAATGGAGGTTGAACCATGAACATGAACTACAGCTCGCCTGTAAAGCATTTTAATAAATCAATCTATCATTATTAAAACAACTGGAGACTGAGAACAAACTGATATACGAGACTGATAATATTTAAATGAATCAACATCATATCTGACAGGATGTGAGTGTTTCCATGACTTCCTGTGCAGACTGAAGGCTGCTGGAAACTGCTGGGAAACTGTCTGACTTTACCGTAGCCCTTTGTCACCGCCTCCAGCTGCAGCTGCAGCTGCCTACTCTTGTCCACTTTCCAAGCAAGGCACAGTTCATCTCGAACGAGCCTAATTTCTCTGCCCATTAACGCTGCGTTCCATTTATCTCGGAAGTCAGAGGTCGAAGCAGGGAATGACAACACACCCCAGCTGACCACGTTCCAGTACAAACAAGTCAGAAAGCTAAAGTGTTGTTAGCAATACCAGTTGATATTAACACATTACGCTGTACAAACACAGTAGCAACATGTTCACAGACTGAAGTTGGACAGTACTGTGTGGATGACAGTTTCAATAAGACAGAAGTAAGACAAGTGCTTATAGATAGTATAGTACTGCAGATTTCACTACTGCTGATGCACCAAGCAGCCATCTTGGATTTTGAAGTCAGGGATTGGTGAGGTTCCACCAACTTTCCGAGTCAGAAAATCGGACTTCAGGGGTGTTCTAGGGAACTAGAACTGGGAACTTGGAAATTCCGACTTCCAAGCACAAATGTAATGCACCATAAGTAAGTGATAATGAACAGCATGCGGGTCACAATAATTTCAAAATAACTTTATTGTCCCACTTTTTGTGCCTTTGTCGTGTGCCTCTTAAGTGTTGAGGTCCCTGTGTTTTTGCTGTTATATACCAGCATCATGCTGCACTTGGTACACCCGACGAAGCCGACACACACGTTGTCACCGTCAACAACTCATGTGTGCAGCCAGGGGTCCATGTCATTGGTCCGACAGCCCATTGGTCCGACATCCCATTAGTCTGACGGTCTGCGGTGCTGAACGGCTCCCGGCGGGCGTATTTCTACCTTGATGGTGCGCCGCGACCGGCTCTGGGTCAGCTGGGAAAGGCTTGAGGTGGAGCAGGCTCACGGCTTATGGGTTTGTTACTTTCTTTTTCATTTTAACCCACACCATGATCTTTTCCTGACCCTAACCAAGTGGTTTTTGTGCTTAAACCTAACCAGACCTTAACCATAGGGCATCATGATGATTTCGGAACAACGGGACTTCGGAACAANGATGCACCAAGCAGCCATCTTGGATTTTGAAGTCAGGGATTGGTGAGGTTCCACTAACTTTCCGAGTCAGAAAATCGGACTTCAGGGGTGTTCTAGGGAACTAGAACTGGGAACTTGGAAATTCCGACTTCCAAGCACAAATGTAATGCACCATAAGTAAGTGATAATGAACAGCATGCGGGTCACAATAATTTCAAAATAACTGTATTGTCCCGCTTATTATGCAGCTTCTTAATAAAGAAGTTAATAATTTGACACAAAATGCTAATTTAAGAATAATTGTATTGCTTTTGCTAACTGTCTATGATCAGGACTGCATCCCAAGTAGAGCTTAGATCGCCCCTAACCAGACCTTAACCATAGGGCATCATGATGATTTCGGAACAACGGGACTTCGGAACAATGGGTTTAATATGGTCGGACCAATGGGCTGTCGGACCAATGGGCAGTTCCCGCGGCCAGTGGCGCCGTCAAAGGGGGGCCGCGGCCACCCCTCTCCAGGTGTGATAAGTAGTTGGTTCCATAGCCTAGGTCTAGTATGAGGAGCCTGACCCGTCCGAGCCCAAGGATAGAGGTGGGAAATTACAGCCCGACCCGGCCCACGGGTGGGCTCGGGCAGGGAATCTAAGCTCTAATCCCAAGCTATCAATAACAATCTGTTTTTGATAGCAACGGTCTGCTCTTTAGAAATAACAGACCACAGGATGCCATAATTAACCAATTAAAATGAATTTTGAATGAATGAATTTAACAAAGCCTTATAATAATCAAGTGTAATGCAAACTCACCTGACTAAGCAGCCATTTCAGCAGTCATATCAGATGTTCTCATGTGGCTAATACTAGCAAATATTAGTACTGTGCAACAACCTGGCCGACTGTGAACAGCTCCTGAACACCTCTGTTTGACTCCCATCTCGTTGTAATGCCTTCATCATTTAATATGAAGTGTTTTACCTTTGTGTAGCTTTTTTAATTTGATCCAACCAAACACTGGTTGTTTGAATCTGCTCAGACAAAATTGTCTCAGTGGAAACAAGCTGTAAACACAACACTGATATTATCGCTTTTTAAGTTGATATGGCAGATTAGTTAGCATGTATTTGGAGCCCACCTGACAAATTTAAGTCTCCCATTCATTCTCTGGTTTGCTTTCTAACAACCCCTGGGTTTGTCACTATGAGTGATTCAGTTCGTATGCAGTACATGTAGTCATTTGATCCATTATTAATATAAAGATATTGATTATACTTTAGCAGCTTAAGTCCCAAGGATGTAACACTGCTGTGTTTCGGTGTAAGACACGGCAATGGTGAAATCACATCAGAGGAGTCTGATATTTTTAGTCATGATCTTGACAAGAGATCATGGTGAAACCATAAATTTTAAACTTGCTGCTGTGTAGACATTAATCTCCATCTCTGGGTTTTCCTCGGGATTTGAAGTGTTGATCCTCGGACAGAGAGAAGTCCAGGGAGCTGAACGATGAATATTTATGAAGCTGGGCTTTATATTTAAGTTTTAAAAAATCTAAAACTTGTAAAGCCTTACGTGCCTGTACGTGATCGAGAGAGAGTCCATTAAGTGCATAAAGGAATTAATACGTCCTTTGTTCATGGCTTTTCCATCAGACAGAGATTGGAACAACCCCAGATGAACTGTCACCGCTACTCTCTGCCTCATAGCAAAGCATTTTAATTGGTTGTAGATATTGGCTCGCTGTGACTCCCTGTGATGATATCAGATGAGTGCATACGTCTCATCTTTAAAAGCTTGTGCTAGTTGTTGTTTAAACAACTGTGTGATCAGCAGGGAAAAGGTCACTTCAAACAGGTTCCAGCTCTGAACATCTCAGTCTGATATGATTAGGCTTGAAGTTACAACACTCAACCTGCAGTTCTTCTCCTTAATGGATAGTCTGCAGTACATTTACCTTTCAGCCACGTTGTACTTAATTGTATTTTTTGTGCCTTATTAATTTCACACTTTTCCGGGTAGGTTACTTTTATCTGCTGCCTCTGCTTTAGCTCTAAATGTAATCTATTTAACTTGAGAACCTTTGTGCTAACCCAGTATAATTGCATTAATTACAAAGCCTGCTGCTCATTTTATTGTGCTTTCCTATCTACCCTTGAGCTTAATCCTTTTGAGGTGTATTATAGTTTGTGTAAATGTTGGTTGTCCATGCAGTTGGTCTGAAACATAATTAAGTGGTTGATGTGAAAATTTGAAATGATTGGATTTCAATAATGGTCAGGCTCTTTGGAGAGCTTTGAAATACTACTGACATCTTGTAGCCGAGATGAGTGTTATTGATGTGTGGGGGTAGAGCTTCAAATCTTCTTGGAAAAAGTGAATTCATGGTCAGACCTAAAATAAGATATATAAGATGGGCCATTTATTCAGTAGCCTCCAGTTGAAAGCATACATGTCATTGCATTTCTTCCCTGTGTGAAAACTAGAGATGAAATATGAAAATTCCATATCATGAATACAATGACCAGCATTATCTCGGCTATCAGTATTATCACAGTATTGTTAGAGTGCGCCAATACTCAGGCCAGCCGTTAGGAAATATGGGCAGGGGGCCCCTCATCCACACCCATCGGGGCAAAATGTTATTCTTCCTGAAAATATATCTTACTATATAATGATGAAAACTCTGTCTGTCTGTCTGTCTGTCTGTCTGTCTGTCTGTCTGTCTGTCTGTGGGTGTGGGTGTGTCTGTTCCATGTTTTTGTCCTCGCTGACTTGGTCAATCCATGTGAAATTTGGCACAGTGGTAGAGGGTCATAGGAGGATAGCCTGGAAATCCAGACCCAAATCTAGAAAGAATTAGGGTCTGGCTATCAGTAATGCAAATGGCCCAACTCGAGGGGCGGCACCAAGCATGCATTTGTAAATATCACTGCACGCAATTGGATAACACTACGACCAATCAGAACAATACACGGGGTGACGTAAACGCTTAGCTACCAGCGGAGCTAACTGGTAGATTAGACTCTTGCCGTATCCGGTCGGCAAAACAGCAAAAACGTCCTTCTTGCAAAGGAAAGATTCGAGCGCCGTCTTCTGTTCCTCTTTTAGAGAAAAAGCCAAGTCTAACTCGTTCATTGTAGCGGCCAAAGCCGTTTCAAACAACTGGTGTTCATCCGTAGCCATCTTGCAGTGTTTACTGACTGATTCCGGACTTCGTCGTCGCAGCGCTGTCGTCATCTGTTTAGCTCACCTCTGGCCTGCCTACGTCAGAAACACCAATGTGATTGGTGCAGCTCGGCTCCAACGGCATGGGTAAGGAGCATCATTACTGATTGCCAGAGTGACTCGCTGAGCAAATTCAAATTGTGCTCTCGCGAGAACTCTGGATTTCCAGGGTCATGGGAGGATACGAATGAAGCAATATTAGGCTACATCAATTGGCCAAAGGGGGTGCTATAGCAACCGATTGAAATTGCAAACTTTGAATGGGCATATCTCATGCCCTGTATGTCGTAGAGACATGAAACTTTGCATAGAGATGCCTCTCCTCATGAGGAACAAATTTGCCTCAAGAACCCATAACTTCCGGTTATATATTGCTCGGTGAACATGATCTAGGGACCAATATCTAAAGTTCCCTCTTGGCAAAAGTTGGAAAACTTACTAAAACTGAGCTTCTATAAGGCAATGACTTCAACTGTCTGCCTTTCAGCGTGCTATCTCAACTACTAATGTACAGTTTTAGCCTACTAACTATCCCACTATTGGCAATGGTACTACTGTACTTTCAATAAAGCAATCGTACTATGAAATTCACAAAAACTCTGTCTGAATACATTGCTCTTCTTAATGGGTTCAGTTGACTATTTAATCTGCAATTTCCTATGACCTGTATCCCAAACACACACCATGTGAAACTGTATGAGGGCAACTGTGCACTCAATGGGTATGGACTAGTTCCAATTATTGATACTTTCCACATGTATTTTGTGTCTATTCTGTGACAACACGTCACTAAGCTTGTCCAATCATATTCTTACCACCTCAGAAACCTCGCTAAGATAAGATCCATTTGAACTATTAGAGAAACAAAAACTGTTGTACATGCTTTTATCTCTTCACATCTTTAGTATTGCAACAGCCTTTATTCCTGTCCTAATCAAAAACCTTCCAACGACTTCAGATTGTGCAGAACTCAGCCGCAAGAAGCACGACCACATCACATCAGTTTAAGCCTCTTTATAGGCTCCGTGTTTGCTTTAGGTTTGACTTTAAAATCTTATTGATTACTTTTAAGGCTCTTCGTGGCCTGGCTCCAGATTACATTTCTTGTTCCAGAGTCCAGGCTGAAGACCAAAGGGCCCTGAGGCTCTGGAACAACCTGCCCGTGGATACAAGGCTGTCTGAGGCACTGGCTTCATTTAAGTCTCTCCTAAAAACAAAATTCTTATTAGAAACATCCTGATTTTATCTTAGCTGTCTGTCTGTTTTATTGCTATCTTATTGATCCCATTTATTATCTTGATTTTAGTTTTGGCCTTCCTTATTTTATCTTTTACTTAGGTCATTATTAAGACCGTATTTTCTTATTTTGAAAAGCAGAGGAAGTCACATGAGTCTTGGGATGAAAAAATGTCCTCCACTGAATGATTCCAGAAAAGTAAAATCAAACGTTGATTGAAGAAATTACTGCAAGGCATTAAATTAAATCATAAAATCTAATCATGAGTGAGCATATCATTTTTTTCTTAATTTATTCATTTAGTCTTGAGGGCTAATACTGGACAAAGTGTGTGCAGAACTAAAATGGTGTAAAGCTTAAATGGCTTTTAACTCTTAGTTTTACAGTCACACAGTACAGGGACCCCAGTATGCAGAAATATTTGAATACACTATTTTGGAAAAAAAAAAGGCAATATTCCAATTTTCCTCACCAAAATTTATGGAAGTCATCTGGAGAGGGATCCCAAGACTGCATTGTAGGTGGGTGATAAGTAGTGTCGTAAGCCACCCCCTCTTGTGACCTTAACGACTCTGAAACTAAGAGCTCACATGTGACCCCTACGACTCTGCAAGGGTCCCCACCCACACAGGGTTTAAAGCTTCTTGGATGAGAGGGGAAACGTCTTCAAGAAACCCAAGCAAGTCCAGTTGCCTACGATATTAGCACTTACGATTACCATGACCTGGATAACTGAGAATCTACACGATTGACACGACACGACAGTCATTTAAGTTTTGAGCAGCACGTCGCAAAGCTCGTGCAATCGTGTTTTTATCGTCGTCCATTTGAACTTTTAAAGACACAGAGACAATTTTACAGGCCTTCTTCTCTTCACACCTGGATCACTCCAGCAGCCTCTTTTCTTGCCTGAATCAAAAATCTATAAATCTACCCCAGACTGTACAGAATTCAGCTGCTGGGCTTTTAACCAGAATCAAGAGACATGATCACATCACTCCAGTTTTAACCTCTTTACACTGGCTCCCAGTATGTTTTGGAATAGATTTTAAGATTTTACTGATTTATTTAAGGTTCTTCATGGTCTCTCTCCCAGCTATGTCTCTGACCTTGTAGTGCTGTACATGCCAGGACGTACTTTGAGGTCCTTGGGCAGAGGTCTTTTGTCTGTCCCAGAGGCACGGCTGAAAACTGAAGGGGATAGAGTGTTTGCTGTCAGGGCCTCAAGGCTCTGGAACAGACTGCCCGAGGACATCGGGTCTCTTTTAAGTCCCTTCTTAAAACATACTTTATTGTAGAGCCCTTCCTGGTTTTACTTGAGTTTTTAAGGTCATTTAATCTGTCTTTTATTTCCTCAGTTATTATATATCAAAGTGTTTTTATCAGTTTTTGGTTGTAAAGCACTTTGTGACTCTAGTTTGAAAAGCGCTTATTACTGTTATTAAATCAAATGTGCCTTAACATTATAAAGCCTGTCTTTGCAATGCTTGCTCGAGTGTCTGTGTCACTGTGGCCGAGGACGAGGGACTGGTAGCGTCACTGTGCACGCCAACTCTGTAAACAAAGAGCTAACAAAACAAACCCAAGTTGTATGCTGTGCCAGCGTCTGGGAGACTGTTGCAAACTTTGATCGATGCTGGACAGTGTTTAATGTGAGTTTTTCCACAGAGTGGTAATCAGACAGTTTTAATGATAATTCAGATTTGAAACGGTAATACTAACTGTCTGTAATTTGCCACAGATTATCATGAAACCTGTGACCATTTCAACCTTAATGAGAACACAGTGGGTAGATTATGTTGCTCAGGATGACAATTTGACATCTGTGCTGTTTAAAGTCACAGAATACATTTCGGATAAAAAGAAAAACCTCTCCTCCTTTTTCGGAGTATCTTTTATTATTGCCACAGTCTCTGCGGGGAAAGCATATGAATATACCACTTAGTTATTATGTAGTATGGAATGATTCAAATCCTTTTCAATCTCTACAGTCTTACTGTGGTGGAATTACATTATTTTTCCTGCATAAGAATGAGAAGAGTGCATTATCTACATCCAGTCCCTTTATAATTGGCTTTGCTAAGCCTACACAAGACAGGCATCCGTTTTTCTGATAATTATACTACAATACAACAAATACATTACTGCGTACAGAATGTGTATGAGTCATGTTTGAGAATAACGTGCTGTCTCATCCTTCTCCAAGGCTTCTGTGGCAAACTGATTTAATTTTATAGTAGACTTACACAGTGTAGCATCTGTAAAGCTGCTGCAGTGACTGGAGTCTTAAGTCTCTACAGGGCCCCTCTGAAAGCTAAACAGCAGACAGATGTTTTGAATGCTTCTGCTGCAGTACACAGTTTATTATGGATGTATTTTTCTGCTGCGGTCTTGAAAATAACAGTATGTTATGAATTTATATTGTTGAGATGTTCTTAACAATTTGAAGCTTTCAAGCTCTCAAGCTTTTACCATACAGATCAGATATTTACATTAAACAGCACTCACCCTTTTAGAATAAAAGAAATTTCTCACACACTAAAAGCTGCTCCCAAAGTGTATGGATTTGTTACCAACAATACCTGCCATAGTAGGCACTCTAGATTAATGGAGAGGAGTCAGCACAAAATGTCACCTAAGTATTAGTGCTAATAAATCCATACACCTTGGGAGCAGCTTTCAGTGGATTGAACTTTTATTGGAGATCCAAAAGAGGGAAAAAAGAGGCTTTAAATGCATGACCTGTCTTCACAGTGTCTTGGATTGAATGATCATTGGCCACATGGGCCGCCCTGGCTCTCATTAATGTGGACAAAACAGCAGTTACCAGTGTGAATGATTATTTTGTACTTGTTTTTTCTCTTACCCTCACAACCCATTGCTCTTTTCCCTTCCCTCCCTCACAGCTGCCATCCTTGATGACCCTATGGAGTGCAGCAGAGGAGAGCGTTTGGCCATCACGCTGGCCAAAGACAGCATCAACAGGAGCAGTAACCGTTCCACCACTGGCAAGCTGGAGGTGGACATCTTTGAACTGCTACGAGACAGTGAATATGAGATGGGGGAGACAAGTAAGTAACACAGGGAAGAAGTGCCAGTAAATTGGTGTGGAAAAGACAGTGTTGATGTGTGCATTTGTTCATGTGGGTCTGTTGGTCGATATATGTGTACGTGTCGAGTGAGTCAGAGGAGGAAAAGATGGAAAAAGCGTCTCTCTTTTTGGAATCAGCAAGCCTGTCATTTCAATTCACCCTACTGTCTTCTTTTCACTCCATCCCTCACACTCTTCCCCAAAGTACACAGAGATAAGTCTGCCTGGTTTAACAATATTTTGGTCAAACAGAGGCAAACAAATTATTGAAAATAGATGACAGACTGGCGTGGTGCAGGAACGCAAAATGAGCTGTCATATTTTGATAGCTGCACAGCAACAAATGCCGTGCTTATATTTGTTTACTGGGTTGTATTTTGTTATCCTATATATTGGCTAACTTTCACTCTGCTTTGGCAGGGTGGATCGAAACAAGTGTAATAATTTAATCTATGTCAAAATAGTAATGACCTCCAACAGAAAGGCTTATAGACTTTTTTAAATGAGCCATTAAAGAAAGACTTCACCCCTCAAATGGGCATTTCTATATCAATGAATCACCCTGTGCTATGCTGAAAATCCAGAATCTGAAAAATACTCTTGATGAGTCCAAGTCATAGAGTTCCGCTTTTAGCAACAGAAAACTATATCAAAACATCTGTTGACAGGCTCTCACACAACTCATGCAGCATAATCCAAGTCTGTCATATGCTCAGTACTTCCCAAACAGACAGCCCCTTCCAACAGGGAACTGAACTAAACGTGAAACTTAAATCTGTGCTCTCTTCCAAGCCAGACTCCATGGACAAAAACAGTAATTATTTCTTACTAAACACAGGAGCAGCTGGTCTACCATTGTCTTGTTTGGTAGTTTGTTTCTATTATTGTGTCACTTAAGTGAATCCAAAGTAATCCTTTAAAACACCAAAGTCACACAATAACACACATGGACTTACTGAATAAGGCAGCGGTAGACCATCAGCTCCCATGTTCAGCGAGGTAAAATTGCTGTTTTTGTCAGTGGAGTCTGGCTTTGAAGAGAGTGTAAACTAAGGCCATGTCCACACAGAGACGAGATTACGTGTACCCTCAAAAGTTTTTTATCATATAGACCTTTCGTAAACATGGAACCAACGTTTTAGGAGCCCAAATACGCCAACTTTTGAAACCGGGTCCCAGAGTGAAAAAAATCTGAAGACGCCACCTTTGCGTTTCTGAAACGATGATGCCATAACCCCACCTCTCCCTTAACCCACATGTGCTAGTCAACATTCTCCTGCAGTTTTGTAGTTTTGTAATCAAGTGTGACCCTAAGTAGCAGCTCTACCTTGTCGTCAGTCCATACAAAGTGGGCTCCTCTGGCATTAGTATTTTCCGCCATCTTCTTCTTCGTGTTTGTTTACATCGCATGAGTTTTATGCGCATGCTCCATATTCTCTGTTTTTGGTGTACTTTGTGGCAGCATTGCAGTGCCACTTACAGGCCTTGCATATGTACTACAGTGTATTCAGTGGCTTCATGTTCACGTACACATATCTTGAGATGATTCTGTGTTTTTGGAAAACTTTTAAAAAACGAAATCGGTTCCATCTTCATGTGGATATGGCCTAAGGATGCTTTCAGACCTAGAGTTCACTTGCTTTGGTCTGAATCAGGGACTAATTTTGATACAAAGTTGCATAATTGCCTAGAGTTGGTTCATGTTCTCACCGAGCATTTACAAGCGGACCAGATAAAATGTCTTGCGTGAGAAAGCTGCTCTTGATTGGTCAGTCCAATCAAAATCAAATCAATCAAAAAATCCAGGAAATAAACAAAACGTTGAAGAAGAGTACACTTGCAGGATAAATGTGACACTTTCTAATGTCACAATGGAGGGACAACTACGCAGGTTGATTTTAGCGCTGGTCATCGTGGACTATATTGCTGTCATTGTTCATTTTAGTCAAACCATACAGTTTGAAAACGAGGCGCGGCTCCAACTAGAAAACAATGTTTTGATGCATTAGATGTGCTGAATGTGCATATTAAGGCAGTACAGGAGGAGGTGCACATTAATAATCCTCCAGGACTGTTATATGCTCATGTTTAACCCAAACAATGTGTCATGTGACTGCAGTTGGTTCAGATCGAGGTCTGAACACGTTCTCACCACAAACGAACCGCACCAGAGTTCAGTTGTAACCTGACTGAGACCACCTCTTCAAGAAGGTCTCGGTCTGGTTGTTGCTGTGGTCACACCTGCCCAAACGAACCACACTTAGTGGTCAAACGAACTTGAGCTTGATTGAACCAAACCAAACAGGGCAGGTGTGAAAGCACTCTAAGTTTTACTTTTAGTCAGTTGCCTGTTGGAAAACGCTGTCTGTTTGGGAAGTACTGAGCATATAACTGGATAAATGAGACTTGGATTATATTGCACAAGTTGTTTGAGAGTTTGCGAACAGATTTTTTAAAATAGCTCTGCTCTTGTTAAATGTGGCTCCCTATGACTTCAGTTCATCAAGAATTTTCTCTGTTTTGGGATGCTTCATTTACCGGAGGCATGCGAGAAAGAACTGAAAGATAGCTGAGAAGTTTTCTTCATAATTCAACATATATCAGCATGAGGAACTGATATACAAATGGTCATTTGGGGGTGAAGTATTCCTTTAAGAGATTCTCTCACAGATGTGACAAATGCATCATGGAGGGTGACTCAATAAGCATAAGCTAGAGTACCGATTTGTCATCAGCTGTATCAGTGCTTCCTCCTCACAGCTACCCAGAGCATCGGTGTACAGTGTGGTGACTTGTTGTCGCACACATCAGTGTTTATTGGTTAGATTTTTTTAATTTTTAATGAAAGCTATCCAAAATCAATACAGCACAGTTTGTGTCTGCAGAAAACAACCAATATAAACAGCTATGACAAGAAGTGTGCGGATTGATTTTCAATACAACACATTCCCACTTACACAAACCCAAGAGCTTCAGTGGTGCCGCTTAATCCATGGAAACACCGCTTCACTTACCACAACAACAAGAAACTGTATTACTTTCTCTGCCTGGTTTACTACAAACCCCTCCTAAATGTGGTTTCTCCTGTGTGTTTTTAAATGTGTGTGTGCGTGTGCATGTTTCTTCCTCTGCGTGTGTGTAAAGCAGCTTGTGTTGGCGTGTGCACGCTGGATTGTGTGTATGTTGTGCAAATGTTTTATGTGTGAATGTGTGTGTGTAATTAGAGGCAGGAATTGGATTAGGGACGGATCAGTGGCCGCAGTTAGATGGAAATATCACAAGGGCCGCTACCTGCCCAGAAAATTCCCACCCCCACCTCTCAAGCACCGACTCCTGCTTGTGCAGTGTACAGCTTCTAAATGGATGACTCCCTGGCTGCTTTTACAGGCAGGAAACTCAACGTGACAAGACTTCTTTAACTGTTACATATTGCATATAAAGCCACATAACACAGGGATGTTTGCTTTAGTGCTGCCGTGTGTGCACCTGGAGTCACTCAGAATGTTTTAACCCATGAAATCTTATACCATAAGATGTGAAAGGAACTTGGAAGCACCACGACCTGTAGCTAGAAATGTATAGCTGTTGTCTCTCAGTTTGTGTGTGCACATCCATGTTCTGTGGCTGTCTTTTAGTATTTCTGGTTTTGCTGTATCTTTTTTTTTTTTGTCTTTTCATATGTTCATCCTCTTGTAACCAGCACATGTGTCAAGCATTTCCCAAGTCAATCTCATTACAGCCCTCTTATCATTCAAAGGTTCCAATTGCTTGTATTGATCAGTGAAAATCAATATCAAGCATAGAGAATGGACTTCATCTGACCTACTGACCCCCTGACCATAGTTTGACCGCTGTGAGAGGCACAGTACCATTCTGGCAACTCACAGCGCTAATAGACACCTTGACACTGACATCAATATGTGGAGGGAGTGACGAATAAACTGCGGCGAGGAGGTTTTGACACAGACTTTTCATGCACATTCTCAGTCTCTCACACGTATACACACAATGCAAGCGGCTGCAGAGATGGAGCAAATCAAAGTGTCACGGGGCCAGCAGCGCGTTGGCTGGCAGTCAAATCATTCAGCTTTATAATTTGGTGAAGCCATGCAGACAGGTGCGAACGTGTGTGTGTGTGTGCATGTACTGTAAATGTGTCCATGTATGTGTATGTGGGTGTTTGTGTAATGTGTCAGTGTGTTCATGTCTTACAGACCCCATGGGTGACTAAGGGATTACTTATTAATCATTCGATTCACTGCCTCTGGATTCACAGCACAGGCTCAAAAAACGGTCCTCCCCCCTCCTCTTTCACACACTCAGCTGGTTAATGCTCTGCTTTTGCCCCAATAACTGACACCAAATTATCATCGCACACACTCACTCTGTGCACACATGCTCACACATGAACAGTACATAGTGTCTGCACTCGTGTCTGCCTCACATCATTGACTGTGGCGGTTTAATTAGAAACCGGGGATTATAAACTCACAAGAAATGGCATTCTGTTTTCCAGTATGGGGAGATTAAGGCATATGGCCCGTGTACATCAGAGAAAAGTAAAATTCACATTCGCTGAAAGATATGTTTTTCGTCCCTAAAGGTAAAGCCTTTAAATCAGTCCTTGTAAATGTGGAATGTGGAAAACAAGATGAGATGTGTGTGTCACTTTTGGGGATATTGTAGCATTCATGTGTAAATGTTCAAATACCAGATTTTATGTTTTAAGCCTCCAGATATTGCTGCCTGTCACTATTTCTGTCTCTCTGCCTCCCTCACTGTCTGTCACTCTGTTTATCTGTCTGTGTCTCTTCCCATTTCTATATCTTTCTGTCTCCTTATGCGAAAGTCAGTTATATGAATATCATTTTTTTTTCTCGCAGGCTATTAAACTCTCATAGGCAGGGTCTATAGGATTTCTCAGTATGTGTATCACGTCTGGCATATTAAACATGGACAAATGCATTTGGCCTTGCGCTGGTTTCATTAACACATGTAGGTTCAGGTTCCCTCGAGACGGAAGAAGCGCTGGCTCAGGCTGCTATCTCTTTAGAGGTTGAGATAGTCAGCATGTGCGCATCTGGCTGAAGTGGGCCTTTTTTAAATGACTCAGATTCTTTAAGAAAGCCTTTACGTTACTTTCCTTGAAAGCACTGACTGACTTTTTCTCCCTCGCTGTCTCCGTTTCCTTCTCTTTCCTCATTTTCCCCTCCACCCGCTCTCTCTGTTTTCTCTCAGTGTGCCAGATCATGTCGAAAGGGGTGGTGGCAGTCCTCGGTCCCTCTGCCAGTCCAGCCTCCAACTCCATCATCAGCAATATCTGTGGAGAGAAGGAGGTGAGTTTATGCACCCAGCTGGCCTGCAGCCGCGGGGCCATGTTAGGCAGTATGTTCACAGTACAACCAGAAATACAGAGTTTGGAACAATGATGCTCATTAGCGGCTGTGTGTTTTTTTTTGTAGGAGATTGAGGGGGAATGAAATCCAACTTGTTAGTGAAAATGATGAAATACCTCAACAGAGTCATAACTCTCCATTCCAGTCCAACTCCAATCAAAGCACCGCTGGACATTTTATTTCCTCCATTCCCCCTCATTAGCTTGGAGCAGTTTGGTCTGCTGAGACTTGCCAGCCAGTGTTTTGAGTTTTTTTTATAGAAACAAATACAAATAAAAAAAAATACAAGTTTTGCTTATCTGATGAGATCATGTGAGTTGACAACAGCCATCTTCTGCTGTCCTCTTTGCCCCATCTTGTAGATCATTTAACGGATGATAGTATATAGATGTTATTTTGAGAAAACCAGTCAACAGACATATTTTCTCATCTCAACAGTGAAGAAAAACATGTTTTCCCACAATCCAAATATGACTGACTGGATTTGGCTTCAGAGCCTGACTGCATGCAAACAGATCTCAGTTGGATGCTAATTGGCTTGTCTGAACTCTGACACGGTGTGTTTTACTGTCTGATGTCAAAAAACAGAGTGCCTTTGGATTATACAAAACCATACACTACATCAAAATCAATTATAACTCAGAAAAAGGTCGATCTGTGATGGTTTGACTGCCATGCTTTGGTATTTTTCCTTAATTTGATACACTTTGTTCTACATGATTTGTAAAAAAAAAAAAAAAACAAAAAACTATGTAGCAATCAATACTGATAGCATCGATATTATCTGTGTACTAAGTCCTCAGATTTTAAAAAACTACATGTCAGCTTTCTTTCAGTTCATCAATCATTCAGTTTTCACTAGTGTGTTCTGGTATGCTCCCAGCCATAATTGGATTGGGTCTGCAGAGAAGCCGCCTTCTTAACTGCATGAATTTGTTCAGCATGACGATTAGAAGACATCCCATTACCATCCCAGTCTCTATAATGTCCTCTGGTACAGTACAGCCCGTCTTTGTAATGAGACATCAGTCTGTTGTAGTGGTAGACAGATCAGGACTCCCTGCTGGGAAGAGTCTCTGGTGGCACTGACTTGCAGGGCTGACTGCTTTGAAACACTGACTGTGATAATACCACTGTATGAATATTAAAGACCCCATAAAGTGAAAAACTGCATTTCTGAGTTGTTAAGTGATACATACTGTATCTTGATAAAATACTCTGAGGAGTTCATACTGGCCCTGAAGATTCAGTCTCCCAACACTGGCTCAGATTTTATCTTTACTTACCTTTTTTATTGCCGAAGTGTGAATGGGAAGGTCAACCATTTGGATGACCAGAGTACATCTTGCTGGAAAGATGGTCCTTTTATTAAAGAGACACAAATACATTTGAAATTGGAGCTATATCACCAGAGACAGCAGAGAAAAGGGGCTGCTACATTCACTTTTGCTCAAGAGATAGAGAGCCTACAACTACCAGAATGCACTGCACTGCACAGATAAACACTCTTGCTGGTGGGCGACATAATGTGAGCCTGTCTGTTTTGACACAGGAAACAATATGGCAGCCAGCTGGCAACACATGATCTCATCATGGAGACATTTCAGTCAGGTGGGGCTGGTCACAGTACAGAATCTGCCCTTCTTAAAGTGTCAAATGACCTACTGCTTACTTAAGTTAGTGGTAAATGTGCCATGTTAATCCTGTTAGACCTCAGTGCGGCCTTTGACACTGTATTTTATTAAACCATCTTAAAGAACTAGTTGGCATCCAGAGCACTGCCCTCAAGTGGTTTGCCTCCGATTTATCTGTCAAGATTGGTGGCCCTCCTCTTCTGCTTGCATCACTTGCGGTGTACCTCAAGGTTCTATCTTAGGGCCCGTTTTATTTGCACTGTACGTGCTTTCATTAGGCTCCATTTTCCACCAGCAAAATGTCTCCTTTCACTGTTATACCGACGACATACAAATTTAGGCTACCTTCTATTAAACCAAGGGGATTCCAGCTCCATCACATTCATCCTTAACTGCCTTCAGGATATGAAATCCTGGATGGCAAAAACTGTCTTAAGTTAAATGATAACAAAACAGAAGTTATTGTTTTGTACAGCATTTTGGTCAACTGCAGTTGTTTTCAATACAGTGTGACCACACATAACTTGACGGCTTCGTAGAAACATTTGCACCAACCATCTGATTTGCCAGCTGGGCTTCTGTCTTCTTCTGCTCTGTATTTAAAATACTACATCTGTATCATTCATGGCAACCATCTCGCAACTGCACTACTTGGTTTTAGTTCAAAATATAGATTGCAGTTTTTTTCAGGGATACGGCAGTTGGCACAATTAGTTCTGTGCTGAAAGCTGCACTCCATTGTCAAGGACAACTATGCAACTCAGTTCCTGTACTTATTCTTCTACTCTAATCCATGTTTTATTAAGCACTGCATTCAGACTATTTTGATAGTATTATTAAGATTTTAACAATAGCAGCTGTGTAACCTTCGGGTCATTTTTCTATAATTCCCTTCTATCAGAATCTAGCTATGGATTGATGGGAATACATTAAAAAAAATGAAGGTCAAAATTATGCAAAGTATGCAGTAAGTTTTGCAACTAAGAAAATAACCTTTATTGAAAATATAATTATGTAAGTATGATTAGCAAAATGACCTTAATGTATCAAAAAATACATCTTATTATCCATAATGCAAAAAATTGGCTCCTGTGAGTGCAACATACTCATATATAACACATTACTGGATTAGTCATGTATATTCTAGCTGGCCAAATACTGTTTGAATGGAATACTAATGTAAAGTAAGAATACCTTAAATTTGTGCTTAAGTACAGTTCTTGAGGAAGCACTAGTTGATTTGGGAAAAAAAAAACTCTTCGCAAAATTGTGTTTATAAGAAAACCATATCTGCACTGACCTTCAAGTCTGTTGCACTTGTGACCATCCTCAGCTTTGTAACATCATTGCTCTTTCGTACATTGTGAAGTGATGTATTTCAGAGGAGCAGGACAGAAGGCTGCTGCTTGACAGTACTGAGCATATAATTCAGTCCATATGTAGGTCATCTTTGCAGGTTCTGTGAAAAGTGTATGAGATTGTAAAATGGTTTGAAGTGTTTCTCCTCTGACATGGTTCAGTTGGAAACGCATAGTTTGATGTACTGTGACATGTTTCTCACCTCGCAGTAACATCAAGAAAAACTTGAGTTTAGAGTTCAAAAGGTAGCCAACGAGGATCGCTTGCTTCTCCTTTTACCACCAGTAAAAAAGAAGAGGAGGAGAACATTCTGAATGTGTGAGGCTTTGGGAGTGGAGAGATCATACTAAAGTGATGTTGGCAATGTAAATTCTGTCAGCCAAATGCACTCCAACATACGTTAATGCTTCTAAGGTTAGTTTAGTAGATCTGCAGCTTTTATATAAACAGAGTTGGTGCTGTTGCCTCCAACATTTATAATCACATGTTATTGGATGTAATGTGTCCACTCACAGTGCAGGATGAGTCATAAAGAATATTCAGTCAGTTTATAGGACGAGATGAGGGACTTCGATGTGACAATACACACAAATGCATTTTTGGACACATAACTGCCATCACAATAGACAGCTGATTAATACACCCAGGCAAAAACCTGTTTCCCCGGGAATATGTGATCCTCTTATCTCAGTCTGTGCTTTATAAAATGCATTGATAACTATTCTTAGGTTGGCAGGCAATTAATGGAATAATCAAGCCCAATAGTTCTCAGCTGTGGTCATCAGGACCCTGCTGGTTTTCATTCTCGTCATCAAATCAAAGACTATTGAATACCAAGAATGCACAGTGGGAAAACCAGCAGTCGTAGCAGTTGGGTTCCTGATGATCAGGATTAAAAACAGACAGTCTTAACTCAGTAGTCCTCACTTGGATGCTATTTAGAGCCAAGAGTGTGCAGATTTTTTATTCCAACCAAACACCACACCAGCTGATTTTACTGATTAGGTCCCCCGTCTCAGGCTTGAGGTGTGCAAATCAGTGAAGTCAGCTGCTCTTCTGTGTTTGTGTGTGTGTGAGTATGTGTGCGTGTTCTTTGTCTAGCAGAGAAGGTCGCATTGCACTTGTCATGATCACTCTGAAGGGGATGACTGGGTAATGGTCCTTGTCAATAGCAAGGCTTTATATAATTGGTGGGTTGTTGTAACTCACCATACAGCACTATCACGACACATTACCAGAAATAACGGGTATTATTGAAATATAGAGATTCTGTAATATGGTATGTAAACACAGTTAAGATAAAACACAATTATCTGTGAAAACCGTGATATCTGTGTGACCGGGGAGAAAAACATGTCTCCGTGTTTTAGAAGACGCAGATAATAATCATATAATCTATCCATTTATTGCATTATGAAGTACTTTAAAGGTCTAGTGTGGAAGATAAAGTGAGAGAAGAGTGTGGTTGCAGATGCACAGCCAGCTGAAACTTCTCCCATGTGTCAAGCATGTACAGTAGGAGAACTATGGTGGCTGATGCAAAAACGTGAATGGCCCAGTCAAGATCTAGTGTTATATATGTCCATTCTGGGCTACTGTAGAACAACATGGCAGACTCTCCTCTCTGTGAAGATAAAAACAGCTCATTCTAAGGTGATGAAAACACAATAATTCTTATTTTCAGGTGATTATGAAATAATGAAAACATAGTTATAAATATTATAAATCATTTCTGCCAATAGATGCCTTTAAATCCTACACACTGGACCTTTACGTATAAAAAATGTTCACGTTTGTCAAAATATGAAGGATAATTTTTACTTTACTGATTGGATGGGGCAGCAAGAGGGTTCCTGGTTCAATCCCAGGAGGGAGCCCTTCTGTGCAGAGTTTGCATGTTTCTCCGGGTACTCCGGCTTCCTCCCACAGTCTAAAGACATGCAGATTGGGGATAGACTAATTGGTGACTCTAAATTGTCCGTAGGTGTGAATGTGAGTGTGAATGGTTGTCTGTCTCTATGTGTCAGCCCTGGGATAGTCTGGTGACCTGTCCAGGGTGTACCCTGCCTCTCGCCCTAATGTCAGCTGGGATAGGCCCCATCCCCCCCGCGACCCTCAAGAGGATAAGCGGTTAGAAAATGGATGGATGGATGATTATTGACGTATCAAATTTTCAGATTATTAAGATTATGAACAAAGACAACCTCTGCTATTATTACTAATTTGGCTACTTTTGAAGTGTTGCCACAGTCTGAGTGTTTTGTCAGCTGGGTTGGTAGTGCTAATTTGTTTAAAAATGCGTATTTGAAATTAAATAAATAATAAATGAAATGAAATAAGTTATTTATACTCGAACCCTACCAAACTGACCCCAGATCGGCACTCACACACTCATGGATATGGGAAATGGACGATTTGTTTATTTTTAAAAAGGGGTGACCTGGGGTATAGAGAGGGATGGCAGGTTAACAAGGGGGACCTGTTGTGGTCATTTTGCTAGAAATGGGGATTGCGTTCCCGCCTATCCCCCCTCAGATTGCCTACTGGACATAGGACAAACACAAAGCCCCATGCACGCGCGCACACACACACACACACACACACACACACACAAATACAATACGTATCGATTCCAACTCGAAAGTGAAAAGACAAAGCAACAGGTTAGTCTGTGCATTAGTGGATTGGTCTGAACATTCACAGCGCTATACATTATTTATGATAATATACTGTATCTAATTACACAAGGCCATTATAGGACTTAGGTGAAAGGACTCTTTAGGGGAAACTGCATTTAATGGTGGCACACAAAACATTTATGTTGTTACCTTGTAGCTAGTACAATACATTTGGCAATGATAACAGTGCTGTTGGACTTAAAAAGCAGTGTATCTGATTTGGCAGGGATACATTTTGGTTCCTAGTATTGGAGTGGCTTTGGGGCTGGTTTTGATCAGCCACTGAGCAGGGCAACCCTGCCAATCACAGAGGACCCCAGGTTATAATAGTCCTGCATGAGCAGGGCTAGAGTATAACACAGATCTTTTCAGTTCTGCACACATTAAAACTCCATTGTAGTGGGAAAGAAAATGCGAGCAAAAAACGCTCCCCTGCTGAGCGAGAGTTGAGCTGAAGCCGAGGTCATATTATACCAAGATGGCAAAGTTATGCTGGATGGGATGAGCAGCACAAATGTTGCATTACATTAAGTCAGGCTCATCCAGTAGCACAGAAAGCAGCAATCCTTTGTAAAATAATGTCAACCTTTACTCTATTCTCTGCAGCTGAATGGTCTGCAGCACACCCCTGAGAACTGCTCAGCGGGAGATGAGTAGATTGGCTGGTGAATGTAAGCAGCTGTTCGTGCCTAATGTTACCTTTAGACTCTGGCATCCCACCTCCTACCCCCCACCCAATGTTACCGTGCCCCAGAAAAACTTTATGAGCAAAACAAAACATGTCCATGTAGCAGTAATTTATGAGTTGTGATATTATGTTGTATTTGTCACATTGTTAACTAATACCAACAGGTGATCTTAGTTGTGTGTGTGTTTGTACGGTATCTTGTTTATGATTGGTGAAAACAGGTCACCCTGAACTGTAGGAGCTAGAGAAGGATATGTGTGTGTCTGTGTGTTTTCGTGCACACAATACTCTGACCACCTAATCCCTCACTGTGAGCGTAAGGCCACAGATGCTGGCACTCCGGTGGCTGGTTGCCTGGGACACTAGCAGCAATATTGCAGCTGACAGACCCCACTAGGTGATCAGCACATCATCTACCAGCCCCTATCAATCACTCCCCAAGTTCCACCGCTGCTGCAGAGGCTACTTCCACCGGGGCGACAGAAGAGTGGGACTGAGCCCATCTGGGTTCCACACTAATAGTGACTAATAGAAAAACAGCTACTGCGGAAAAGGGGTTGACTCTGTGCATCATGTTGGTAGTTTGTTTCCATCTTATGCGCCCTGGCAGGCAAACCTCGGGGTCAGGATTTGGAGGGAGGGTAGATTAATATCAGCTAATGAGAAACATTAACTGGAGCTTTGGATGAGGGGCTCCTGCTGCTTTACAGGTGCTCGTCTGCTGGCGGCTGCAGCCAACCAGAATAGCTGGAGTGTGCACTGCAGTGCAGTTTTTTTGTTGTTGCTTTGTTTCCTGTGAATCTCAAGGAGAAGAAAATTCAGTCTTATTGTTAAGTGGTGACTTAGACACAGTGAATCAACCAAGGTCTTTTTGTCCCTCATTCAGACTTTCACAAGGCTCCATTTACAATCCCCATGTTGTTATTTTCACACAAAGCCTTGAACTGAGGTCATTTTGCCATTAGCCATCAAAAGCTTTTAAACTAAATTGAGTAAATGTCAGTGATTAAATTTTCATGTGCCAACTATTCAATCTGAATTCAGTGTTTATCCCACTGCTCTTAGCCACCTTCAGCTCACTTTGAATGCTTTTACTGCCTGTTTCTACTCCTAACTTCCTCTCCTACGCCATAAAGGATGTGCAACATCCCTGTGTCTGCTAAAGAGGGGAAACACATTCCTCAATGATTCAAACATGTGTCAGAAGTGGTCATGAATATTAATGTCCAGTCTGATGTCCAGGGGTTGCCTTGGGCTTACAAAGCCATCTGGTTGCACCAGTACAGAAAGATTACACTACTGCATTTTAGTTGGGTAGTGTTCAGGCTGGATTTAGAGGTGAACCTGAGGTCTGCTGGGAAAACAAAGAACACGCTACATTGAGACTGGGGGTCAGTGGTATAGCTGAAGCCCTGGAGACAGGCAATAATGAGAGATTTGTGCTTTCATACACACACAGACGCCATACACAGAGACACCCACAGACACACTTCTGAGTCACTTTTACACAGCCAATAAGAAAATGCATTAAATAACTGATAATTGCTTGCAACTTAAGTCCAAGTTCAAGTTCAAGGTCTTTATTTATTGTATGAACAACAATTGCAGAGAAGGAGTTGTTGACAGTTTCAGGCTCCCACCAATGATGCTAATTACTGTATGTTTATGTGTAAAAAATAAAGCAAAAGAAGAACATGCAAGTGAAAACAAAATGAGACTCTAAACATAAAATAGTGCAAGTTAAATAACTAATAAGATATAACACAAAAAATATAAAATAAAGTCATAAAAATTAGACAATATTCCAAATGAATAAACTAATATAAAGAGGAATATAGAAAATGTGTGCAAAATCATGAGCATAAGTTTACAGAGGTGTAAACAGTTGTGAAAATAGTGAGTAAAAGTATATAAAAGGTAAAGTGACAGTACAGTGGTTATGTATCAAGTGATGAGCTCAAGAGTTTAACAGTCTTACAGCCTGCAGAAGCAAGCAGTCCCTAAGCCGGGTGATGTGGGAACGGATGCTGCGGTAGCGTCTGCTGATCAGCAGGTAGAACAGTTTCTGACTTGAATGACTGGGGTCTCTGATAGTCCTGTGGCATTCTTCCTGCACTGCTCCTGTAGCTCCATTCTGGTGAGCAGTTTTCACCACCCTCTGTAGAGCCTTGCAGTTGAGGGCAGTGCCATACCAGGCCAGTTAGAATTCTCTAGATGGTGCAACTGTAGAGGTTGCAGTGTTTCCTGGAGTCCATGTTGAACCTTGTCACCCTGTGGAGGACGAAGAGCTGCTGTCTCTCTGTCTTCATGTTGGTGTCTGTGTGGTGAGACCAGATCAGGTCCTCGCTGATGAGAATCCCAAGGAACCTGATGCTGCCGACTCTCCACACCAAGGTCCCGTCGATGGAGATGGGGGCCTGGCCTTCTTCTTGTTGCTCCCTGTAGTCCACCATCAGCTCCTTAGATTTGCTGACATAGAGATGAAGGGTTGTTGACTTGGCATCAATATCTCAGGGCTCTGACCTCCTCAGTGTAGATCATATCTTTGCCGTAGGCTATCAGGCCAATGATGGTTGTGTCGTCAGCAAACTTAATGATGCTGTTTGTGGCCCTGCAGTCAAGTGTATAGAAGAGAGCTGAGCAAGCAGCCCTGGGGGCTCAGGTATTGAGAGTCAGGGTGGAGGACAGCCTGGGTTCTCTCCATCAGGGAGCTCAGGATGCAGTCACAACGAACAGTGTTGAGTCCTAGATCTCTAAGGTTGATGACAAGCTTAGGGGGCACAATGGTGTTGAATGGCTCACGTGTGTTCCTCCAGTGCAAGTGGGAGTGGCAGTATGGAGGGCTAGAGTGATGGTGTCATCTGTAGATCTGTTGGGTCTCTAAGCAAGTTGAAGTGGGAAGTGATGCATAATTTGAAGTCTTCAAAGCACTCCACAGTTATAGAGGTGAGTGCTACTGGACGTTAGTTATTCAGGCAGAGGGCTTTGGTCTTTTTGGGGACAGGAACAATGGTGGTCTTCATGAAACATGTGGGGACTGAAGCAGTGAGAGGGTGAGAATTTCTGTGAAGACATCTGCCGGTTGGTCTGCTCACACCTTGAGAGCTCGAGGCACGGCAGCCACTCTCGACACCCTCTTACTCATCTTAGTTGAGTGTCATTTATGTGCAGATGTTCCAGTACTACATTATTTTTTCTTTCAAGGTCTGTGTTTTTCTCCCTCCCTCGCACTGCCAAAGACGCTCTCCCCATCTCATTTTCCACCTCTTTCTCTGCTGTCCACTCTCATACAGTGTTTTGCTGCATCGTGAGAGCTGGTGTTTGAGGTAATGCTGAAAAACTCATTCAGTCCCAGTGAAAATGAGTCTCTTCCTTTCTGAGTGGGAATTTAATTCCAAGATAGTCTGGAGTCAAACGTAGTGCTCAAGATTACTTTATTAGTAGGCAAATGAACCCTGTAGGATTCCTCCACATGGCGAGATGGGAGCAACTGTTGAATAAGACCATCAGACAAAGCTGAGGCACAGTTGATTGCTCGTGAATGGATACTGAACAAATGTGAAAAGCTTTCTTCATGCTCCCGGAGAGAATGATTTTGCAGGTCCACTGCTTTATTTGTGTCATTTATTGTGAGGCATTCATAAGCTCAGTCACTGAACATTTGCCATAGATCTGAGTGTGTGTTCATTAACTCGTCCATTCACATGTCCAGATATTCTGCCCGCTTTGTTTGCGTTCGGTGTGTGTAGAGCCGTCCAGACTGATTTAAATGGGTTAGTTGTCCGGCAGCTCAGTGCTACACATGGTGTGGAATTGCTTTTTGTGACTTGAAAAGCCAGCTAGCCAAACCAGCAAATCCTCTCTGGCCAGAGACCATTTACACGGTCGCTATGCTCACTTTAGACCGTCTCGCTGCCAGATGCTGCGCCATGGTTGGTTGCAGTGAAGCCAGCACACCGCATCTCCTGAGCCTGCACAGCCAACTTCTGCTTAGCTTTGCTCTCACACATGTGGGAACTGGTATCATCCAAATATTGCACCTGCTCTGTAATACCTAGTAAATGGAGAATACACAGATGAAAGGGGTTTGTTTTTACCTTGATGGCCATGCTTTGTTCTTATTGTGATAACCATTTGCATTTAAAAAAACCCAAAATAAACCCACCCTGGTTAAGTCGAGTAATAAAACAAATACCCTGGTTGCATTTTTTTTTTTATATAAAACCTGTATGGATAACTGGTGATGCATGAGTATGTGGTTTTCATGGTGATACAAACTGCCACAGTAAAACAAAACACTGCATCAATACATTGTGATGAAAATAATTAAATTATAAATAAATCCTTTGATTTTAGATAAGCTGATAATGTCATTAGCTACAAATTTCATGCACTGTTACACATCGTTGCATAATATAGTTTTCATTTTCTTTAATCATAGCAGTGATTGTGTTTAAAGTTTTATCAGCTTTAGAGCTTTAGAGTAGCTTTATTTTGCCTCAGGCTCTGCAATCTCCAACCAATTAGAGATAAAGGAACTGTGTTTAAAATAAGCAGAATTATCCTTTAACACTGCCTGGCGCTGTGTTTACATGTGTGAATCAAACAGATTGCTGCGTGGATTAGCAGGGCGGCATCTTTTCTGACTAAAGTGCTTAAGCAAAGTTCATTCTTGACCTTGATTAAAAAAAAAAACTCAAGCCAAAGTCCTCTTATAAGCATTTTTTTTTTACAGCATTTAATGTTTTACCTCATCTCTCCATCAGCAGATTTAGTTTGCTCAGTTGTCATAGAGACAGATTGCTTGTATCTTATGTCACGTAATGACAGGTGTTGATGTATGGATGATTGACAGTTGAACAAAATTGGAATGTGGTTGAAAGCTCAGGGCTAGAGAGTGGACCATGATTTAAGTGTTTTGTCTGTTGTTGCTGTCAAAGTGTGTTGTGCTGCTTCTGCAAATGTCAGAATTATTTTGGATAAACAATGAAAACTAAAGGTTTTTTCACCCCTAGAGATAAAATGAAAACAAAGACACAAAAATACAGAATATTTGTTTATGACTTTTTCGCCTCCAAACCTCTCACACCAAGGCAGATGAATATTTGTGTCCTGCATATTCCACCAAAAATGAAATGTTCGTATCGTCACACAGTCAGCAGTGTCATTGTTGTTTTTACTGTAATAAACCCATATTGACCCATGATGGTTCAGCTGGTTCAGTATCAGAAAAGTTTCCCTTTATATTCATTGTCTTGTGTGGCGATCAGCAGCGATGTGGTGGTTCAGTTTTACACTGTGATCTGTAGCCTATAGTTCGGCTTTAGCTTCTAACTATCTTTGTCTTTTTAACCTGTTGTTGCTGCTGAGTCAGTTTGACATCCTGGATATATCCTTCAAACACAGACTGTAGACCCCTCTGTCTGCTTCTCTCTGGAGTCACTGTTTCATTTCTCCAAAAATATGATAATATTTCTTCAGGGAGTGCAGTTAGTTACAGTGTGCTTACTGCGACAGCTTGTCAGACCATCACAAATAAATGCTCATTGGTCAGTTTATAATGATCAGCTTGTAACACTGGGGCTGCAGAGCTCGGTAGATTTCTCAAAGAAAGACAGTGAGCTCTTATGCTTCCACTGCTGGTAATTATAGAAATAATAACTGATGTAACGCTACTGTTATTCCTACCTTTCACAACAACTACATGTAATTGTTGACACACATGTTGCTCATGGCTAATGGCAGCTAATGCACATGGAAATGTGTCTGTATGTGTTACCATGGAAACAAAGTATGCCCTTTTGTCAGCTTCTCACTGTGATAAGCCAATTGAACTTCTGCACTTTCCCAGATGTTCTTTTTGAGTTCATTGTCTCTATATTGTTCCCTTTGTTTAGTGACTATATGAAGAGAATGTTGGCAAAGAAAATCTATTGATCGCGCAAACAAATGTCATTATTTTGTTGGTTGGCTCGTTTTGGCGGCATTTGAAATTTTGAGATATTGAATATGTGTAACTACAGTACAATTCTTTGCTATTTAGCTCGTAGCATCAGATCCTGCTACTTAACTTTTCCTGCAAATAACTTTTTCACCTAACTACATTGCCAGATTGTGGCGTTGATTAGATTTGGTTGGTTTTGATGCACTTCAACAAGATCTATCGAGCACTGGCACAATCGCGCTGTTGCCTGATTGTTCTTTTTTTTGCTTAAAATGCTACCCAGCCCACTTTTGTGTCATAAACCAACTGAAGATGATCTCGACACAAAGTCAATGAACGACCTCCATTCTTCTGTCGATATTATAAACACTTCTGTCCTTTGCTGCTTTGATATACACTATTCTCCTCTTTCCTGTATATTTGTCTCCGTCCCTTTCACCCTACCACAGTTTTAACCAATTTTCACCTCTCTGCCTTTGTCCCTCCTCTAATATCTGCTATTACTGCCCTTAAACAAGCCCCAGCTCTCGTCACTCTCTTTGTCCTTGTTCTCACCTCTTTCTTTCTTTTTCTCCCCTGTCTCCTCTCGGACCTTATTTTCTCATTTCACCTCCTCAACCTGTCTCTTCCCTGACATTTCCCTTCTCCAACTTCTTCTCAGACACCTGCAATAGATGACTACCAGGTCAAGATCCACCATTGTTAAGAAAACTAATAGAAAATACTATTCAGGAACCTGCTCCCTCTCTCCCTGCCTCTCCCTAATCACCCTCCATCAGTCTCACGCCGAATCTCGATGTCTGAGTGCGTAGTGGTATTAGTTCTGCTGTGTCGGTCTTGTTCTGCTCAGGGGGTCAGCTTATGGTTCAGCTCTCCACTGTAATTGGGCTTTAAAGCCACTATATGTAAAATGAAACGCTGTCCAGCCAGGAGCAACGTTGTTTTGTCAGCAAGTGACACATCATTGATCACAACCAGTAATCAGATCTGATTAAGCAGAGCTGATCTGCATTTTTTTTGCAACTCACCCAGCTGGAGGAGGAGCCACATCTCTGTGATATATGGAGCTTGAATTGGAAAACTTAAGCTGCAGCTGGCTTATTTGTGGCAGTTCAGGAGCAGTAAGGTGCCTGTTGAATCTCAATAGGATTTCTGCATTTCTTAGACACTCACAGCTTAGTATTCTTTTTATCCCCCATTCAGAGAAGACACGTAAAGATGAAATGTAATGCAAATTAGCTTTTCAGTTCTACTTTAGTACAATGTATGACGTTAGCCCACAGCTGAATGCATCTCACATCCCAACACTGAAGTTTCATCCATTTATTTCACTTTTTTTTTTGCGCTCGACATCCAATGTCATCATTAGAATTCATTAGGATCCAAAGAAAGGAACTATCAAATTTGTCCTCCAGTGTTTTTTTAAAGGTACAAAGACATTCTCTGTGATTCAGTGCTACTAAGTTTTATGTATTTGTGTCCGTCTGCCTGTGTCTTTGTGCTGGAAAGTCTTACGAATTCGATCTTAGACTCAAGAGTGAAAGTAAGAAAAAGGTTTAATGGCAGGTGCTCAAGTGAAGAAGTCTCAGAAGTGGAGCTGCATCATCCCTCCTGCATTTATTCCCCTTTTTGGAAACAGGAGAGCTTTACTGTGTGCATCAAACTAGAGTTTATGAACTTCTAGTGCTACTTAATGGCAGGTCAGTATAGTCAGTGGCTGTTCCCTTTTGTGTCATTTAAAAATTCTCAGTATAATACAGTAGATGATTTTATGATATCAATGCTACTGAGAATTAAATGTATGAAGTGCACTGTGATGTATTCAGGGTCACAGTGACAGACATCTTCCTACTTATTTTATACTGTAAATATTTTGTCCATACATGAACTCAAACAGCAGATGCTTTTAGATACAGTGTCCATAGGTTTCACATGAGCCAAGCACTTTGCATTGGTCATTACTATTGCCATTTAAGAGAGGGGTCTTAGATTTGTATTTAAAATCTACCATTTATTTTTCAATGCTGATCTTGTTAACAGGTGTCAAGCATGTATTTAAAGTACTAGCCAAGAGGATCAAGATGGCCTCACCATTATGTTCATGTTTGAAATGGTTTATGTATTTGTCATATTTTGCTTACCTATTATATTTTGCTGTGAAATACAATGTTTTCTGCATTATTTTGTGTAAATCTGGTTTTCCATAAATAATGTTTAGATAGTTATTTTTGCAACCCAACTAATAGTGGATTTTTGAGGCAGACTCCAGTTACGATATTTGATCCAATGACATGTCAGCAGAAAAAGAAAGCAATTATTTTTGATAAAGATAACTTAAATTTATTTTTTTAAACACTTACATTTAAAAATATTGTCACTTGGGAGAAGTTGTAATCATTATCATTTTTTTTTTAAACAGATCAGTAACTCCTGAACATGATACAGTAAGACAAAGATGGTCAGACACACATACCTTATTTTATTTTTATTTATTTTTTTGTATATTTTATGTTTCTGCATGAATGCAACTTCATATTTTAAGTAATGGATTGTATTTTCTTTTTTATATGATGTATGTAATTTTGATCTTTCTTTAGTAATTTCTAATTTTAGCGCAGGATGGTATTTTTCTCCTCTGAACACTTATGGAGGTGTGTCACCTTCAAAATGGCCTCTCACTGTGATCAATTGCTGTCACCCGCCTGCTATTACGTATCAGTCAGGATTGGGTGACACCCCCTACCATGTTTGTAAATGTTTGCTGGACTCCTGTCCACCCTCTTGCACCCTGATAAAGACCTTATGGTCGAAACTGGCCATTGTTTTGATGTAAGCAGCCATATTTTTTTTCATATTTTTAAGGCTTTTTAACTTTTTTTTTTTTTCAAGTGTATTTGTTCCTGAGAGTGCCTGAAGTTCATTTTTTCTTCCCACTAACTTGTCACTGTCCTCAGGTGGACAGATTATGTAATTTATGTACATGTACATTATGTAATGTAACATATCTTGTACATTTATGTACTGCAATTACTTCCTACCACTAGACTACCTGCCCCTACTTTCTAACTAATCAGCAGATTTATGCAAATATAACAATATGTCTGTGACCAGGGCTGTCACTTTTCCCCAAATGCAAGATCAAACAAACTTGAAATGACATGCAATTTGTTCAAATGCATGCAAACGCCACCGACAGAAGGTCCCGTGTGGTGTCATACAGTTGCTCTGTGTGTGTTTTGAGATTGTGGTGTGACTTGGAATTTTATATCAGTGCTCCAGTTCCATCACGAGATCCTGAAACACCTCTCCCCAAACAATACCAGTGGGCTGCATATTCTTGCATACAAATCTTGCCATCTTGGCAGTTTTTACAGACTTCTGGCAACCTGCTGAAGCTGAGTGTGCCGAGCAGTAGGCAGTCAGATGAGGTTGTACACTGTCATTGCTTTGCTGCTCTGTGGTGTCTCCGCCACATAAATTGGTTGGCAAGCTAATGTTACCAGGTGCAGATCTGTTGTCGTTGTAGAGTAAGACAGTTGCTTCGTACAAAGTTGACGAACAGCCTTGTCTTTGTTACTTAGGATGCTTTCAGACCTAGAGTTCACTTGCATTGGTCCGAACCACGGACTCATTTTGTTACAAAGTTGCATAATTGCCTAGAGTTGGTTCGTGCTCTCACGGCAGCATTTACAAACGGACTAGATAAAATGCCTTGTGTGAGAAAGCTGCTCTTGATTGGTCAGAATTTCCATTCGGGAAACATCCAGGAAGTAAACAAAATGTTGAAGAAGAGTACACTTGCAAGATAAATGTGACACTTTCTAATGTCACAATGGAGGGACAACTACGCAGGTTGATTTAAGCGCTGGTCATCATGGACTATATTGCTGTCACTGTTCATTTTAGTCAAACCATACAGTTTGAAAACGAGGCGCGGCTCCAACTAGAAAACAATGTTTTGATGCATTGGATGTGCCGAATATGCATATTAAGGCAGTACAGGAGGAGGTGCACATTAATAATCCTCCAGGACTGTAACATGCTCATGTTTAACCTTAACAATGTGTCATGTGACTGCAGTTGGTTCAGGTCGAGGTCGGAACACGTTCTCCACAAACGAACAGTTTGGTTCTAACTGGGCCGAGACCACCTCTTCATAAAGGTCTCGGTCTGGTTGTTTTGGTGCGTACCTGATTGCAATTTGTGTGTTCACAGCTGCCCAAACGGACCGCACTTAGGAGGCAAATGAAGTTGAGTTCGACTGAACCGAACCAAACAGGGCAGGTGTGAAAGCACCCTCACTTTTCCATGTCTAATGTAGAACCCATAATACTTCCATACTCTCAGATGCTTTGGCTTCGTGATTGTCCACTCAGGACAGCTTTGCACACAAACATTAGCACCATTAGCATCTTTGCTCAAGCTTAGTTTGCTGAGAGGTCAAGAGGGCATCCAATGGGTCAAGCTAATAGTGAAATTTTAGAGCACCCTCTGCTGGATCACAAGGCAAACTACTGCAGACGGTCTGCTGGCTTATAAATGGTCTGCTGCATTTATAGATTGTAAATTTAGAATTTCAACAGGTCAGTAAAGTTTGAAAATGAATTAATTAATGTTTGAACAAACAGTGACAGCTCTGGTCGGTGATAAGCCAATTTATCAATCACTGCAGTTGTTGTTTTCAAATTTTAAGAACACACATGTGAAGACATTTATCTCTGAATCTCAGAAGTATTTCCTGTCATACATGAAACGGCAACATTTATTTAAAGATATACGTGATCATTTGGTGAATAATATGAAAGCATGCACAGTATTCTGTATGTTAATCAAATGTAGCACATAGACGCTTTTTACCTGCAGGTGCTTGTCTTAATACTCGTAGCTGCTCAAGCTACATAAACCAATGATTAATAATGAGTTTAATTTAATTCAGGTGATGACTAATACATGATACCATAATTCATTTCTATAAGGTTTGCACACCTTGGCCTACAAGTGCACAAATCTGTTTGTACAGTTGAGTAAAAGAATGTTGATGTCAAGCTGAGTGTCACTCCGTATAGGATTCCTCTGTTGAGTCTGCTTGCAAACAAAACGCAGGTGCTTCTTCTGTCTCTGCCTGATCATAATTAGAGGAGCACAGCTGTCGTCTGCACCTCTACTGACCCTTTTCTCACAACACCATTGATCTGTCTTGTCAAGGCCGTACCAGCAGAACCGCCATGTGCATATCCAAATCCACTATCTTGTCATCAGGAAGCAGTCTCTTGATTTGATCACTGAGATGAAAGCAAGGGAAAAAAGAGTGACTCCCAGGTGAGCAGCAAGCAAAATGGATTTCAATTTAGCTGATTGTTGTCGTGAAGAGTATGAAAAGGAACTCTGCTCCATGTTGTAATGTTGCCTTTGTTATGTTGTAGTCAGCTGTGTCAAGCAACAGGGGTTTTTGTGGAAAGAGACAATGCTTAAACCAGCTGATGTCGCTCATCTTTTTCTGCCAGCTGCTCGCTGAATTAATGCTCTGCCGTTTTCAGTTTGTGAACTGAAACTCATTAAGAACATCTGAGTCTTTTGTTCCTCCATCAACATGTTTGTGTTCTACTCAAAGGCCAGGTTCTCCAAGATTTGTCAGCCAACTGCTTATCAGTGTTGTTGTGTAAAGTTGAGTTGTGCTTCGTTTGGGTGGTGTAAGTCAAATATTTGGCTAGGTTCCCAGGAGTAGACTAAGCCGGATGTTAGATTAAATTAAAAAAAAGTTTTCCCTTCAAACCTCCCTGTAGAAAATTACAGAAGCAACAATACAAATATGTTTTTCAATGCTTGATAAACACAGAGAGAACTGCATTAGGCATTTAAGAGCATATTTACTGTTAAATGTTGCCTTGTTAAATCAGGTATGAGGCTTGAGTCAGCTCCCCACATCAAATTAGTGGTTTCTTTCTCTCTGTTATCCTCACTCCTTGCAATAATACCAGCACAGCTGGTAGGAAAACAGGGGAGTTAAAAAAGCAATTCTTTCTTTTCTCACAAAGACATTTGCTCTGAAATAGGGCAGTGGAGTGGGGAACAGGCCTCTCTGGAGGAAAGCAACTTTTTTCTCTCTGAACTGGCTGATCAATGAGATAGAGATCTCGTGGTCAATGTTCCACTCTCCTAAAAGGCACCATGGGATCCGCAGCCCACTTCATCTTTATCACTGGTCTGCTTTGGCTCTGACCGCAGGGACGTGATGCAGGATCATTACTACCACAAATAGAGATCTGGCTTCATGGGCTGAGACTGGGATGAGCTGGCGGGCCGGGATGGAGATTGTTGGTTGGGCGGTGTGACACTCTCATATCTCGGGTGTCTCATCTCTCCCCTTTCTCTCCCACAAGGTTTTCTCCTGCCTTTTCTGAATACCAACAGCTGGTCTCCCAAATCTCCCATAAACCTTTTGGTTCGAAAGGGGATCAGGTAGACATAACAGACTACCACCTGCCCTCCTCCATCTCCTGCCACCCTGCAACGCCACCCTTGCCAACTCCACTCCAGCGTTCCAGCCTTGGCATCACAGTTGCTGACTGATGGACAATGTCTCCAACAGCATCTGTTCTCTAATGCTCAGTAGCCAACATTATTCTCTGGCTGGCAGTAGGGCTACATCCAGCCAGGTTTCATGCTCTGTGTTCTGCTATTGGTTGGTTGTCTACAACTGATGATCTTCAGACTGATTAGCTATATCTGACGGTAAATGAACTGTTCTCCGTCTGGCCTCTGCAAAGCTTGTATTCAGCTCACTGAGACGGAATGGCCGCTGTCCACTTGGCTGCAGTGCTTAGTGTTTTCAAGGACAGTTCAGTCTTTCTGCCAAGCCTGTGTTGTATGCTAATTGATAGCCAGGTCAACATGCGATAATGTAAATGAGTCGCTTCAAGCATCACTGATCAGTGGCTCTAATGCTAGCTTTCCTACAGCCATGCCCAGCACGTTCCAAGACCCATAAAAGTGCGGTGATACTTTATTAAAAAGAGTTTTGTATTGCTGCCCCTCTGAGTCCAAGCCAACAGATGTAGTTGCTCATTATGTCTCTGCTCTCCATATGGCACTGCTGCACATCCACCTCCCCTTCACCTCCCCTCGCTCGGACCCCCTCCCGGCAGGCTCCTGTTAGGTTCACAGCAGACAGGTAGCAGAATGACTTGGGCGCTTGTCAGCTCAACAACCGAGGCAACCCACAGCTTGTTGTACTGGACGGAAGGGAAATTAGCTTTCACCTTCACTCCAGCTCAGAGCAACAGTCTCCTCACTAATGCCCGGTCAGATTTGAAACTCCCCTTCTTGAATGTAACCTCGAATTTTCCATTGAAGAGGGGTTATCAGAGGGTATTGGTAAGCTTATACAAAGCAATAAAAAAAACTCTGGCTGTTTCGAACAAGCGGCCAACAGCGCATCACTGGCTTGGCAGTTTGAAAATGTGCCAGTTCGTTTTATTCCTTGTTTTAATAGCTAATCTGAGCAGATCAGAGTGCAATCTCAGTGTAATTAAGGCAAGTATATTGTAAGCACATTATAATTGGGTTGAGGAATTTTTGCTGCCAGACAAAGGTACCTCCTTTTCCCCACTGTTCATTGTGTGTGCAAGAGTGTATCAATGTGTGTGTGTGTGTGTCTTACTTGTGCAAAGCCTGTGTCTTGTGAGAGCTTCCTCATTAAATGCCTGTCAAACCTCTGTCTGCAGACCTGCCAGCCTTTCTGTCACACTGCAGGAAACACACACACACACACACACACACACACACGGACAAGAGCACACAGAGTGAGCCGACTCTTTCTGTGTCATACATACACTGAAAAAACAAGGGACAGGCTTGTATCTTTTGTGGTTTGGGCTGCAGGTACACCCCTTAATTTTTCGTCGTAACTCAGGGTGGGTGTTGTTTTTTCAAGACTGGTGTCAATACGCTTCCTGAACTTCAATACCAAAACAATATATATTTTAATACCTGCCAATAAAATCATGCATAATATATCTTGAACACACAGCAATTGTACATGTGCCTAAGACAGTGATTATTATCTCAAGGTCCAGTGTGTAGGCTTTGGGGGCGTCTGTTGGCAGAAATGATATATAGTATTCATAACCATGTTTTTATTAGTTTACAATCATCTGAAACCAGGAGCTGTTGTATTTTGGTCACCTTAGAATGAGCTGTTTATATCTACATACGCAGCAGGTCCTCCTTCATGGAGTCTGCCATGCTGTTCTACAGTAGCCCAAAAGAGACAAATCATTGGCTCTAGAAAGGGCCATTGTGTTTTCATGTCAGCCACCATAGTTCTCCTACATGGTCGGTACATGGGAGAAGTTACTGCAATTTCACCATTAGATACCACTAAATCCTACACACTGGACCTTGTCAGTAGAAAATCGTGATGACAAAATCTCTAAGCCCTCGGAGGCTCCTCATTCATGTGAACTGGACTCTGCATTGACTCAGTGGTGTATCAAAGCGCTTTGGTGACGCTGGCCAGAACATGAGGCAAGGACACATCCCTGATAGATTATTTTACAATGCAAATGCCGGATTTCTGTTTACCTGATAATTGTAATGACAAAGGATGAAATTATAACTTGTCTTTAATAACTTTCCAGCCCTGCAGTGTTTTGTCTGATAAGCTTTTAAACTCAAGGATCTACTACTCCAACTGGACTTCCCAGATTATATTTCTTTTTCTAGCTCAGGGCCATAATCACCTATCTAACATCAGGGCTACACAGAAAAATTTCACACACTATGACTTTTTAAAATAACTTTTTAAGGACATATTTAATGACCTTTTTATTAACGTTTTTCATGACATACTATACTATGACATTTTTATGACTTATGTGACGCCCCTCCCACTGTCTTGGAAGCTGTCCTAGCCAGACTCATCAGGCAGCTAGCTGGCTGACATGGGAGGGTCACTGGCATGATGGAAAAAAAGCTGCCCCATGTATTCACTCGCTTTTTCCCTTAACCACAGCAGACAGCATCATTGCCTTTTGGTTTTGCACCCTCAGCACCTCCACAGCAGGACTGACACACATTCATGCATCTCTGTCGTTACTAACTTTGCTGATCTAATTAAATAAATGATGGTTGTTGTAAGTAAATCTTTTGTGTGTACTCACATTCACTGAACCAGTTTGTGACATTTACTTACACTTTACATAAATTATAAGAGTCAACAGTGATGCAGCCTACATTACACTCATCTTACACTCTAGTTTTCTGCTTTTTAATACATTTGAAAATAACGACATAGAGAAACAGTACGGTGTTTGACATTAATTGATTGACATACCGAGTCAAGCAATGGCTTCTGCTGAGGTACGGCAGCACCATTTGCACAAACCTCATGCAGAATTGCAGTACACCTTCATATTAGATCTGGTAGTATCAAGAATTGCAATTTGTTAAGTTCATTGCAACACATTCTCACTCTGACCTCGTCACATATCGCTGCTTGGTTACGGACTTTCCAGGTCTACTTCTAACTGTTGATGTCGTTCTGGGACACGGTGTCGACTTCAGCTTGTTACATGCATTGTGTCTTTTCAAAATACACTTCCATTTTCACAGGAAATGTACAGTTTGCACAAAGTCTCTTTCAAAATAAACACGCTAAGTCGGTACAACAGTGCAAATTGATGTTTTTTTTCCTTCAACAACCACCACATGGTTACATTTAGCCAACACACGCACGTAGTTAGGTTAAGGCCACAAAAGCACGCGGCTAGGTTTAGAAAAAATAACAGGGTGCTTTACATCACTCAGACGGGAAGTGAACACTGGCCTCCCTGGTGACAGTCGGTGACAGTCCCCTTTAACTGACGCTGTTGTCCGTCCATGTTTCCCTCTAACGCCATCAGGCACCATTACACACTGACAGTCTCGGGAGTTTGAAGGTTCTGCGCAGTATCTTAGCTGTTCCTAGGACGGCACTCTTCTGGACCGAGACCTCAGATGTTGTACCTGGAATCTGCTGGAGCCACTCTCCCAGTTTGGGGGTCACAGCCTCCTGTGCTCCGCTTACCACTGGCACCACTGTTGCTTTTACTCCCCACATCATTTCTGGCTCCTCTTTTAGCCCTTGGTATTTTTCGAGCTTCTTGTGTTCGTCCTTCTTCCTGATGTTGCTGCTGCTCAGAAATGCTACATCTATCACCACTGCCTTCTTCTGTTGTTTGTTGATCAGCACGATGTCCGGTTGGTTAGCCATCACCAGTTTGGCAGTCAGAATCAGTCAGAAAGTCCCACAGGACCTTAGCTTGGTCATTCTCAACCACTTTAGGAGGTGTCTTCCATTGTGACCTTGGGACTTCCAGCCCATACTCAGTGCAGATGTTCCTGTACACTATGCCATCCACTTGGTTTTGGCGTTCCATGCACACTCTTCCTGCCTGCATCTTACACCCTGCTCTTATGTGCTAAACTGTCTCAGGAGTGTCTTTGCACAGCCTGCACCTGGGGTCCTGTCTGTTTTGGTAGACCCCTGCTTCTATTGATCTCTTCATAAGTGCCTGTACTCTATCTCTCTGCTATTGCTATGGCTCTGCTATATATCTATATAAAACATGTTTTTTGATGGAGGGCTGTTTTCAATCTGAACACAGTTTTTGATAGTTGGTGTTGGAGATATATTTCACTTGGCATCCAAAAAGCCCAATACTCAACTCTAGTTATTACATAATGACTACAGCATAAACAACTTTTATGACTTCCTGTTCTTATAGCAAACAAGTACTGCATCTTCTAAATAATAAATGAGAGCCACAATACTCTGCTTTAACTTGAAATGCATTTGTTGTCCACGGAGACCAAACAATAACAAAGCTAAATGCTGATGTTGTTATTGAATCCCCTGAAACTGTATGTCCTGAGAAATGAACCAATAAATCGGAGAACATGAGACAGATTGCCTTTGACAACAGAATCAAATTTCAAACCGCTAAATTCAATGAGACCGTTTAATGAGCGCTGATTGCAAGCCCTCCGCCATACCTCACTCTCTGCTCCTGTCTATTATGTGTGTTCACGTTTCCTTCCCTGCACACGCTTTCCCGTCTCAGCCTCTATGTCGCTCACTTCATTGCTCTCTTTTTCTGTCAGTCAGACTGTCAGTTTCTCTCGATCCCTCTCCCCGATCCCTCCCTTTTTTCTGTCTTTCACTTGCACTCAGCCTCCCTGTCCTCACCCACCCTTCATTCCCCTGGCACACGCCTGTCTTCCTCCGCAGCAGTCGCCATGGTATTTAGTTCTATTTACAGTGAAGCTAGCAGATTATTAAAAGCGGAGCGGTTACCTTGGGCTTTATTGTTTGCCTGAGATTTTCCTCCCCTCACAATTTTCAGATGTAATTAGTTTCACTCCCACCCCAATAGTACGACTGCCCTGAGCAGATGTTTTTAAAAGACACTTCCATCTAATTTTGAATAACAGCTTGTTTACTACTATCTACAAGTTGTTTACATTGCTACTAATAATTGTTAATAGATGAACACCGGTAAAACTTGCCTGAATTTTACCGCTGTCTCCACTAATACTATTGAAATAAATTAATAATACATGTAGGAATATTTGTAAGCCACAGAATGGATTGAATATCTACTTTGAAATTGAAGAATAACCCCTGTAAGACAAAAGGATTTTTGTGACATCTTGTCTCAATTATGTTGAAGATGAATGGCTCAATCAGTCACTGCAGATGGTGGAAAGATGATGCCAGTAATGCACTGTGAGCATGCAGAAATTACAGACAGACAGAACCTGTAAGCAGCATTGATTGGGCTGCTGAAACAAGCAGTGAACACACCACTGACATATTGGCTGAGCAACAATGAGAGGAACTACAGGGCTCATGATATTCTGTTTGTGACTACGAGAGACCCTTTTCACTTTACACGTAGTCATTTGATCCATTGTTATTGCAAGATACTGATTATCACAGCTTTAACAATCATCACACACCCAAACAAAGAATGGTATTGTCCATAAAAGTAAAACAGAAAGTCATTATTTGTGATTAAAATGTGCCAGCTTGGCATTCAGCTGACTCACTGTAGATTAGTACCCAGGACTGCTGGCATGGCAAACGTGTGAGTTTTGCTGCAGAGCTCCACTGAAAGTGATGCAGCTGTTCGGTTCAGAGTCTTTGAAGCGGTGCCCTGCAAAGACACATGTAGGAAAGATTTTTCTGTTTTTATTTTCAGGATTAATCGACCAGCAGAGTGACTGATACTTGCTGTTGGTTGCAGATAAGAAGTCTGGCAAGCGACTTTGATGTGGCAGACAACTTGCTGTTAGTAATGTGGAGATTGATTTTCTCTGCTTGGAGTACCCCTGTTTTAACTCAAGTCTTGATTCACAACACTTTGTCACTCCACCACATGAGGAGGATAGTGACTGCCACAGTTTAACAACCAATTAATCATATTGCTGTAACCGGGGGGGGGGAGTGTGTTAAGGCATGATGTATAGATAAAGCCTCGCTGTAAGCTACATTTAGCCAACAGCTCCCTTGTGAGTGCTAAATGCTAAAAGCTATGTTTAAAATACAGCGAGAATCATGCAGGTTAAGTGAATTCTTGCATCTTAATGAAATGTTTCCAGTTTCCATATGTTTTTTGGGAAATATATCAGGATGTCTAATTAAATATTTGTGTGAGTCAAGGCTGCATGCTGTGGAACTTGATGATGATTCAAGACTCATAGCCAAGTGAGTCCCCAGAGATACGGGCGTTGGTAGCAATAGGGTCCAACCGGCCAGTGGGACAGAAAAGGACAAAGTGAGAATGTATCTGTGTGTGTGTGTGTGTGGGAATATGCGTGAATTTGTGTAAGCTGCTTTCTAAGCCCCCTGCTGCCTCAGATACAGCCTATCGAAGCGTGTCAGGTTTCTAAGTGAAAGGGGTCGGGTAGCACCAGTCTGCAGTGCTGAAAAGGAAGGAAAGAGCGTGTGGGAAAAGGGGACAAGTGGGAAAAAAGAGTAAACAATCTGGGATGCGCAGAGGAGCAGGACAGAAAGAGACAGAAATGAGAAAAAGATAGTGAGAAATTGTACAAATGCAACGGGGAAGATGAAGGACACACCTGAACAGGGGCACATTTCCCCAGTGTGGTGTACGGCTATTACCCAGGTTTTAGGACTCCTTGAGAGGACCGAATGGCGTTCCAGCAGGGGCTGTCAGTAGTGGACGCACCTCCATCCATCCAGACACCCAGGGACTCCATTACACCCTGATGGGCAGGGATGGAAAACCAATCGAGGGGATATGGGGACGAGGGAGAAAGCAATGTATGGGCGCTGGGAACCACACAGACAGGCAATCTGCCATGATGAAGAGGCTCCCTTCCCTGTCCCTCCTCTCGGACCCAGCATGTCCTCCCGCATCCCCTTCAAGCCCCACTGCGCTCTACTGCAATGCCTTGGCAGCTGACCGACCCGACACCTGCCACACTCATTCGCACTCTGTCTCTCCCCGCTTCTCCTCCTCCCAGGCCTCACTGTAAGCCCTGGCAGCATGTATCGGTTCACATCATCACATGGAGAACTGAAGCAGAGATGGATTTCATTGGAGGGAAATAGATGGCAGACATGTTTGAATTGGGATGGAATGCAATTTATGATTTTTTCTGAAGTTCAGCAGATTTGTGGGTGGCTCCGGTCCAGATTTGTTGCTGTGCTCAGGGAACGTTGAAGGCTGCAAGGTTAGCTGCAGTGTACTTAACCTCCACTCCAACAGCTGAGACGAGCCTGCGCTAGACATACCTGTTAGTGCAGTGGGGGTGGTATGATAAATTCATTAGGGGTGGCTAAGGAATACAGATATTTATATAGCAACAGCAAATCTATGTTGTGAAAACACAGCAATCAATCTCACTGAAGATTGTATGCCTCACAATGGGGCTCGGGTAGAAGGATTGTGTATTTATTGATTCTTACTGAAGGCTTGGCTGGCTTTCTTTTACTTCTTGTGTTTGATCTTTGCTCTGACTACTGGCAATACATGCACATTTTAACATATGTTTCTGCTTTTTAATGTGTTGTTTTCCCCAGCGTGTCAGTCGATATATATGAGGTCTAATTTTAAGTATATTGTTTATTAAGCATATGGGGATATGGATTTTAGATGTACAGAGTCGTCTGTTCTTGAGTTTTTCGGACTGAGATACAGTTTCTATTGTTTTGACTAGTTCAGTACATTCATTAAATGTTAACAGTGACTATGAGGTTAAAGGATTACCTTGTTATGTTGAATTTGTGAGGAAAACTTTATTTTTCTCTCATACTTTTGGTGGATGAAGAATCCAAAACCAGAGAAAACTCTTAATGAATCTAAGTCCTAGACGATCACGTTTAACAACAGCAAATATATATCAAAAGATCAGTGTACATTCTGAAAGAAAATTAATTCTTTAAAACACTTAACTGTCTCTTAGTCAAGATGAAAAATTCCTTTTCAGAATCTTAAGAATCACATCACTGAAACAGATAATCAAAGGATGGGACAAAAATAATTCCCCTTTTTTCTCTATTGTTATCATAATGTATTGGTTGTTTATATCTTTTATATTTTTCTTAACTTATTTTCCCTTTAACTCTAACCAATAACTGTGTTTGTCAGTGGAGTCTGTCGTTGAAAAGAGCGTAGATTAGGTCTTACTTTTACTTTAATTCCGCGTCAGAAGAGCCTGCCTGTTTGGGAATTACTGAGCACACAACTGGATAAATAAGACTCGGATTATACTGCATAAGTTGTGTGAGAGTTTGTTAAACGATGTTTTCATATTGTTTTGTTGTTATTAAATGTGGACCCCTATGACTTCAATTCATCAACAGTTTTCTCCGTTTTTGGATTCTTCGTACATCATAAAGGCATCCGAGAAAAACAAATTTTTCTTCACAAACTCAATATAACACGGGGTGAGTTATTAATATAGAAATAGTATTTTAAGAGGTGTAGTGTTCCTGTAAGATGCTAACTTAAAGCTGCAAGGGTGTGTAAAGATGTCCACACCCATTTTGGATTACTGGTGTAGAAAGATTTAGCATCTGTCACACACAGTTCCCAAATTTTGGGACAATGCATCAGGAAAACAATCATCTGGATACATACAGTACTTATTCATGGCCCAACAGTGGAATAATCTTGACTGGTCAAGTTAGTTTCGAGTCCTCAGTCATGTAAGTGCGCGTAAGTACATCTGCACCATCGAGGCCAGTTTCATGACCTTAGTCTATCTGGTGTCTGTTGGTTGAATGATGGTTGGATGGATGGTTTAATTACCTTACTGAAAGGCTGAATGGGTAGCCCAATGTCCGCTTTAGCTACTTTATCACTGTAACAGTTAAAGAAATCATGTGTAAAATGTAAATAATTGTGTATTTATTCGACCGATTTGAAAGTTTTATCACATTTTGTTCCTGAAATTCACCCTGAATCGAGCCTTCTTCTTGAGGACCCCAATCCTACCAAAATGTTTTGAACACACACTGAAGGTTTGATCCGGATCAAAACCAAGACTGGATTACAAGACTTCATCTGTTTTCAGAATCTTTTTCTTCAAAGCAACCCATTTTCAAGATTTGATCCAATCCCAAATTCAATCAGATTACTCCTGAACAACCAGGCCCCGGAGTACAAAGCCAATTCACCCAATTGTGACATATGAAACAGTGCTCAGAGTGCACACCTGACAGTGATAAACATCACTGATTATGACTCCTTGTTTTTTTTTCTTGCACAATAATCTAACAGCACTAATATTCATCCCCAAAATATACCCTGTAATTTGGTCAGAAATGCTGTGATACTTTGCGTGTTTCAAAAGTGACACCTGCAACATGCAGTTGAGCTGCTCCACAGTGAGCCGGGTAAATGAATGTTTTGTAACAGTGGGTGAGGGGGTGTTATACTGAAGATTTCTGCAGCAAGGGCTTGTTCGTGTGGGTGGAACAAAAATAAGTTTTTAGATCCATACTTGTACTTTACATGAGCTTCAATGCCTCAGTCACTGAAAATATGTGTGTTTTGAATATGCACATTGCAGCAGATCCCTGGGTTATCCGTGCTTGCAATTTATCACAGATTAAACCGATTTCTACTGAGCTACTCTTTCTTCTGGCTGTCTGCTTGCATTGTGCTATTTTTATTTTGCACTTCACACTCACATTTTCTGTTGTTGTGATCTCTTTTACGGTCGTCCTGTCTGCAGACGTCTGCTGCATTCGTAAACGTGAGCATGAATGCGAACTGTCAATCAAATGCAAATGATTAAAATGCAACAGGTAGTCTGACATCAGCGTCTCTCTGCAGGTACCCTATGTCAAGGTTGCTCCAGAGGACATTCTGAAGGTTCAGTTCCCCCGGTTTACCACTCTGGACCTGAGGCCAACTAACACCGACATCAGCCTGGCTGTGGCCGGCCTTCTCACCTTCTTTAACAGCACCACCGCCTGCCTCATCTGTGCACAGGCTGACTGTGAGTACAGCATTCACACCCTCACAACACAATCATACACACACCTGGGGAGAATCTGCCAACAAAGTGCAAACATTTTTGTTTAATGTCTGCTACCCTTTAACACGTGTTTGCACACATAAACCCCCCGCACGCATGCTGACTGTGTGACAACAGATGCATTGCTTATCAACATCTCACCCTGTGACACGCTCCCTTCTGAAGCAGCTGCTGCACTCCACAACTAAAACTCCCTCACAGCAACGTGCACGACATCTGCATCCCAAAATAAATCACGTCTACTGCGGAATCCTGTTTTTCTTTTTCACCGCCATCGTCGTCCTCAAATTAGAATAATGATATAGCACATTGTACTGTGTCATGTATAATCTGTCTTCAACCTTCAATGTCAGTGTGATGTCTCTGTGAAGACTCTGTGTATATTCTTAAAACACAGCCGGCTGATGATCAAAACGCACCATAAAGACTGACAAAAAAAAGAATGAGGATGGAGTTTGCAGCTGTATCCACCACTGATCTGACCGCCTCCTTGTCAAAGGCACTCGTTAGATTCTAAAGATACTAAACTGATTGACCTTAAAAAAAGCTCGAAAATCTCAGCGAGGGAAGTTATTTTCGTAAATAGAGAGGAAGATTAAATCATGGCCTGTTCCCACCCTCTTGCAGTCCAGAAAGCAGTAATTACAACTCCCTAGACAAAGGCACCGTGACCGTGAGTGGCACCCGCTAACCTTTTTCCTAATCAGCGAAAGGCTTTGAAGAAAGGAAATAGGCTTGAGACATCACCCATGTGTCAGACAGCCTAGAGATGGCAATGAGCCACTGTGAACCGCCCACCCCGCCTATCTCAATTCTCAGTTCCTCCACCTTTCAACTTCCTCTTCAACTGTCTCTTGGTCTTTACTCCGCAGTCTCCTTTGATTCATAACCTTTAAGACGAGACTTGTCCCTTAAAGTTCTGTGCATTAAACCAAACCTTGTGGCGTTTTAGAGCTTTTTACGCAGTTAGTTATAGTAAATTAATGCAAATGTGAGGCTAGCTTATTTGGAACAATTTCTTTTCATCTTTTATCCAACTTGCTAAAGATGCCATCCAGTTATGCAGACGCTGGAAGAGAATTAATTAAACTGACTAAAAGAAAAATACTGTATGTCTTGTTGCAGTTTAACCCAACCATGCTACATAATCCATTATAACTGCAAGGGTCAAAAATATGTCATTAGTTGTTTTTCCTTCTAGGTGTTCCTGTACCTGTCAGTCATTCTTCCAATTCAGGGCTCAGATCCTGTTTCTGTGACATTTATTCCACCGAGAGTTGATTAATACAGCTCTGGCGAGAATAGTGATAACAAGTGAACCTTTTAGGCACCCTCTGACTTTAATATTGGCGAGTTTGGGGAAAGGAAACTCATTTTAGCATTACTTTTCTTCTTCCCTCTGGATGTGTGTGGGTGTGCAGGTTGGTGGGGAGGTTCTTACTCTGTGTGAGTGGGCTAAGAGAGGACTGGAAAGGAAATTAAATGAAATGAAAAGAAATGAAATGAGGGGAGATGAGAGGCAGATAGAAAAGAACCAAGGGGAGTCCGAAATGAGAGAGGAGAGGAGAGCAAAGGAGAGGATGCTATTCGGCAGATGTGGCAGAGGTGAAATGTAGTGATTGGGGTGAGGAAAGGGGAGGTGGTAACCACACTGGAATTATACATTGGCAAAAAGAGGGAGACATTCCAGGAAATGACGTGGCCGTATTGATTGCACCCTCTCATGTGACCCTCATTCATTCAATAGAAAATGCAGCAAATGGCAGTGTGCCTGGATTTATGTGTGTGTATGCATCCGTGCATGTGTGTGTAGAGGTCCGCGTTCAGCAGTAGCATCAGTCGAAACCCATTCGACTTTGGCTCCGGCTCACCCAGCCCCACCCCCTCCCCGTCAGCTCGCACAGTAAGTTGGTTGGTTGGCAGCCTGCTGTCGGTGGCTCGTCCACATGTGCCGGCCTCATTAATCACCCGAGCCCGTGACAGCCTAATAGAGCGTGGCCAATTCATGAATATTTTCCAGCCATGGCTGAGGAGGCAGGAGTGGAGGTGGAGCTGTGCCCAAAGGCGCAGTGCACACCAGGACAGACATTAATCTAGCTAACCTCCACTATGGACGGAAGTCTGTGCATGTAGCGCTGTAGCACTGGTCCAGAATAGTGTCAATGTGGTTACACTTTTGGGTGGCCCAACATGTTGTGCGGCTGTGGCCTCTGGTAAATTAAAAGAGACACGTGTAAAAATGCATGCACACATTCGCCTGCAGCACACACGTACACTGTGCACACATTCACATGCATGCTGTTCCCGCTCTGTGCTACAGCAGTGCACTTTCATTAGGGAGGTGATTGGTGCAGCTGTCAGTACGCTGAAAGAGAAACATCCCATAAGCTCTGAAATTTAACTGGAGCTGCAGTGCAAGTACAGGATTTCGAAGTTCAATGAAACAGTAGGTCTCAAATGCTTGCAGAGCATTTTTCCACCTTAATAGGTGGAAGGTGGAGAGCAAGGTTTGCCATGTTAGCCTACTGCATTGTTCCACTGCAGCTACAGTAGAAAGCAACACTTATTGTATCAGTTTTCCACCATGATGTTTTTTTTTTTTGTTTTTTTTTTACAGTGTGCATTATGCTAATTGCTCTTTTTTTCTGGTGATGCTTGCATGCCTGTGTCATCTAATGAATTACAACTCTCTATTACTCACTGTTTTTTAGGGCTGACCTACTGTCTCTGCATTTTCTATTTAGTATTAGCATCACTAACCTGTAATCAGTGTTAGTCAGGTGGAAGAGGCATCTCAATGACTTGTAAAGAGGAATGTATACAGAGGTGTAAGAATGACGGGAACATAGTAATTGCAGGGGATGGTCTTAATGACTAATAATTATGTAATGTAATTATGCTGTGGCCACTAATGATCCTGTTGAAGGTGTTGATGTCAGTAGTCAAAGTGATGGTGGTGGCGATGGTGCTAGAAGTTGTCAAGCTCAGCTCACATCCCAGCTACATCAGCTGATCTCAAACAGCCAGTCAACTGATGTAGCAGCTAATTGCTGGAAGGGAGTCAGCTGATAGATCACATGATTCTTTTCTATGCAACCAATTGGCGAATCTCATTCAGGGTGCCCTATTTAAACTGCTCTGGCCTGCCTACTGTTGCTGCTTCCTCTGCAAGCTGCTTTGCAACCTGCCTCCACCCCAGCTCCTCCTTTTAATGCTGTGTCTGATTTATCAGTATCATTTCTGTTTGTCATTGATGCTGCTCTGTTCTGTTCCCGTGGGTGCTTTGCTGCTGCTCTCCCTGCCTCAGGCTTTCCATGTAGGCGCATGGAAGGGCAGGGAGGTTTGCTCTCTCTGCCTCAGGCTTTCCTTGTTTGCATGTGGAAGGGCAGAGAGGTGTGCTCTCTTTGCCTTAAGGCTGTCCACATAGGTGTGTGGAGGAGGCTTTCTGCGTAGGTCTAGAAAAGGCAGAGGCCCCAGAACAGAGCCATACCGCCAAAAATAATACTGCAAATGGAATAAAGTTTTCTTTGACTAAAGTGTTCCTGACTGAATGACATTTTTGGATCTGTGGAGAGTGGGTAGAGTTTGTGGGCTTAGGTGCCAACATGCAGTATTTTGACTCGCTATAGAGTAAAGTGCAAAGCCTATACTTACTTTTTTTCTCAATTAGGAAAGATACAAAATGGATTTAGGCACAGTTACAGTTCCCCCATCGGTGCACACAGATCTGATGTTTTTGTCTGCTAATTTTAGTCTCCTCAGTGCATGTTTAACTCTCATGCCTCACATATAGCACATCATGATTTATTCACGAAGGCTGCTTTCATTGCACTTTGCATTTTGCTTTTATCGATGCAAAAACAGTTTTGCAATGTTTTGAAGGCTTTTTTTTTTCTTTAAAATTTTGACATTTAAACTCAAAATGTGTATAAAATCAGGTAAAAAAAAAAAACATTTTGTGACATTCTGGGTTAAACTCCTGCATGAAGCTTTCATCTCTTGCTATCTTCCCCCATAATTTATTTCACTGTTACCTTTACTTTTAAGACAAAATAAAAAAGCCAGAGACCTTTCAAACAGAACTATCCCTTGTGACACACTCTATACGAGGCTTTTCTCCAATGTATCAGGTTCACCTGAACTCTGCAATCTTTGCCTTTTGCCATTTACTCAAAGCGTCTACCGTGGTTGTTTTGGCAATTGAGCACTTCCACTTGTCACACGGTAATATCAGAATCAAGATGTGAAACCTACAAATGAAGCTTTCTGCAGCATAAGTCATTTGTGGTTTCCAGTGTGATGTATGAAGAATGAATATTAATGATGTTTGCAGGAACAACAGGAATGATCAGCAGGGGCACATTACATCAGCACCGCCACTGTGTGACAGGTGGATTATTGATGGTTATACTTTTATGGTTATTTGGGTTAATGGGCAGGGGAATATGCTCAGACATACTTTAAATGTTTTGACACATGATATTGCCTACAACATTTTAAAGTGGTGCCCCCTATGGTGGCAAAGTCATAAAACTAGGTCTTACACTCTGCTCAAGGCTAAATGATGAGTCATCATCATAATGTACGGCTGTCATCAGGCCTTTTGGGTCTGTGTTAAAAGCTTCGTCTGTGACCGAAGGTTTCATTATACATAATTCACCTACACCTGTCAGAGTATTCGTATTCAGGTGCTGTACTACATTCACAAGTTAATGCTGTGTGTGTGCATGCGTGTGTGCGTGCATGCAGGCACCCTGTGGTGACAGTGTGTGAAAGGTAAATTAGTGGTTGCCTGACTTGAATGTCAACTCTCACCTTTATCTGTGCGCCTGAGAGAGAGTCTGAGCCATGTGTCGTCCATGCCAATGAGGTGGTAACTAACACAGAAGTTTATACCTGAATACGTGTGAGGATCGTCTTTGATAATGCATTCCTTAGATTCAAATTTTAACTTTAAAACGCATGCTCAACCACAACTTCCAATCTTATCTTAAACCTTAACACCTGGCCTGATAGGTGATCAGAAATGGTCAGACATGTGCTCTGTTGCACCCGTGACCACACCCAGCAGCAGACGTTGCGCTAGACTTTTTCGTCGCCGGTCATTTTGACCGACAGGGTCATAAAAATCCGGTCATAATCTATTTTTACCGGTTATTTTAATTTTCGTTTTTAAATGATAATAAAGATATTCAAAAACATTTAGTTTTCATTCGTTCATTTTTAATAAATCCAACAAGCAAATTATAAAGTGTGCATCCGCGCCCTGCTGCCACACTGGAAACTGGAATTACCAGCGCCACTTCAGCCACAGTTTTAAAGTCGGGGAACATTTCTCCCAGAGAAGTTATCAGAAGTTGGCGAGACTCTCTGAATGAGGGGTTTCCTGATCCTGCAAGCACTCGCTTCACCGGGAGGAAATCCCGCAGCATGCGCTCCTTCTGCACCAGTGGTTCAGCTGCACCGGTGTGTGAGCCGTGGTGGTCACAGACGCGCTCCAAAGCCTCCTGTCCATAGCTCTTCAGCACGCACTCCGCCACGTGGGCAGGGGTGGTAATTGCAACCGGTCAAAATGACCGACGGCCTTCAGATTTTCCGGTCATTGTTGCAAATAAACAGTCAATGACCGATAATATCCAGTTAACGCGACCCCTGCCCAGCAGTGATGTTACAGGGTCCTGGAGTCCACCTGTACATCACTGCAGCAAGGTGAGATGTTAAACCACCTAATAGCCCTTTTATACAGAGATTGCGCAATAGGGCCACTATGAGGTTCCTTCGTTACATCAACTTTGCTCTTTTATACAGAACCAAACAAAGGCAACACAAAGCTGCCCTAGTGTGTGATGCTGGTGTACTGCAAAAGAGGTGTGACAGGTGTGACAGGAAACAATGGCACAACATGGCAATAACAAAAGTTTATCATTCGTGTTATATGGCAGCTGATCTCCCCCTCTGCTTGAAGGGTAAGTGGCCGTACATATGCCTAGTCTTTAACCGCCCGGAAAACACAAGGTCAGGTACTGGGCACTACTACAGCTTCCAAGAGCCCGGCAGCAGGTTGCATCTGAGGTTGCTAAGCAACCTTAACAAGCACTGTATCATAGCTTATTTACCTGAAATCCTGAGTGCAGAGCTGATCTTCTTCCAGGTGCTGTTTATAAGTGTGCAGACCTATCGCCTAGTGGCACAGATGAAAAGCTCTGGCAGCACTGAACTAAAATGATCAACTTTTCCATATTTATCACAGACTTAATACTTACGGAAGAAAGGAAAGATATCTGTCAGCTGTGATTGGTTGTTCCTTGTCACATGACATGCGGTGCATGCTGCTGCATTCCAAAAGTTGAACTCAGTTTATCTGAAGGCGCAGCCATTGTGTCCCGAAAAATAAGCACTTGGGAATGCCACGGTAGTGTCGCTCTGGTGTTTGAGTGTACCGCCATGTGTCTACATTGAAAACAATGAATTTGAGGGCGCAAAAAATGCGGCATGTGTACGGCCTCTAAGGAACTCCAAGACTTCATTGTCCCCCCAAATTGCAGCCATTTTTGGTTGCTGTTCTTCCTCTTTGCTGCTTTTTAATGGCCACCTGAGGCAAGTTATTCTCCTCTGTCCCTCATGTTGAAATGCCCAACCTTACAGCAGATATAAACAGATTCAAAAAATGGATTTGCTTTCCACGACTAATTTCAACATTAATGACAACTGTAGGGGGGTTGAATTTTTATGTAACTCATTCATTTATTCATTTTCCATAACCACTTATCTCGATACAGTGTTATGGCGGGCTGGAGCCTATCCCAGCTGACACTGGGCGAGAAGCAGGATACACCCTGGACAGGTCGCCAGATTTTTTTTTATATTACTTGACTGTTGAATTTTTATTAAGGTTAAAGTTACACATAATTAAAGGCGGGCCGCTTTGAGTGTCAGGCTGTCTGCCGATGGTGTCCCCTGCTTCTCAGTCAGATCTACGCTCCCTCCTTCACAGAGCCAGCCTTTCTCCCAAATGTTGTCACTTCTAGTTCCAAAAAAACATAAGATAGCAATGACTTAAATGCCAAAGTCGAGGCTTCAACACGGGAGTCCACAAACCCGTGCATGATGTCATGATAGCTACGCCCATTATTTTCAAAATCTATGTGTTTAACAAGTGAGTAAAGTTGCAAGCTGCTAGAATTTTTCTCATTCACAAATGCCTGGTGTGGCACAAATGTGTGTGTAATAATGTATCGCTATAGGCCTACCCAAACCTATGGAAAATGGAAATGGGGTAAAATATTATGGAAAAGTTATGGAGATGAATTGGTTAAAATGCGTGGGAACCCTGGTATTACTATATAAGGAGGTGAATGCAAAATGTACATACATTGAGAATCAGTAGTGTTGGCAAATGGCCACCATGAATTGTATCAAATAGTGGGTTTAACTTATTATGACGTTAACCTTAACTTAACTTTAATCCTAGTTATAAAACCAGTTTGAACCCTCAAACAGCCCAATGAAACAGTAAGGACTAGCTGAAATATCCTCACTTTTCAAAAATGACCTCATTTTCAAGGCAATAAACATGGTCCTCATAAAGACAGAGGTACAAGGACACACACACACACAGATACACACAGATCGCCTCAAATTCAGTGGAAAAGAAGAGAAACGTACTTTACAGGACAACATGCACACACACACAGTCCCACAGAACTTTCTTTCTCTGCACAGGAACCTATACAAGTCTAACCAAAGGAGAGAACATTTTTCATTCAGCTGCATGGTTTTCGTTTGATTGAAACTGGTTCACCAGAGCGAACAGCAAGAGAGCAACATGGCTGCTGTAAAACACCCAAGTGAAAAAAGATTCTGACTTGTCTTTGAATCCTGTGCAGCCAAAACACTAAAGAGAATATGGGCTTTTATTCTGTGTGTCACTCTATTTGCGTGTGAATGTGTGTGTGCTGTTTAGCCAGCTGCATCTAGTACAGTGTCTAATGTCATGAGCAAGAAGCGGCAAGAAGCTTCAGAGGGTGGATGCAGGAGGCAGGCGAGGAGGGCGCTTTAGCAGAAGCTATTTCAAGCTCATCAAAGTTATTCTGCGTTATACTACAGAGGAAGCCGATCTGACAGGTTGGAGACACAGCCAGGCGAGCGAGCAGCAGCCAGGAGTGATGTCTCATGAGTGCACAGACACAGGTAGCCAGGTACAGGAAGACAAACACATACGGTGATATACTGCCGTACAGACAGGCTGACAGACAGGCAGACACTGAGACATAATTACAGAAGCTATTAGACATGATGCCGGTGACTGGGGCAGTACTGTAGCTTGTTTTAATGTGCTGTGAAGAAGCTAAAGGAGTCAGCTTGATAACTTTAAATTGCTGCACCAGAATTGGTCTCCATGTGACAGATGAACTACTCTGCTGCTGCCATTGCAGGAATCACATAAAAAAAGCTGTGGATGCCAAAGTCTAGAGTGCCATTTCATTATGACTTTATAATGGAAAAAGCAGGTGGATGCTCAGCTAATGCAAGTCCTTCTCCCCAAAGTTACGTCCTTCTCATGTGACTCTCCTTGCCAATATCAAGAAATGTTATATGAGGGTGATGAGATCTGCCAAATTGCCAAGGTGAGGCCAATGTAACTATCACACCTAAGTGCCATGGTTTACTACTCATGAGTCTCACTCAGGTTGTCTTTCCCCGATATAACACCTCACGAATTAGTTTAAAGTCCTATATGGAAAATTAGTCCAATAACCTCTCAGGGTCGGCTTATATATGGATGCAGAGTGACTGGTAAAATGCTGCCGGGAGCGTTTTGATTAAGTCGGCCATGCTTTAATTAGGGCAAATCCCACTTACCTCAGTAGAGTCAAACGGTCTATTACCATGGGATGGAGTACAAGAGAAGTTGCTGAAACGTCCCTTTGTGTTTGATGGCTTTGCAGTAATTGTAATTAAAGATAATCAGTCTACTTGTTCTGCGTGGACATGTCTGTATGGATTTATTGTTGTCAAATGTGGCAGAAAAGCAAACAAGAGGTACACTTGTTAGTACTTGGGGAGAGTGTGCAATTATTAAAGGTCCAGTGTGTAGGATTTAAGGGGATAAATGGGCAGAAATGTCACATAATATACTGAGTGCATTTTCTTAAGTGTCTAATCACCTGAAAATGTTGTCACCTTACAAGGCTGTTTATAGCTACATGGGGAATGGGTCCTCATCCATGGAGTCTGCCATGTTGCACCACTATGTTTCTATAGAAGCCCAAAATGGACAAACAAAACACTGGCTTTAGGGGCATTCACGTTTTCCCATCAGCCCCTCCGTGATGAGCCAAACAGCATCGGAAACTAGGGCTGCAAATAACGATTATTTTCATTGTCGACTAATCTGTCGATTATTTCTTCGATTAGTCGACTAATCATTTTACCGAAACGTGTTAAAATGTTGAAAAATGTTGGTCTGTCTCTCCCAAACCCCAAAATTATTTCATCTAATGTCTTGTTTCGTACTCAGGCCAAAGGGTTTTAGTTCACCGTCATGAGAGAGTGTGTAAAGCTGCCAATATCTGAACATAAGAAGCTGCAATAAGAGTATTTTATAGTACTTTTCTATGAAAAATGACTCAAACCGATTAGTCGACCACTAAAATAGTCACAGATTATTTTCATAGTCGATTAGTCATCGATTAGTCGACTAATTGTGGAAGCCCTATCGGAAACCACTGATTTTTCAAAGTCAAAGTGCTTTATTCAGTGTTTTTACCCGTTTATTTGGGAGGGGAAGGGACCTCTACATATAATTTGGCACCCAGTAAAAACCTTCTGAACATCTTAAGTTATTACTTTATTTTATTTATAAGGACAACGCACATTAATCAACATTTCTGTAAATGTGCCAGTGTTAGCCAGCTGGCTAATTTTCAACAGTCCTTTGGCATGATGTTTTGAAACCAATAAAAGGATAAATTTCACAGGACAAAGACAACATAAAGACATAAAGACAGCACTAATCTCAGCAATTAGAAATTGTCAAGGTAGAACAGAGGCAAAGCAACAAGCAACGGCAGAGCACCAGTTCAATACAGTAACGCGACAACAACAAACAGCATGTTAGCACAAACAGACATGCAAGCAACACGAGGCACCAACGCACAGCTAAGCATTACATTCAGACATGCAGAGCAGCAATAGAAAGTAAACATAGACACAATAGTCATTATGTGTGGTCAAAGGCACTAACACGCAAGCCATGCAACAGAAAGTTAGCCATGCTGTTAGTAAAACAGATGCATACATACCCATGCAAAGTTGGCTGCCTGGCAATGGGCAAGGACATAAGGTTAACAGCAGGTTAACCAGAAATAACAACAGTGTTGATTAGAAATGTTCACGTCTGATTGTCCAAAAATCAAGAAACAAATGAGCATTTGTTTGAAGGTGATAAATTATCAGAGAATAAAGGTGAGCAGTGTTTTTTACCAGTTTAAATCACAAGGTGTGTTCGTTTTAAAGAGGAGGAGACCTCTGTGGATAACTGGGCTCCCAGAAAAACTTCCTGAACAACGAATACTGATGGAATTATAACTGGAGGGAGTTTCAGCAGGTTGCAATCTGCCATCTTCACACCTAGATGCCGCTCAGTCCCTCTCACACACTGCTGCTTTAAATTTATATTGCATTTATAATATGAACCATCATTCTCTTAATTCTCATTTGACTTTCTTTAACTTTTTGGCGATGTATTTTATCAACTTTTTAAAAAGACTATTACTGCACCTCCTTGGGAGTGTCTTCCCTTCATTACAAATAACCCTCTTATGTGTTTTCTTTGTGTGTGCCTGTGTGTGTGTGTGTGTCTTACCGGCAGGCTTATTGAACCTGGAGCAGCTCCTCAGGCAGTTCCTCATCTCTAAGGAGACTCTGTCAGTGCGCATGCTTGACGACAGCAACGACCCGACCCCGCTCCTGAAGGAGATCCGAGATGACAAGACTGCCACTATTATAGTCGATGCCAATGCCACCATGTCACATATCATTTTGGAACGGGTTAGTATGGTTCACATGATAGCTGTGGTTATTCATGCACCGATAACTCGTCTTTATTCCATGTCTGTAGTCTGGAGCTCTATAGCGATAGGAAATTCCCAGGATCCACACTTTTAACTCTCATAGATCTCAAGAAGGAAAAGTAACTGAAAAATGCCAGTGGCAAGAAGTGTTCAAGGCTAAAAATAATTGTACATACGGAGAAGGATTTCTTTAACTGGAAGTTGGTTCGTCTCCAGTTTTGACCTGTAAAAGTAGAGGTTGTATTCCCCACACAAACAGTGTGAGGAACATTTTAAAAGGGAAATATCCTTTTCACCGCTATAATCCATTTGCCGTCTCGAATCAGAAGACAGATTACATGAATTTATGCACATTTGGCAGTGGGCACAGCTTTTAAAAGACAGAGGGGTTACAGAGTCTAGAGTCAAAAAACCTACTCCAAAATAAAAGGCAAATGAATTGAGGCAATCTTGTCAAACAAACCTGTTACATCAAATTATATGCATGAGAGCATTAAATCAAGTTGTACTCCAATGATTCATCTGCCATAAGTGAGAATTCTGCACAGTTAAGTGGATTAGTGTGAGTAAGGACAGACTCATAAAACGAAGGAGCCCTTTTGTCTACTTTCTAATACAGTTCATGTTGCGGATTAAAACAAGCTGTGCTGTAAGTCTGTGAGGTAGATCAAGTGGACGGATTCTTTCATGTCCTTCTAATCTATCATCCATCTGTCGGTTCCTCCTCCAAAGACACCTCTTACACAGAAATATAATTAGAAATTAAGCCATAAAGTTCATCAAGTGAGTGGAGAAACTTTCCGTCAACTTCTATTTCTGTCACTAGCCTTAACAGTATGACCTGTATGTGTTTTCTCTGATGGCACATACGAATAATTAACGTCTCAGAACATTATTAAACCTCCAACATATTGCTGAAGCTTCTCCTGACTGGAGACTTACGATTGTAAAGAGCCTTGATGGCATCGGTAAAGGCGATCGTGGGAGCGGAGGAAGTAAGGGTGTTTGGCAGCAGCATATGGCCTCTTAGTAATTAATACGCACCTCATTATTTCTAGAAGACAATGGATGGATGCCTAGAGTGGAGGTGATAACTGGAGACAGAAGGGAGATGGGAGAAGGAGAGATGTTTCTCCTGCTTCACCCCTCGTTCTTGCCGTTTTAGTCTCACTCTGTATCTCACAGTAGTCTTCAGTCTCAGTCTCTTACCTCAATCAAGCTGCCATCAATGGTCATCCAGTCACCATGGCAACCCTGGTAACCCTGGGCCACAGAGCAGTGGGAGCCCACAGTGGGATGTCTTTCTTTTTCTCCTACTCTGTTCCCTTTCTCTCTCCGTCTGTCTCCTCCGTCTCGATATGGAGTTGCTCTCTCTTACGCTCTCTGTTCTTTGCCCCAGAGAAGACTATTTCACTTTGTTTCCTCACACCTCCCTCCTCGTGTGGTCTTGTACACCCATCCCTCTGTCGCTCACTCTTTTGTCTCCTTTATGTTTCACACTGTCTGTCTCTGTCTGTCTGTGAGGAGACAATCCTACAGCAGGGTGGGGGAAAGTTGGCAGTCCCGCCTCTCATGAGGAGTGCCTTGTTGCCAAACATATCAAAGCTGTGCCCAGGCCATATATATATGCCATTCTGAGATGGTGATAAGAGTGCCCAGCTTGTCTGAGGGGACAGAATCGTCTTTTGTCATGCAAGACATTCCCCCTTATTCGTCTGTTTACATCTTACATCAAACCCTCATCAGACAAAGGTCTCACTCTCTGAGGTTTTAGCATTCAGAGGGGTTTAGGTCAGCAGTGTTTGCATTGTGAATGTAATCTCGTTCAGTCAGGCCTCCACTGTTGTGCACAGCTATACAGAACCAGAGTGGGATAGATAGTGAGCCCATATGGGGGCGTGCAAACCGTGTGCACTCTGACCAAAAGCTGCGGTAGAACAACAAGAAGATCAAAAAGTGGGAGAAAAAAGGCAGGGAAGCTCATTTTGAATGCAGTGAAAGGAAACCAAAAGGATATTTTCCATCAGCTGCGTGTTTTGGTTGCATTGAATCTTCTGAAAGGGATGTGGGCAGCAACCAAAGGCGATTTGGGTCATAATGTCAGTGTCTGTTTGGTGAGGTATTAAAGGGACGGTTCAGATTTTAGAAGTTGGATTCTATGGGATACTTTTGAATAGACAGTGTATTAAATACAGTTGATGTAAGTCGGCACACCCCCACTTTGGAGAAGCAGGCTGGAGTCTGACATCGAAGCCAAGCAATTGAGTGTTGCAGATGGGGTCAATAACAAAACGTATTTTAGCCACCTAAAACAATATCAGTTTAAGTGTACGCTATAGACCGTTTTATGGCAGACGTCACATTAACGTCAGTTCGTTAGCTGGAGGCAAAACACAACTCGCCACCAGAGGGGTGGAGGCTACATAGGAGTCTTGAAATTTCGTCTTGTCATGTCATTGGGATCCAGAATAGAAGGTCATGACTCAAAACTTAAATTTGATCGCATACCAGCTACCACTGCCTGTCAACAAAAACGAAGACAGCTGTGGTTAAATGTGACACAATGATGCAGTGCTCGTATGTGCAGCGCACACTTCATATCAGGTTGGGGAAAGTATTTACTGTTGTCGGGATAAATTATGTTATGTGTATTAAAGGTTATCAGGTACACCTCATCAGAAATTTGGGGGGTATTAAGAGGAATATTGGATTACTCTGTAACGCTAGCTTTTTAGCGCATTAGCTAATGTTAGCTTTGATAGCAAAACAGTAGTATTCAACCACAAAGTCGGCCATTCGACCTTTCGGCAGTCCTGTCAAATCCTTCATCCTCTGAGTGAGAGCATATGGGTCGGCCAGTCTGGTCCCGTTGGTCAGTGTTTACTCTTTCAAGTAACACTTGCGGTCCCGGAGAGTGAGTGACCTGACATGGCGTGTTCCTAAATTCAGTCTGATGGTCTACACTAAAATGAGAGCCCTGTTGGTCAAAGAATTGGAGCGTTATATTTCTATATGAATTAACAACTGGTTAAGTTAATCACACATTCACTCCACTCTGCGCTCTGTGCCAGAGTGCGCACTGACACTCAGAATGAGAAATTCTGAATTGCATCATCCTCCTCCATTGTCTAAAACAAGCCAACAGAACTAGTTAGCGTTAGCCAATGTCTGTGGAGAATTGATTGCCTCCAGCTAAGCCCCGCCCACCAATAAACATCATACTGTTTACCAACAGTAAAAGGGTCTATATTTAGAGTATTTTCACTGCTTTACCTTAATGTAACAGGAAAGTAAGCTGTGATGTCGCTCTCCTAAAAGCCGGACTCCATTGAGAAAAGCAGTGATTTAACATCGCTGAACACAGGAGCTGCTGGTCTACCTCTACCTCAGTCATTTTGTTTGTATTTGTTTGTTTGTTTGTGTGACTTTGGTGTTTAAAAGGGTTAGTTCTGATTCAGCAAAGTCACACAAACTGACTAACTGACCCAAGCAGCAGTAGACCAATAGCTCCTGTGTTCAGTGAGACAAAATTACCGTTTTTTGTCAGTGGAGTCTGGTGGCTTTGACGAGAGCAAAGATGGGGAACTGCACCCCAGCCGGAATGAGCTGTCTGATGGAAAGGTAACAGGTGTCTGATGAAAATACTCTCAATATAGCATTACCTTAACGTGATATAAAAAATTTTAGGTGCCGAAAATACATTCTGTGGCTGACCCCCATACACAGCAGTACATTGCTTAGCTTCTATGTCAGACTCCCACCTGCTTCTCTAAACTAGGGGCGTGCCAACTGACTTCTACTGTATGTAATATACTGTCTATGGATAAGTACCTCACCCAACCCCACTTCCAAAATTCGTAACTATCCCTCTAAAGGCAAAAGTCACCCAAGAAAAGTGTGTTTGAAATATTACTTACTGCATTAAAAATATCAACAACCTTGTGTCATTAGCTAACTTTACTTACTGTGTGTAACCCCAGGGCGGATACTAATAAACACCTTCCCTGAAGCATAATAATTACCTTACACAGTCATCATACAAGTAGTTTCAGAGTTATAGCATGCTAAATATACTCACAGAAGGAAGCTTCATAAAGACATCATGAGAGGTCACTCAGAGTTTAATAGTGAAAATTGTAGTTGGATGTTTTTGCTATGTACTGTAAGTGATGCCTTTCTACTTCTTCCTCTTTTATTATTTATGCTTCTGCAGAACACTTAGGCGGAATATTCAACAGCTGAGTGGCGTACACTCCTAATGGCACACAAACACCCACACTTAAGAGGTTACACTTTTTGCAGAAATGACAGCTAAATATCAGTTATTAAACGCTTTCTGATGCTACACAACCTTACAGCAATGTTAGTGTAGAAGCTGTTTATTATGGAAATATGTAAATTTCAGCGCAGCCAGGTGCAGAAAAGACACTCTCTGAGTAGCGTCTCAGAACGAGCATAAGGGTTAATTTATGCTCAGGAAGGATATCACTCAGGTCTAAATGCTGATTTGTATTAACATGTTCTTGGACAAAAGAGGACGATCTTTGGCACTGATTGGTTTGAGATTTATATATATATACTGTATATATATATATATATATATATATATACATATATATCTACTCTGATATTTATTGATTTTAATCATGACGTGCATCGCAGTGTGATTAAATAGAAGCCTATAGCTCGATGATTTTCTTTTTTGCTAATAACTTTAATGAAATGAAAGTATGAGAAGTTCACCCTGTCCTTCACAACTGCTCCTCACTGTGACTTTGATTTAATCAAATTGTAAGACAGAGTGTCGAGCAGCATACTAATGCACCTCAGAAATTAATTGCTCCATTGAGAGCCATCGTCAGATAAGAATGTGTCTGGTCTTATCAAGATGTGGATTTGATCTGTCTGCAGCAGAGTGGAGCTTGAGTTACACTGAATCACTGACCTCTCAACTTCTCTCCATGCCCCTTTATTCCCGACTCTCTCTCTGTGCTCTGTGTTTTGTACTCCCCACCTCCCTCCGTTTCTCTGACCTCCATCTTAACATCGTTTTGTTCAAACTACAATCCTCGAATTTCTGTTGTGTGCCTTTTGTGCCTCCTTTCGCTTACGCTTTTTTCTTTATCTCTCCCCTCCTGTCCTTCTTGTCTTTTGTTCTGCAGGCATCAGAGCTGGGGATGCTGTCAGTCTACTACACTTACATCTTCACCTCTCTGGTAAGAAAACAGGAGATGTTACGGGTATTTACAGGCAATATAGATTTCACACCTCCAAGAGCACATCAGTAGTCTAATGCTGTGCTCCTGTAGTGTATTAAAATAGTGCACTTTAATTGGTGCTCCGCACTTGAGTGAATGATTGACTGGATAGAGTTAAGCAGACAGGTGCTAAGACAGAGGAGTTATAGCATGGCTTCATTATAGCATGGCTGGTTTTCTCCATCACTGCATGCGACTGCAAATTAGAGACATAGTGAGTGTAGAGGCTCCAGTGGCTCCAGTCGCTGCTCGTTTGCCCTAGCTGGTAGAAGTGCACTCCTACCAAACAAATACGTAATAATGATTATTATAATTGCTACAAGTACTATTGTTGTTGTTGTTGTTGTTGCTGCAGTTTTTCTTATAATTATGATTGTGGAAAGCCTGCCAAGCTCCCATTGACTGAGCGATGAAGTCATCGTCCTCAGAGTCAACATTCATTTCTGTCAATGGAGGAGCTCCACAAATCCTTCCTCTGCGTCTTTCTTCCTCTCTGCATTTCTTGCTGCTTAAATGACCTGTACATACATTTTTTTTTATTTCTGTTTAAATGAACAATACATAAATGTTTTAATTATCACAAATAAATAACCTGTGTTGTTTTGCAGGGGATTAACTCCGCAGTTATGGTTCGTTTGCATGTTTGCCTGCAAACTAAGCCTATACTGTGTGGTGTTTTGTTCTTAATTGGCTCCAATTGCTCAGTTAATTAGCAGTTTCTTGCAACCGTTGGCCTTGAACCCTTACATTGTGGAATGACATTTAGAGAAATTTCCAGTTCTATAACGCTCATAAACTCTTTTATACAGATTTAATCACCTTCCATTACATAGTGTGCGGTGCACAGTTGCTTAACTGTGGTGAGTTAAACTTAATGTAGCTTTGTAAGTGATGCTTTGCACTGGATGTTGCGTACTGCTTACAGTGACAGTGCCCTCACAGAGGTGACAGAGGCAGATAGAGGAAAAAGCTGAGAGAGGCAGCTAAAGGAAATGTTTTTTTTGCAAAGTTGCTTTCAAAGCAGGAGCTTTCATTACGAGTGAAATATCTAACAGCCGCTTCTTAAATACTTTATCTCCTGCGGGTATACACAAAAGTTACCTCTGCAAGTTTTGTTGAAGTTTTGTAAAGCTTTCATTCGTTTAGATAAATGCTACATTGGCTCTATATTTCATATATTATTTTGTCTGATCTGTTGTGCCAACATTAGGATGCAATTTGGAGACAGAGCAGTTTGAAATGAGTCACCACCCCTCAAAATGTCTGCGCACGTCCCTGCTGGAAATTAAAGGGATTGACCCCAAATTTGAGGGTAATGTTGTTTAGGCACATAGAGGCTAAGGGATCTGTGAGAGTTATTCTAAGATCATAAAGATAGCGGCTTGGAGAAAATTTGATGCAGTAGTAAACTTACCAGATAGCTGCTCCCTAATGGAAATTAATGAGGTTCGAAACACTTTGCTCTAATAGCGCTGTAGAGATGATTCATATCAAGCTGATTTATGACTCATTAAGAGTGGGCTGCTGCCATCTTCATGTTTTCCCCCACAGCCCTTGACATAGTCACTGCTCTTATTGTATCTCTTCTCTTCTCCCTTTCTTTCTTTAACCTGCTTGTCTTTGCTTTGCCTTTGTATCTACAACTAAATACGCTCCCTCATCACTCTGCTCTGGTGTCTGCTGGAGGGCATGGCATAGCACACAGATTCATCGCAGATACTAGATGATCACCCTACATCCCTCCCCCCCCCGCTACCGTCACTACCATTTTCTTAAAATCCAGCCATTGCTCAGTGACGACGTCCTTAATAGCTTCAGCTAACATCATTAAAATGGCCAGCAGTGTGCCCCTGGCAGCCTGGGACATAATGCAGAAGCTGTGAGTGGAAAAATAGAAGTGCCGTTGTCTCCTTAGTTGTCGTAATAAGTGATTCATCCTATTTATTGTGTTTTTAAATGGCTCTGCTTGTGCATCATGCGCACACACATGTGGATAAATACACTCAGACATAAAAGAGGATGGGAACAAGTTTCATTATTTTCTCTCTGAGTTTAGTTCATTGTACGCCCATTTAGCAGACTCACTGTGATGGTAATGTTGAAAAAATGGCAATAATACTTTGAATGCTCGGGGTCACTTTTTCATCCTCTCATTAAAGAACACTCTGCCACTTCACAAGACTGTCCTGTCCAGAAAAATGACAGCGTCGGCCATTTGTTCAAAGACCTTTAAACAACTTAGAACATTCAGTGCTAAGGCAGGACGTGATGTACTGTTGTCATAGCGATGCGGAAAGTTAAGGTATGTGAGTCAGGGTGGCGAATGGGCGTAGAAGGAGTAGGATTTGACTGACTGGAGTTTAATTGAGGGTCAAACTCCAGTCAAAGTGAGTTTCCTTCAGCAAATGAGTAAGTTTCCTTCTAACATATATACATTTCCATATGTTTCTATTTATACTGTGATACAAACCTGTGTAATTTCCTACTGTGCAATATTCTACCACTTTATGTGCAATAATATTTATGAGCTACATTTCTATATCTTTACACTCAATACACTACACACCATTGTGTGTGTTTCAGTTATCCCGTGCAACTATCTATCACACAGTAACTGTATAAGTGACAGGTATATATAGTGTGTACAGATTTTATATGTTATTACTTTACTTTTATTGCATCTTATTTGTATTTTGTAATATTTTTATCCTTTTTAGCACTTTTATCGTATCGCATTATATCGTATTGTAGCGTAGCGTAGCTTATCCTATCATTGCATATCCTGTCATATCCTTGTGTAGCCTATCGTATTGTATCGTATCGTATCATATCGTATCGTGTCGTATGGTATTGTAGCGTAGCGTAGCGTAGCTTATCCTATCGTAGCATATCCTGTCATACCTCAGTGTAGTCTATCGTATCATATCGTATCGTATCGTATCTTTTAAGCCACAGCTGATAACTTATGAAAATAACTTTGTGTCATATTTGCTGAAACTGTCCTTATATTCTGATGGAAGCACATGAGACAGCAAAAAAAGGAATATCCCTCCTCCTCTTCCTACCGCGTCTAATGACATTCACTAAAACTGATGACAGAGCACCGAAAACAACCAATCAGAGCTGAGGAGTCTCTAAAACAGCTGTCAATCATGTCAGTCACTGCTTGTGAACTGTGGTCAAACTGTCACACTAGCAGCACTGATCAAATAAAAATCAAGATTCTGTTACTGCATTGCCTATTTCTTGCCTTGGATATTTTCAGAAACATATTGTAGTGTACTGTTTAGCTGTAAAGTGAGAATATTTGGAAATAGTCAAAGGCCTTGTTGGATTTCATTCATGTTTGTAACATAAACTGACTGAAGTAATCAGCTTTTAAGAAATTCCAGCACCTTTTGTGAACCACAGACATACTGGAAGCAAGATAGATGTTAAAGGGCCAGTGTGTAATATTTGGCATGGTTTATTGTCAATGTGAATCTGAATCTGAATATTCTACCCATTAATATGTTTATGTAAGTGTATAATCGCTATAAAATAAAATTTGTTTGGTTT